>NC_056565.1:32625082-32678303 GCF_013358625.1 Macadamia integrifolia | reverse complement strand
GGGAGGGGGTTGTGAGGTGAACCTTCGCCAATGGTGACAGCCATATCTACAAAAAGTCTGAACACATTTTAATTTCCCAGAAACTAATAAAAAAAAACAAAGTCAAATTCAAATCTTCCCAAAGGTTCTCTTATGGAGAACCATCAACCATATCGATGTTATATCTTGCAAGAGCATTTCTTGTGTTTTGACTTTTCTCTCTCTCCCCTCCTATATAAGTCATTACTCTTCCCTGCAATCCTTCCCTCTTACAATAGAAAAGGAGAAGAAACCAGATCTAACAATGGAGATTCCTTCATATTTCAGGTGCCCCATTTCAATGGAGATCATTAAGGACCCTGTCATCATCTCCACTGGTATTACATACGAAAGGAAGAACATTGAGAAGTGGTTCTTCACCTACAAGAAGCGTACCTGCCCGGCCACCAATCAGATCATCAACAACTTCAACCTTACCCCCAACCATACCCTCAAGAGCCTCATACTCTCATGGCAAGATCAGAAGACTCACTCTCCAACTAATTCCTCCCAAGAGTCCATACCAAGCAAGCATGATGAGTTGATCTCCTTGTTAACCACCATTCATTCAACCCCATTCAAGGTAAATTCTCTTAAGAAACTCCGTTCGATAATCGAATTAGGTGATGAGACCAAAGCTTATTTTGTTCAATCTGGAGGTGTTGAAGTCGTTAGCCACATAATTGTCCAAAGCCTAGCTGAACCTTCTGATTTCATTATATTTCGAGCTTGTGAAGAGGCTTTGTCTATCTTACACCAATTAGCCTTTTCCGACGAGGTACTGCTTCAGATGGGTTCCCCGAGAAAGGCTAAGGATGAGTTCTATCCAAGTCCCAACAATGAATGCATCAAAGCCATGGCTATGATGCTTCAAAGAGGAAGCGCAGAGGCCAGACTCCACACTGTTACTATATTCAGAAAGATGGCTAAAGTGGATTATAATTTCAATTGGGTTATTGAAGATCAAAGTATTGATCTATTCAAATCCTTATTAGAGTTCTTATCAGATGAGATCAACAGCACTGCATGCTCCTATGCTTTGGATGTTTTGGTTCACATCATTGGGTCATCTAAAAAGAATAGGTTAAAGGCAATTGAAGCTGGTGCAATGTGTGTCTTGATTGAGCTACTTCCAGATTACAATGGATCCAAATGTGAGAAGATATTGTTGCTGATCAAATTGGTTTGTGAATGTGCTGAGGGAAGATTGGCTTTAGTTGAACATGAGTTAGGGATTGCCGCGGTGTCGAAGAAGATATTACGCCTCTCGGATGCTGCAACTAAGCTTGGAGTGAAGATCTTCTGGTTGATATGCAGTTCTCATCCATCAATGAAGGTCTTAGAAGAAATGTCACAACTTGGAACTGTGAAGAAGCTCTTGGAATTGGTACATATTGATGGGCAGTCATCAACAAAAAATAAAGCAATGAAGATCCTCAAGTTACATGGAAATAGATGGAGGCAATACCCTTGTTTCCCTTCTAATTTGAAGGATTATTTGAAAACATCAATGGATGATTCTACATGAAAACTCATTTCTAGTGATTAATGTATATAGTATGTTCAACAAATTTTGGAACTGGATTGGATCCGAAATGATAGCTGGATCGATCTCTGACAATTGCAATTCTACCGAAATATGCCTGAACCCTAGAAATCGGCCAATTTTTAACAATGGTATAGAACCCTTTTTTTGTTTTAACAAGAAGACTCATAGCTAAATTGAAAATGTAGTTTTACAAGGTTAGACCCAATTCGCCCCACTGGTATGGCCACTAAAACTATGGTTGAAACATAAGATTGACCAAGGTCCACCCTTTATGAGCAAGAATAGATCTAGTGACATGGATTTTGATTAGGAGTGGATCCCCTTTTTCTTAGGAACAGGTTTATGGATAGGTTTGACGGGAGTCGCCTTCTTGCTGTTGACGATGCACGGTTGGCGCTGAGTAGTCTTTAGAATTTTTTTTTTTTTTTTTTTTTGCTATAAGACAGCAACAAAATAATATCCTAAAAAATAATAGAATGTAAAGATTTAGTTTGGGGTTATCCAGCAATGACAAAAAAATAAAGAATCAAAAAAAAAAAAAAAAAAAAAAAAAAGTACAATAGACCTTAAAACTCAACCTTCGACATGGCCATCACCAGAGTATAAGGATCATATGATTTGTACAAAAAAGGCCACCTTCAGCATTGCCATCAACAGCACCCTTTAAACAAAAAGAACAAAATTTTAAGCACTATTTATATATAGTGCTACAACTCCATCAATCAAACCATTAGCGGGTCTGTTCAAGCTATCCCAAATTACATCTTGATAAGTGAAGCTTGGGTATAAAGACCAATAATTAGAGGTTTGAGTCAAGGTACACCTTTTTGCATTAGAGTCTGCAATTACATTGCCTCTGTTGGGAAACATGTCCACACTCCTTGCCATGTTTTGGTGTTAACAAACAAACATACATCTTTAACTTGATTGATAAAGTGTGATTAGCTTGAAGAAACCCTTAGAAGATCGAAGGTCGAATCAAGACATGAAGCTAAGCTTAAAGACATGAAACAGCAAACAAGAAGGAAAGAAGATGAAGGGCCAAAGAATGGAAGATTCAAGTGAAGAAGAAGATCACTAGGATAGATTAAGTTATTTACAATGTAATTATTAATTTCCACCTACTTATATGCACTCACCTCATGCATGTGCCTTGACCAGGTATGGAAAGTCACTAAGTGGCGTGGAACACACAGTAACCTGACTTAAGGGTATTTTAGGGAATCTTAAGATTAGTATTAAGAGATGAATCCTTCATAGAAGCTGTAGGAAATTGAGTTGTGATTCTAACGCAACTAATCTCAGATCATTCTGAAGTTGGACCAAAAAGTTATGGTCAGAAAACTGATGACTGGTCAGTATGACAGAGCATGTCATGTTGGCGATCGACCGGCTAGAAGCCCCGGTCGACCGGAACCACCCGAGACCATAGGCGATCGACCGGCTGGAAGCCCCGATCGACCAAACCTGTCTGAGACCATAGGTGGTCAACCGACTGAAAGTCCCGGTCGACCGATGCCTGCCTGGAAGTACTCCAATGGCTATTTTTTTGCCTACAACGGTTCTTGGCGATCGACCGGCTACCAATGGCGGTCGACCGGTGGACCCAGAATATGTCAATTAGAGCTTGATTCCCTGCCTAAAATGCTTCACTAAGTTCACCTATAAATACCCTAATCACTCTTAATTAATTATTCATTAAGAAAGAGCTTTAAAAGCATTGTTGCAAGCATTAGAGAAGATTATTTCTACTTGAGTTATTCTATTATACAAATCCCAATCAAGAGGCTCAAGTCTCAATCAAAGTCCTCTACTCTCTCCTGTGCAAGTCAAAACCATAAGAGAGGACTTTACAAAAGGTGCATCACTCATCATTTATTATTCATTTTCATTTGCACCACACTTGAGGTATTCCTCTTATTCTACTATTTCTTATTTTTTTTTTTTACAATTCTAGACTGTACTTAGGATTGTAAGGATACTCTTATCCTAAAAAGAGAAAGGTCTCTCTCTACCTCTTAAGAGATTGTGAAGGCGTCTTTCTGCCTGGAAAGGAGATTTGTAAGGATACTCTTATCCGTAAAAAGATTGTAAAGGTTTTTTCCTACCTACTGTACTAAAAGGGAAAACTAGTGGAATACCTTACAAGAGGATTCTTGTAGGGAGTGAACTAGACTCAAATTGAGTTGAACCACTATAAATCTTATGTTGTGGTTGTTGTTATCTTATTTATTCAGCATCGCTTTTAACTTGTAGTCACACTTGTGATCTTTTTATTGAAAAGAGTTAAATTCCACTAGTATAACCTATTCACCCCCCCTCTAGGTTATTTCAATTGGTATCAGAGCGGGAGCTCAATTTATTTAAGACTATATCGTCTTAATAGTGAGTCAAAGACCATGGCCACATTTCAAAGACCACCAGAAGGCATGAACGCCTCGAGACCCCCGTACTTTAATGGAGAAAATTTTTCTTTCTGGAAGTACAGATTCAAGAATTTTGTGTGTGGTCACAACATTCTTGTATGGAGAGCCATAGAGAATGGACCATACACCATCACCAAGATAGTTGATGGAAAGACAGTACCTAAGGATGAAGGAGAATGGATGGCTGAAGACATCACCCTCATCCAGTACAACTTCCGTGCCATTACGTTCCTTCAATGTGCCCTCAATGAACAAGAGTTCAACAGAGTCATTGCATGTGACACGGCTAAATAAATTTGGGATATGCTTCTTGTCACACACGAAGGTACAGCAGAGGTAAAAGAAAGAAATGTAGATCAACTCGTCTCTGATTACGAGTCATTCTCTATGAAAGAAAATGAGTCAATAACTTCTATGTTTACTAGGTTTACTGATATTATGAATAATCTTAAAGGCTTAGGTAAGACTTATACTAACGCTGAAAAAGTCAGAAAAATCTTAAGAGCCTTACCTGCAGCTTAGAGACCCAAGAAGACAGCAATAGAAGAAGCCAAAGATTTGACTAAAATCTCATTGGACTATTTGCTTGGATCTCTATAGGGGTGTCAACGGTCCGGGTCGGTGCGGTTTCGGTCCGGTTCCACCGGTTTCGGTGTGAGTTTGGAAGTGACCGAAACCGACCCAATAAGGATTTATCGGTTTCGGTCCGGTGTCGGTTTCGGTGCGGTTTGGGTTAGGGTTGGTACCGGTTTGGATTTATTAGGTTCATTTCGGTTTGGATCGGTTTTTTAAACCGGTATGAAGCCATTAGGAAACAACCAAATGATGAATTGTTGAACTTCGATTTCTTAAATCGATTTGTAACCGGGTTGGTTTTGATTTTTGGTCTAGTTTGAATTCGATTTTCCATACAAATGTATACAAAACTATTCAAATTTTAATTTTTTTAATGAATTTTGGAGTGTTTCGGTTTCTTACCGGTTTGGTTTCGGTTTCGGTCCGGGTTTTGAGCCGGTTTCGGTTTGGTTTCGGGTTCATCCGGTTTTCGGTGCGGTTCGGTTTGGTTTTGGGGTTACAATACTTGAAACCGAACCGAACCAATAAGGCTTCGGTTCGGTTCGGTCCGGGTTGTTATCGGTTCGGTCCGGCCAGTTTTACCGGTTCGGTTTAGGAATTGACACCCCTAAGCCTATGNTTTTTTTAATATCTTATATTGGAATGAAATATGAATCTTTAATCTCTATTTAGTATATGAATAATATTATATAATTTTTAATAAGAACGCTTTACTCGATAAGATGATGCCTTATACCGACCCTGTCGCCAAAGCGCTCCAAAAGACCCTCAAATGCCTCGGTCGCCTCACCACCTTAATAACTATCGGTATTGGGACAAGTTGATTTGTTGAATCAGACAGCTAATTAGTGGAATGGTGAGTCAGCTTCTAGACTTTGATTCAATACAACATCATTATCTAATGTCTCAGCCATTCTTTATGAATAATGGTTCAGCAGCATAGCCAGATCAACATTTTTGATACAATTTTGTCTACAAATCTCAGCAAGTTAGTTGGGACTCAAATTCATATACAGCAGATAAATCTTTTAAATCCTAATCTAATTATGATTCCCAAGTCATGTGTGGATACCCTATGCTCCATAGAAAGAAAAGAAATAGAAGTCTGTTGTATTTCCAAGAGTTGGAGTCCAACAAGGAAGTAATCCTTCTTATACATGGGCTGCAAGAAGAGTTTTTACTGATATAGGACAGCAAGGAGTCTCTCTTGCTTCTAATATTTCCAGCCAAAAAGAATCCTTATTTCAGATGGACATCTAGAAAATCGGCCTTGCTGGATCCGTTTACGTGTGCAGCTATTAACTCAGATTAGAAAGAAAGAAGTAGAAAGAGAAAGCAGCCGATATCAAGAGGAGTCTCTCGTGCGTACATCCCAAGTACAGTCCAAATAAAAAGGGAAAATTTCAGATTTGAGATCAAAAGGAATTAGGGGAAGAACTCCAATACGGAATTACTTTCTGAAGTCGGTTATGCTAGGTATAAAAAGAGGTCTTCCTCATACGAAAAAAAAAAGGGGAAGAAAGGCAGGCAGAAAAATTTAGAAAGAGAGGGAGAGCAACAGATTGAGAGAGTTTGCTGGTCATATTTTTTTTTTTATTCGTTCTTACTGCTTTGACTCCATATTTGTTCTGATTCCCTGCTGACCAAAGGAAGGAGGAAAGGGTTCGTTGTTGCTGCACTAAAGAAGGAGAGGAGGTGCTGCCAGTTATTGCTATAGGAACTATTGCTGCATTGTTCTTTAATCTTTGAAGTTTTAAAGGAAGTCTACTGTATGCAATCTCAGAATTTCAGGTTTGGTTCTATATATATCCAGCTTCAATCTGAATTTTAAAATATGTATATTCATATCATAGTTGATATCTGAGGTTGCTTTAACCAATCAATATTGCCACAAGTCCATCAGTTTAATTGAAGAACTTTCATATATTGATGTTCCTACTACTGTCTTGAATATGCATACTGTTATTGTTGCTATTGTGATTGAATGGGGTTATATCTGAAATTGAAGTGCTGCCATTTCATTCATCTTTAATTTGGATTTGTGAAGGAAGTTATTGGTTGTTATTTGAAGTTGCCTAAAATACACCTTGTCTGAGAAGGTGTGCATAGACTGAAGACCAAGAAATCAAAGTGGGTGCATTATTTGTTTAAATTTTGATTTCTATTGAATGTAAGTCTATTCTTGGGTTATGGGTAGACTTGATGTTTTAGGGTTTTCATTATAAACCTCTGTTTATTGGTGATTGGGTGTAAACGCTGTTGCGTGGGTGCGTGACAAGCGTAGTTGGGGTTGTAGCTCCAAATACAGTGGGTGCTGTGTTGAATCTTGCAAAGGGGTTGGTGCTCCTGATTGTGGATGCAATCGAATTACTAAGGCCAGATTTGTGTTGTAGCTCAAATGGTCATTTGCTTCACGGATGTAGGCACAGTGCCGAACCACGTATCTCTTTGTGTTGTGGTTTGTGATTTGTTTTCAGGTATTAACTGACGAGTGTGCACGTGAGGCAATTTGTGAGGATTGTTTTTAGACATCACTGATTCACCCCCCCCCCTCTAAGTGATCCATTGGGTACAAAAAGTGGTATCAGAGCAGAAGGTTCCCTTGCATCGTTTGACCGCATGGGAAGTATCCTGAGCACCCAATGGCCAGTCGTGAAGGCTCGTCAAAAGCACCACTGTTCGATGGTACAAACTACACTTTTTGGAAGCTTCGGATGAGAACTTACTTGAGGTCACTTGGATACGACGTCTGGATGTCTGTTGAGAATGACTACACACCTGTGGAAGGACCACTAACTGAAACTACACAGAAGAAAGCCTATAAGTATGATAGCAAAGTTCAGAATGCACTGATGAGCGGACTAGTTGATAGTGAACTTGTGAAGGTAATGAGCTGCACTACCGCCAAGAAAATCTGGGATAAGTTATGCAGTATACATGAAAGAGATGCAAAAATCAAGGAAGCAAAGCTACAATCTCACAGAGCTCAGTTCAAATGTCTGAAGATGTTAGAAGATGAAAGTCTTGAGGCCTACATGCTGAGGGTTAATGAGACAGTCAATGCCATCAGAGGACTTGGAGGAGAAATTAAAGACCCAGTAACTGTGAAGAAGGTCCTGAGATCATTGCCACCCTGATTCGATTCGAAAGTGTCTGTCATTGAAGAAGCTAAGGACCTTGATACCTTTAGCATGGACGAGTTGCATGGTTCCCTTTCAGCTTTTGAGATGCATATTGCTAGACCTAAAGCAATTGACAAGACAGCTGCATTCAAGGTTCAAAAGAAGAAGCAAATTAAGCCTAAATCCGAAGAAGTTGATATCGATACTGATACTAATACTGATACTGAGAGTGATGATGGCGAAACAAACTTTGTTAGAAAGCTGAAGCGAGGTAACGGCAAGTATAAAGGTAAGTTACCATTCAATGATTCAAATGCTTCAATTGTGGAGGTGTTGGACACTTTGCTACTAAGTGTTCACACGAGCGTAAAGATACCAATGATGAATCTAAGAAATTCAAGAAGAAAAATACTTTCTTCAAGAAAGGGAGGTCAAAGAGTAAAGAACTCAATTCCAAACACCATAGCAGCACTTCAGATGACAGTTTTGAAGATGAGTCAGAAGATGAAACTGCAGATGAGGCATTGTTCATGGCACTAAGTGAAATTACTGAGAAGTCTAATGGTTACCCCACTACTTGTTCTGAAACTGATGACAACGATGAGGAGGCTGAAGTTTACTTAAAAGAAGAACTCAATGCAGCTCTTGATGAGCTAGAGACTGAACGCATAAGCAACAAGAAGACTATGAAGAAACTCAAGAAAGCTGAGCAGAAGATTCTTGAGTTGAAGGTTCAGTTGGAAGAGTCTAATAAGGTTTCCGATGATCTTGAGGCTCAACTCTCCCTCAAATATGTTGACTGTTGTAAGCTTGAGGCAGAGGTTGTCATGTTGAGCGAAAAATTGAAGAAATATAGTACCCAATCATCCACTGATCCTCAAACCAGTAAGCTTGATGAGATACTTAGCTGCTAGAGACCTGTGCACATCAAGTCTGGCCTAGGCTATGAGGGTGAGTCATCAAAGCAGACTACAAAAGGCAAAGAGACTATTGATGATTCCATCAACCTGTCAGAAAAGCAGATAAAAGCACCCACTGGTTAAAATGGTATCAGATTTACACATCAATGATCTTGGAATTATGCACCATCTATCTGGTCACCTGCACCACCAAGGTGCACTCCATTTTTTTGCTACTGTTATAGCTGCAATTCTTATGGCCATAAATTCTCTGAGTGTAGGATGATCAATTCTCCTAGAAACTACTTTACTAAGAATCATCTTAAGAATCATCTCTTTCCATCAATGCAAGATATAATAAGATGCTATCAACGTAACATGTATGGACACTGCTAAGTATTGTAGAAGAATATTGCATACTAATCACATGCAGGAAAGTAAAAATCACACTCAATCTTAAACAAGCAGAAAGGACAAAACAGGCAATGTAAAGACTTTGGTGAAAAAGAAGAATGGTGTTGAGACTAGTTCTATGGTAGTGAAGACAGCACTCAAAGCTCAGAACAAGCAATTGCCTTGGCTTCTCGACAATGGATGTTCACGACACATGACAAGTAATAAGGACATATTCGAGGAGTACCAGCAGCATGATGGAGGCTCCGTCAGGTTTGGTAACAATGATCATAGATTTTAAGGCGGTAAGGCGACAGAGGCGTTTGAGGGTCTTTCGGAGCGCCTTAACGATAAGGCGGCATAAAGCGTCGCCTTATCGACTAAAACGTTCCTATGTAATATTTTTATAAAACCAATCTATATGGCTCAAATCTAGTTGAATCCTATTACTCATATGTTAAATAAATATTAAAGGTTCATATTCATACCAATGTAAGATATTCATCAAGAAAACAAATCAATAAAGTGAATAAACTAAGTTCATCTTCATCAATCGTCAATCATCAATCTCAATCATCAATCATCATAACATGTTAACATATAATATAAATACATAATTATGAAACAAAATTATAAATATAAAGAAAAGAAGACATAAAAAATACAAGTATTTATTATACTTACCTCTATGATGCCAAAATGAGTGCCTAAGCCCTAAGGTCATCCACTATATTTCTACTCCTGTCAAGAAAGAATGAAGCTCACCACTGCTGGAGCAAATTCACCACTGCCGGAGCAAATTCACCACTGCCGGAGCAAAATGGTCGCCTAGATAAGTGCTTCTTCCTTGTTCCTTGATTCCTTTCCAAAGCCCTTTCTTAAAACCCTTGACAAAATCCAAACCCTGTTTGTGAATCGTGTTTTTGTTTTGTTTGTTTTGGTTATTTTTGGTGGAGTAAAGCTGATCCCATACATCTCAAGTGTTAACAAAATCATACAACTACTAATAAAAAATCTATATTTGGAATCTTCATCAAGTAATTTTTAAATGTGTTTAAAAAAAACCCATAAGGCGCCACTTCACGTAAGGCGGAGCACTGCCTTACCATCTCTAGACCGCATCAGCGCCAAGGCGCTAGTATGGCGTCACCTTAGCAACGCCTTAAACACTATGACAATGATGGAGGTAAAATAGTTGGCAAGGGCACAGTCAGTTTTGGAGGAAATCTAAGTCCCATGATGTTCTCTAGGTGACAAGGTTAAGGCACAACTTGCTTAGTATCAGTTAGATATGTGACAAAGGGCATGACGTCATCTTCAACACTTATGGATGCGAGATCAAAAAATTTAGCAATGGAAAGCTTGTAGCAGTTGGTACAAGAACTTGAGGAAACCTTTATATGTTGTCTAACAAAATGGAAGGTTCTTGTTTGATGGGGCAACAGGAGGGGAACTGGCTATGGTACAAGAGGCTAGGTCATATCAGCTTTGACAACCTAGTCAAAATAAGCTCCAAGAATGCAGTGAGAGACAATCCAAAAATCAAAAAGGCCTGCAGAATCCATATGTAGTTCATGTCAGAACGGCAAGCAGACCAGAGTAACTCATAAAGCTAAGGAGCATTACAGCACTGAGCCACTGCAATTGGTACACACTGACTTGTGTGGACCCATGAGGACACAAAGCCTTAATGGTGATAGGTACTTCATGCTATGTATTGATGATTATTCTAGGATGACATGGGTACTATTCATGAAACATAAGTCAGAAGCACTACATCGGTTCCAGATCTTCAAGAGTCAGGCAGAGAACATGATTGGCAGAAAAATCAAATGTTTAAGGTCTGACAAAGGTGGTGAGTTCAAGTTAGATGATTTCGTAGACTACTGAATAGAACAGTATAGGAGACGGCTCGTACCATGATGATTGAGAGCAATGTTGCTGCCACATTTTGGAAGGAAGCAGTCCACACAACTGTCTACATTCAAAATAGAAGCATGCTTCGACCCCATGAGAATAAAACACCTTATGAGCTATGGTTTGGAAGAAAAGCAATTGTTATGCACTTCAAAGTGTTTGGTAGTCGATGCTACATAAAGAGGTCAGATCAAAACTTCGGGAAGTTTGAAGATCGAGTAGATGAGGGAATTTTCTTAGGCTATTCCAGTCAAAGCAAAGCATACAGATGCTACAATAAGACTACAGAAACTTATTGAAAGTGCAGATGTCACTATTGATGAGAAGAGGACAATATCCAGAGACCCCAACAAAGAGTTACCAATGTGTGAAGATTTTTCCGATGACATTGAAGAAGGTGAAATTAAGGAGGATAGCACATCAAAGTCAATGGAACCTGCAGATGAAGACTCAGAGGAACAAATAAAGGACACTACTTTGAATTCTAGTAGATTCCAAACGAATCATCCAAGCCAACAAATCATTGGTGATCCAAATGCCGATGTTCAAACCAAGAGGATGAAAACTGCTAACACCTACTCCATGTTGTCTCTTGTAGAGCCAAAATCAGTTGCAGAGGCGATACAAGATGCAAGTTGGGTGAAAGCAATGGAAAAGGAGCTTGATCAAATAGAGAAGAATAAGACTTGGACTTTAGTACCAAGACCAGCTGATAAGAATGTCATTGGTACAAAGTGGGTCTTCAAAAACAAGCTCAATGAGGATGGCCAAGTTGTGAGAAACAAAGCAAGATTGGTATGCAAGGGCTATGCACAAGTAAAGGGAATTGACTTTGAAGAGACCTTTGCTCCAGTTGCAAGAATGGAAGCTATCAGATTATTTCTAGCTTTGGCAGTGCATCGAGGTTTCAGAGTGTATCAAATGGATGTCAAGTCAGCATTCTTAAATGGGATGCTAGAGGAGGAAGTCTACATCGAACAACCAGATGGATTCCAGCTGAGTGCAGATCCTACAATGGTATGAAGACTGAAAAAAGCACTATATGGACTGAAACAAGCACCGAGAGCATGGTATTCACGTTTAGATACCTATCTATGTCAGTTGGGATTCAAAAAAGGATTCATGGACAGCAATCTCTATATCAAGTCTGAGAACAACATTTTTGGAGGCCACAGGGACGAGTTATGCAAGGACTTTGCAGAAAGAATGCAAACTGAGTTCGAGATGTCCATGATTGGTGAGTTGTCTTATTTTCTTGGTTTGCAGATACGTCAGTTGAAAAGTGGCATTTTTATTTCTCAAATGAAATATATTAAAGAGACACTCAAGAAGTTCATGATGGAAACTGCAAGTCGGTTAGTACACCTATGATGATAGTATGTAAGTTGAGTAAGGATGATGAGTCACCTACAATTGATCAAACGATGTATAGATCTATACTTGGTAGCTTATTATACTTGACTACATCAAGACCGGATATATTACAAGCAGTATGCATGGTTGCACGCTATCAAGCCAGTCCAAAGGAATCACATGTTGTAGCAGCGAAGCAGATATTTCGATATCTTAGAGGGACCTTGGAATATGGATTATGGTACCTCAAAGGTGGTGACTTCACACTTACTACATACTTAGATGCAGACTGGGCAGGCAGTGTAGATGATCGTAAGAGTACGAGCAGTGGAGCATTTTACTTAGGCAACAGTCTAGTTGCGTGGCACAGTAAGAAGCAGGTTTTGGTATCTCTATCTATTGCAAAAGCGGAATACATAGCAGCAACTACATGTTGTACGCAGATCTTGTGGATGCTACAGATGTTGAAAGACCTATATGTTGAGCAGGTAAAGCCTATTTCCATTTTTTGTGATAGCACAATTGCTATTAGCATCTCAAAAAACCTTGTCATGCATTCTCGTATGAAGCATATTGCTATCATGCACCATTTTCTACAAGAAAAAGTCATTAAAGGTGAGGTTCAGCTTGAATTTGTTCCCACTACTGAGCAGGTTGCAGATATATTCACAAAACCATTACCCAAGGATGCCTTTGAGCATCTTTGTAAGAAATTGGGTGTGATGATCTTTCCCCAGCATTAAGGTGCTTAGGCGCATGGGAAAGGGGGAGCTCGAGCTTATTGCTTTCCATTTTTGCTCTTCCACTTCTATTGGTGAAGGTGGAGTCCAACAGAATTTAATTCCCAAGATATGGTACCACCCTTTGAAATTGTTAACAAAGGGGGTGAGAGATCATTTAGGGGGAGTTTCTTTGAGAAAATTCTTTTTTCAACGCATAGGATTGGAAAGATGCGGTGGGCACTCCTATGGTTGTGCTCATAATTGGCTCTTGTGATTGGATATGTTGCCACCAATTCCAAAGGAGTTTGTTATCTATGTGTTGAGTACCACATTGCAACACATGTCTTATTGTCATTGGTGTCAACACAAGTGCCAAGATAACTGCATGGTCCATCTTCAATTCAAGTAATTCAATGATTGAACCCTTGATGGGTCAATTTTCGTATTATAGGCTCAGTATCTTGGTTCAGCCACATTGTATAGTCTTATGGATTTAATCTGGTTCAGTCTAATATTTAAAATATGATTGATCATGGTTCAATGGTTCAATACAAACCAAACCAATTCTGGTTTTCTATAGACCATTTGAGTTGAACCTTTGACCAGCTTGGTTTTTCAATTCAGCAGCACTTTATTAAGACGTTAGAGTCTCTTAAAGATATGAGGAATCTTTGAGTAGAGAGTTATATGGTATTGGGACAACTGAGCAAATAAGTTCATAAGGGCTTCCACTTCAGGTGGTACATGAGTACCATGTGTAGGTTGTGTTGGGAAACATGTCCACACTCCTTGCCTTGTTTTGGTGTTAACAAACAAACATACATCTTTAACTTGATTGTTAAAGTGTGATTAGCTTGAAGAAACCCTTAGAAGATCGAAGGTCGAATCAAGACATGAAGCTAAGCTTAAAGACATGAAACAGCAAACAAGAAGGAAAGAAGATGAAAGGCCAAAGAATGGAAGATTCAAGTGAAGAAGAAGATCACTAGGATAGATTAAGTTAGTTACAATGTAATTTGTAATTTCCACCTACTTATATGCACTCACCTCATGCATGTGCATTACATCATATTAGAATGACCATAGAGCATGCCTTGACCAGGTATGGAAAGTCACTAAGTGGCGTGGAACACACAGTAACTTGACTTAAGGGTATTTTAGGGAATCTTAAGATTAGTATTAGGAGATGAATCCCTCATAGAAACTGTAGGAAATTGAGTTGTGATTCTAACGCAACTGTACTCAGATCATTCTGAAGTCGGACAAAAAAGTTATGGTCAAAACACTGGTGACTGGTCAGTATGACAGAGCATGTCATGTTGGCGGTCGACCGGCTGGAAGCCCCGGTCGACCGGAACCACCCGAGACCATAGGCGGTTGACCGTCTGGAAGCCCCGATCGATTGGACCTGTCTGAGACCATAGGCGGTTGACCGGCTGAAAGTCTCGGTCGACCGGTGCCTGTTTGGAAGTACTCCAACGGCTATTTTTTTTCCTACAACGGCTCTTGGCGGTCGACCGGCTACCGATGGCGGTCGATCGGTAGACCCAGAATATGTCCGTTAGAGCTTGATTCCCTGCCTAAAATGCTTCACTAAGTTCACCTATAAATACCCTAATCACTCTTAATTAATTATTCATTAAGAAAGAGCTTTAAGAGCATTGTTGCAAGCATTAGAGAAGATTATTTTCTACTTGAGTTATTCTATCACACAAATCCCAAACAAGAGGCTCAAGTCTCAATCAAAGTCCTCTACTCTCTCCTGTGCAAGTCAAAGCCATAAGAGAGGATTTTACAAAAGGTGCATCACTCATCATTATTCATTTTCATTTGCACCACACTTGAGGTATTCCTCTTATTCCACTATTTCTTATTTTATGTTTTTACAATTCTAGACTGTACTTAGGATTGTAAGGATACTCTTATCCTAAAAAGAGAAAGGTCTCTCTCTACCTCTTAAAGAGATTATGAAGGCGTCTCTCTGCCTGGAAAGGAGATTTGTAAGGATACTCTTATCCGTAAAAAGATTGTAAAGGTTTCTTTCCTACCTACTGTACTGAAAGTGAAAACTAGTGGAATACCTTACAAGAGGATTCTTGTAGGGAGTGGACTAGACTCAAATTGAGTTGAACCACTATAAATCTTGTGTTGTGGGTGTTGTTATTTTATTTATTCAGCATCGCTTTTAACTTATAGTCACACTTGTGACCTGTACATCGAAAAGAGTTAAATTCCACTAGTATAACCTATTCACCCCCCTCTAGGTTATTTCAGTAACTGTTATATGAACATTCATCTTTTTGATGCAAAGTTTAACTGATTTGAACTTGCTAAACTTGGGTTGTGTAGGCATAGTTTAATTGATTTGAGTTTTGTTGATTAAAGACGGAGTACAGTAGTAACTTAGTTGCTTTGCCCATCTTTGGCTTCATCCATTTTTACTATGGGATCTTTTTCCTTGTTATGTCCATCTTTGACTCATTTTACTGGTCTTCCTCTTCAAACACATTTAAGAAACCAATTTTACAGAGGACCTGTTTAGAGTCCGTTTAAAGTTAAATATGTCTATAGCCCGGTTAAGGCTCGATTAAGGTCCGTTTATGGTAGTCCAGTTAAAGTTCAAGATCGATCGACCCGATTATTAACCGTACCATGTCCGTGCTAGCTAAACCCGTTTAGCTAAACAGGCATTTACGGTAAGGATGTGAATTTGTAACTGAAACCATTTACTAAAACTGAACCGATCCGTTTACGCCGAAACCACAAAACCGTTTAGTAAATGGTGCAATTATGGTTTCAAATTTCAGATCGATTAGCTAAACGGGTCAAGTCGATTTTAATCGCAGAACCCGTTGGTTTCAAACCGAATTGAAACAGTTTAAATCGAACCGTTTAAAACCGTTTAAACAGATCTGATTAATCCATATAACAATTAAATAAAGAAGGGGCAGTAATCCGTATAACAATTAACAATTAAATTAAGTGTCCATCCTGCTTTGGTATGATTTATTGCAATTCAGTTCAAGTTTAGGCTTTAGATCATGAACTTATAATCCTTCTATGTTATTATGTTATCATGTTATCATAGATGGGGTGTTTTGGCTGAACCACCTGTCATTTTAATATTTTATGCTGTAGAAGGCTGGAATTGGATGTTGTATGATATTGGTTCTAAATGTTTGAGAATGCCCATGTAAAGAAGTAACATTAGATTATCAAATTAAGACATACCATCGTTAATATAGAATCTCTTATTTGTGGTTGCCAATTATTTTTTGATAAGCTTATGATCTTCAGTTTAGAGATGGTTGCAATTTATAACAAACCGATTGTGAATAGTTTTACAAACCATATGGAATAAACCGAAATCGAAACCGTTCAAAACCATGAAATTGGCACCGTTTAGAAACCGTGGAAACCGAAACCGAAACCTTTTACTAAACAGTCACAATTTTAGAAAGTAGAACCATTTAATAAAATGTGCGGTTATGGTTTTAGTCAAATAAATGTAAACTGAACCGATCCGCACCATTTAAACCAAAACTGAACCGATTAACACCTTTAGTTTACGATGCAACCTTAGAAATTAGTCGAACGTGACTAGGCCCGACCGAGACCAACCCAACCCGATCGCTTGACACCCTTATGGATGACTTCTATGATTCTATCCCATGTTTATCGGGTTGGAATGGCATCATACACCTTCCTTTGCATGCAAAATCCTTAACTATAAAATATAATTTTTGAATAATAGTTTTCTATCACGAAATTTACCACTTCATCCTAAGGTTCACAAGCCCTATGACTATGCTTGATTGCAAGGGAAATGAAGAGTTTAAACAAAAAAATGAAACTTTTGTAATTTTACTTTATGGGATCTATGTCATCCCATATGATTGTATAAATACATAAAATTTTTATTATATTTAAAAAGGATTTTTTTCTTTTCAATTTAAAAATTTCACCTCCCCTCCTTTTAAACTCCCTTGCTACCACACAGACGCATAATGGTACGAAGAAAAAAAAGAGAATAAAATGAAAACTTGACCTGATGTGGCACTTTCTTTCATGAAGTGCCACCATCATGAAGAAAGAATGGGGAAAGGCAAAAAAGACAGGGAAAAAAGAAAAGGGCAATTTGACCATGACTCATTAGTCATCATCCATAGTGTTTCTGGCGAAAGAACTTGGATATCATGAAGAAAAAACAGGCGGGGGCCTCAATAAAATTAACGCAAAAAATGACAATTTTACCATGACTCATTACTCAGTGTGTTTTGACCATTGTTAGTTAAAACGGGAACGGAAAAAAAACAGAGACGTACGGTACGTGTTTTAAACGGATAAAAACGATGAACGGTACGGTCAAAAAAACAAGAAACGTCAAACGGACGGAAACGAACGGTACGAGTATTAAACGTGTAGTTTTCAAAAAAACGAAACCAAAAAAAGGGCAATATATCATCATGTAATTTGAGAGATTATTGCCTGTATATCTACATCTAATGTTCTAAACTACATCAACATCAAACATTCAAGCATATATCATCCAAAATATAGCATCCAATGTAAATTCCAAATTAAAACTTAATACACCATATTAAAAAAGACATGTCCAAAATATATAAAAAAAAAAACCAATCCATCCATATCATCCAAGATGTCTAAAGAACTCAGTATCATTATAACAGGTCCAAAGATCAATGATAAAAAAAAAAGAAAAAGATCAATGAGGAGACATTAAACTACATGAAGTAGATCCTCCATCAGCTCCAGTGTCAGATGGTTCAGGTTCCTTGTACGTCTGCTCAAGCCTCTCCATTTCAAGCTCAAAGTCTACTATAGGTAATTCACCAAGATTATCTAAATCAATAGGCCTTGAATCTTTATGTAGTTGGCTTTCATAGTTCTCCCTCATCATAGAGTTCATCCTGATGTACACCAAATCCTCTAGCATCTCTGGGGCTAATCTATTTCTTTTCTTTGTTTGTGCTGCATCCCAAGCACTCCAATTACGCTCACAAGGAGAGGAACTACAAGGCTGACTCAAGATTCTACAAGCAATATTTTGAAGCACAGGAAATGCACTACCAACAAATTGCCACCAAATCCCTACAAATCAACATAAGTAAACAAATATAAGAATGCTATATTTAATTAAAAAAAATACAATAATAAACTAATTAACTAAGTCACTTACTTGGATGATTAGTTTTCATCATTGTCTGCCCTGTCATATTGAACAACAATGGACTTTTCATGCGATAATCAATGACTTCTTGCATGAATTGCTCACGATCTTCTAAAGGAATCATGATGTCCATTATAAAATCTTGTGCATTCATAAATTTAGTTCCATCAATATCAAGTCGACCACCAAACATAATAGAAGGATTCAAAAGTGCACCAAAGAGATGAACATGATGAATAATGTTCTTCTCTAACCTAAATTGAAACAAATCCATTATGGCTAAATACTTCCCTCCATCCTTCTCCACAAATTTTCTCAATGTTTCTTTTGCCCTTTCTGTTGCTTCATATAAGTAACCTGCAGTAGAACCATCTGAATCAACAAGGCGAAGAATACAAATAAGTGGCTCCATGAAAGCAACAACTTCCTTTGCCCCCTCCCAAAATGTCTCTGATTGAATTATTCCAACAGTTCTCACTGTCATTTCAACTTTATTAAATTGAAAGGCTCTCCACTCAGATGATGCAACAAAAAGCCTCAACTCATTCTCAACAACAATAAGAGACTGCAGCATAAAAAAATAAGTACCAAACCTTGTCTTGCAAGGCTGCTTGATATCTCTATTGTTGGTGAATTTTCTCATCAATGCTACAATACCTGTGTGCCTGTGAATATAATTCACTACAAGTTTTCCATCTTCTATAACTTCCCTCACCCATTTAACTTTTTTGTGAATATCTTTCAAAAGCAGATTAATCCCATGAGCAGCACAATTTATTCTATATATATGACGCCATTTTCCAGACAACATATCACCACAAGAACAAAAGTTAGAACCATTATCTGAAATAAATTGCACAACATTCTTTGGTCCAACTTTTTCAATGACATCAGAAATTTCATTGAAAAGAAATGTGGAAGTTAATCTATTTATACCGCACTCAATACATTTCAAAAACACAGCACCCCCAGGAGAGTAAGCAATCACATTAACCCATGACCTCTTCTTTATGTCAGTCCAAGAATCAGACATAATTGTGCAACCTATGATATCCCATGTCGCCTTTATACTGCTAACATATTGCATGATTTTCGCTTTTTTTCCAGGAATCAAACTGGTCCGAAGATTGCTATAACTAGGTACAACATAACTTGTACCATAAGCACATGCACCCCTTAGCATCTCAATAAAAGAATTTGTCTGAATAACATTGAAGGAAATGTTATTATTGACAAAAAAATCAGTTACCAACATGTCCAATGATTTCTTGTCTTGCTTAGCAGCCATCTCTAGCATTGTGGGTTGATGTGCAACCCTAACATGAGGCATAGACGGTGTGCTACTTGTGGAACCCATTCCACTTTCAAGAGAATCACTCCTTCTTTTCTTAGCAGATCTACTCAAATTAAATTCTGCCAGGGCATCAGCTTGAATGTGCTCAGGAACTTGGGTGCAAATTTGAACATCATGTCCAGGTTGACAAGCTAAATGAGCCTTCACTCGTGAAACACTCCCGGAATAATTAAGTCCACAATAGTTACATGTGAAACGGCCCAAAGCATGTTGCTCTACATGTTCCCAAAATTTATCCTTAGGTCTCACCATTTTGCTTAAGCTCAGGTAGCTCAACTTTGAAATACCTACATAATATAATAAAACATCCTTTCCAATCTCAAAAAATAGAATAATTAACGTATAACGAATGAACGATGAGTAAATTCCTTTCAAAAAAATAAAATCATAGATTAGTAAATGAAAAAAAAAAGGGATGTAAAATGCCAAATCGGATTAGTAATCAGAAAAACAGAATTATAATACCCAATCAATCAGAAAACAGAATTATATCTTACTCACTGCAACAGTCGATCATGAGGTATTTGAGAGAGGACAATTGCCTTAGATAAGGCAAGACCATGCAATTATGACAATGACTGAGTATAACAGCCTCTAAATTAGAGAAGGAACGGTGGCCTACCCAACTTGGAAATCTTGTACCACCATAACTGACAATTCTTAGCATTTCAATATTGGTGTGGGGTTGCAGACTCACGAAGGTGTGGCTTATTCTTTAAATTGGCTTCAATGGCATCTGGCCTGGTATTGCCAACATTTTCCAAATTTGAAATTCTTAGGGGCCCCCGGAGTTGGGAGTTACTCCATGGTTGATTGAAATTGCAGACTGAAAGTAACTTGGAAAAAGAAGCCGTGGCGAAAGTGACCCTTGCGCCCAGACCCTTTCGATGCTATATTACAGAACAAGAGGAAGAAGAAGAGTAGAGACAGAGAGAAAGGCTCACAACAAGGGCTCGAAGAGTGTACCTCAACAGCAACCCTGTCAAACGACTCAAACCACGGCTCCTGAGGACGGCAACTTGTCTCAGCAGTTGTTGCTCACTAGTTTTGATGCCGCTTCTGACGACGGCCAAAACCTTCACGCCAACTGTGGATCCGCTGAATGGTGGATCCGCTTCCTACTGACGGCCAAAACCTTCACGCCGATCTCAGCATCTGTTTTCCCTAGGTTGGAAAATCGACTCACGAAAGAAGGGAGAGATGGAATCACGGACTCACCGGGAGAGATGGAGTCACGGACTCACCGGAGCACCGGACTACGGCTACGATTCACGGATTCACCGGAGCACAATTTCAGAACTCAGAAAGAAGCGATCCTAGAGAAGGTTCAGGCCAATCAACTTCAAAGTCCAGACTCTCTCATTTGCCGAAGAAAGGAATCAAAGGATCCTTCAAAAGCTCCGTGAGAAAGAAGCAGAGATGGAAGACATTAACAGGAAGAAAACGAAGGGAAGGGATTTGGGGAAGAAAACGAAGGGAAGGGATTTGGGGAAGAAATGAATCCTAAAACGTTTTCTTCGATTTTGGGTTTTTTTTTTTTTTTTTTTTAATAGTATGATAAAATTCCCAGTTTGCCCTTATAAAACGTATACGCGTTTTAAACGTGCGTTTAAAAAGTGTTTAAAACGGTTTAGACAGCCGTACCCGTTTTTTCTCGCATTGTATGGAAGCATACGGTAATACGCGTTTTAAACGGCAAAAAAACGCGAACGCGTTTTAACTAACAGTGGTTTTGACTCGTGCAAATTTTACATTGAGTCTCAATACATTGAGTAAAAAACGAAAAGAAAAAAAGAATTTGACCCTGACTAATCATCTAGGTACAAAGGTGTTGGCAACAAAATCCTCCCATAGGTCACAATTAGCTAACCGTATTGGTGTATGTGTATGTCAAAATCTTTTCTGATCAGATTTAACAATGAATCTGACTTTAATTAAGTGACTTGGGTTCTCCTCTTGTCCCGATAACTCTAGGAACTTTTGAATAATCAAAATCGTCAATAGATGGAAGAATAAATAGGGTATTTTCCTCAAAAGATGATTCTGAATACAAATCACTAGAGTCCAATGGATAAACTCTATAGATTGAAATTCAAAGGAAGTGAACACAAGAGTTTTACTCCATCTCTAATTCTAAACAGTGGAAAGAAAAAGCATAAATGACATAAAGAGTTGCATTGTAATTAGGTTTGTTTGATTTGTTCATTGACAATCAGTCAATCTGACCGTAAAAAGTCACAATCAGTCAGCTAATCGTAACATGTCACGATCAGTCATCTAACCATATTTGGTCAGTTTGCTCGATCCACCTGTTGGTTTTTCTGATTGATAAATTCCCTAATACAAGGTCGTCATTTTTGGCCAACTCGATTACCAATCAGCTTAACTAGTCAGCTCCTTAACACAATCGGTCATCGATTGTCTTGTAGGCCAGATTTTCTAAAATCGAGTACCAACATGAGGAAAGGAAGTTACAGAGAGAGAAAAAAAAAAAAGAAGATAAATTGACCCATGCAAATTCTTATAAAGTGCAAATATGCAATAGATTTGATTGAGGCATGTTCTTCACAAAGACACACCGCAAGCCACTAGAGCAAGGGACTTCCTTTTAAGTTACTTCTAAGTAAAGGTGTTAAAAGCTGCGGTTTCGATTAAATGGCACTGGTCAATTCGATTCACGGTGTCAAAGGTAGAAATTAAAACTGAATCACTTATTAAACGGTTTCATATGATGAAACTAAAATTGAATCATTTATTAAACGTTTATATGGTTTCATAGAAAACGCCTCACCCAAAAAGCTACTCTCATTAAAATTTCATAAATTTTATCAATTTTTTTTTCAAATTATAAATAATTATTTAATATAAACCTACTCTCATACAGGAAGGCATATACAATATTAACCTACTCCATTATTTTAAATATTGAATGATTACTTTTTGGGGAAAAAAAAATTCATAAATGTGGGGTGAGGCCATGAAGATGTCCAAGATTCGGGTAGGGTTTACTTATTTAATATATAAATCAAAATTTAATCGGTTCAAATGGTTAAAACCATAATCAAACTGTTTATTAAATGGTTTCACAATTCCATTGTAATCCGCTCGCTTTGGTTTCAATTTGGTTTTGAGACCCTTACTTTTAAAGCTTTATTTTGCCTCTTGTCAACATTTGTTTGCGGACCAATCTCCCTTTACCGACGATGAAGGAAAATTCCTTGACCATGAATCATTATGTTAATGAAATAGACATCATTATGAAGAGAAGAGTAATTTCAACTTTGTCTAGTAAAGTAGTAGAGAAATAAAATCCCTAGATGAGTATAATTTACCTACAGCCACGGTGGAGAAAAACTTTCTCCATTTGTTTGGTATTAAACTTGATGTATGACTTTTGAAGGTTGGTTTGATCAAGTATTACAGTACTATTGAAGGCCAAGCATGAAGATAGGACAAATCAACTCAAGCCCAAAGAATATTAAGAGATTTGTAGGTAAAGCTTATTCTTTTTTCCGTTAAAAAAAAAAAAATGTAAAGTTTATCTTCGGTTCTTGAATATTTTTATTATTTTCTAATGAATTTTTTTTTTTAAATTACATTAAATATATAAGAGTTTGGGTTACATCCACATTGGTCATGTGATCAAAATATGTGATTTACTTAGCAAAACATGGTAAGCTAATTGCTTAAACAAAAGCATCACTTTGTAGGAAGGAGTGAAATAAAATTTAGCCAAAATTATCGTTAAATGAAAGAAGTTTTCCTTCACAGCATGATGAATGCATGTGAACATTATCGTGCAATCGGAGAGAAGAGACCCCCACACCCCTCCCCCACCCCCCACAGTGGCACAGATGAGCCACAGTGAATGGATTGGTAGTAGGGAAACTCGGTCCAAATCAAATTATATGACATTTAGGGCCTTTAGATTAAAAAAAAAATAATAAAAAAATAAAGCCTATCTAGATTCTAGATCACGGTTTGCAACATTAATTGGTGATTCGAATTGAAATCATTTAAGTCTGATCTCAATTTTGCCATTACAAATCGGTCAAGCCAGATAGGGTTTCTAAGGCCCGGTCGATTTCACTCAATTTCCAACCCAATTCGCAGCAATTCTGGCAGAATTGAAATCGGAATCCGAATCGAAATTGGTTGAAGCCGATCTTATTATCAATTCCACTTATATGAATCCTGATCTCGACAAATTGTAAAGAAGCTTAATCCCTCGAAGTAAGAAGTTTTTGAATTTTCTTACAATAATTTCCCAATTAAAAAAGGCGAGGTGGAGGGGTCGGCAAGGATTCCTACATGCCAATTATACCAACTTTTTGGCACTTGCAATCAAAACCAATCAATAATTTTATTTTATTTTATTTTATTTTATTTTAGCTTTTTACAGAAAAGGGATTGTTTATTGAAATGCTTTCAACGCAAGGGGTCTGAGTAACGTAGAAAACCAATCAATAATTTCCAAATGATAATTTTGTATGTACCCAACTTTTGTGAAAAACTTTTCCTCCACATTATCAGGTAGACATGTTTTAATTTTTCAATCAAATCAACCTCCCCACATATTATTATGGTGGTTTAAAGATGGTTTGGAAAAATTAAGCCCCAAAGGACCGTTAAAAGCACAAGGGAAATCTATACATGGTAGATCATTTGATTGACATACTATATATTGATTAAGGATGACCACTAAGAGAGGGTGAATCACTGAGTTGCAAAAATTTTCTTCAATAGTTTCACTTCTCAATTCATGACTTATTCATTTTCCGGGCACTCAATACACAATAACTGAAACTATTCTCTTTGATGTACTATAACTCAATTCTATTGCCATGCAACTATCCTGAACCTGGATTCTCCTCTATTGAGCAATAGAGGCGGCGGCGTAGATCAAATGCCTCGGAACACCTCAGCACAAAACCCAACACGTAATCACACACCTTGAGACGCTTCAAGGTGTTGAATCTGAGCCGCTGCCTCTACCACAAGGTACCAACCACTGACACTACTGGCCACAACACATAGTTTAGTTTCAATGGGGCTTCAAGAATGCCCACAAAAGTTGTTGGAGAGGTTATAATGCTTCACCACTATTATACAAAACCTCTATCTGTGGTGTTCCTTCAAAATCCAGAGTTGAGAGCACTCCCAAGCTGTCTCCCTGCTTCTACCCATGTAATCATTCGAATATGGGGAAGACAACGACTTGAATCACTAGATTTGGACACCAGATGAAGAACATATGGCCATTACAAGTTCAACCAATGAAAAAGGTCCAAATGGAATCTTCAGAGGGTGGCATTGTGCAACCGTGCACCACTAGATCGTGGGGACGACGAAGACCATTGGATTGACATCTCAACCACTGGATGAGAATTAACATGACGCAGCAAAACCTAACACGTCAAATGGTCAGCCCATGTTTCGGTCTTTACTTCAAGTTGAAAAGTGGATCAGGTTCACGTACGATAATGTACGAGAACGACCCTGGTCCATAGATTTAGAATCAATTTTCTCTCTTTTTATTTAATAGATTCTGAATTCACGGACCAGGGACATACAAAAACATTCTAGTACATGAACCTGTTCAGTTCACTTCAAGTTGCAAGTTGAATCTTGACCATACAACCGTGCGATGGCGCGTGATAGAACTTTTGAGATGCACACGAATGAACCAGACTAAAGTGTATATAGTATCTTTATAATAAAGGTTATATAGTATCTAAAATATTCTTAATTTGCAAACGGTCGTAAGAGGTAACATTGGCCATGCTCCTCCATTTGATCTTGGAATAAGTTGAAGTAGGTTGTTTTTCCAAGAACCAGACTTCTTTTATCTTCCATCCCTTCTGAGTCACCATCTTCATACCTGTTAAGATTCCTTCTGCCTCGACCTCTTCTCTTTATGTAACTATAGTAGAATTTGTGTTGATGAGCCTAAACTTACCTCAGGAGAAGTATTCCATAAGCCCACCTTGAGGCTGAGTTCAAAATATTAGTTGCACAAGCACAAACCAAAACTGGGTATGTCAAAAAAGATTACGAAAACCTACACTCAAGCTAGCTAGACCATCTGTATTGCATAAAGTGGGAGTCATTTAAACATATGGGAAATAGTGTTTGAGATCAATAATCCATTTATTTATATTTGTTAATACAAAAGAAGGGTTAGGATTTGTACTGGATGCAATTATATCATTCCGATGTTTCCAGATGTAATATAAAGTGATAGTAAAAATTTTAAAAAACCATACCAATTGTGATTGGGGAAGTATACTATTATTCAAGAAAAAATTGATTACTTGTAAAGATGTTGGATTTAAGGTTTGAAGATGCAAACCTAGTGGTCCGACCGTCTAAATGTGTGAAGAGAAATCACATAAAAAGAAAAGTTGGGGTGTAGTTTCTTCTTGTTGGTTACAAAAGACACAATATGTATCTATACTCACCCATTTCCCTATCAGTGTTTTGACTGAGATGCCATTGTGCGATATTCGCCATAGAAATGTCTTGAATTTTGGGTGGATATTCAATTTCCCAAGTAATTTCCACCATTTTTTGGGTAGGGCATGATTTCATCTTTGGGAACCCAGAAAGGTGGTGAGAAATTTCACCCCGACCTTGGTGGAACACATCCTGTTAGTGTTTATGATGCACATCCAACTGTTATTTTGGGTTGTTGGTTTGATTTTGGATATTTCTCTGACACTTGACTCCAAAAGATCCACGTTCTAAGAATTGTTATGATTCAGACTACTTATCTTCGCTATCATATTTTCACTTGAACTATTATTTTTGAGGATGATATTTGGATTAGATGGAATCCATGAATCATGCCAGAGAAAGTTTCATATCCATTTCCTATCTTAGATATCACACATTTCTTGAGCGTTGAAAAAATAGAGGTCAAACTATTCCAAACCCATGATCCGCATCTATTATAGACCTTTGGGTCAAAAATATATTTTTAATGGCAATACTTGGCCCGCAGATTGAATACCCCTTTATTAAGTGCTATTTTTTATTTTTAAGAAACATGTTGCCTAAAAAATCATGTCCTTAACTCCTAGTCTGTTTTGTACTTTCTCAAGTCTGGGAATCTCATTACCTAAGGTGGCTATGAATTTCCTTTTGTCACAGAGATCATCACACTCACTCATCTAGGAGTCATCTTTGAACCCAAGTGTGGAAGTCAAAAACACCCCAAGTTCAAATTTTTTCTTTGGAAAATTTTAAAGAATGGTCTCCACACTAAGGCCAATCAACAGAAGATTATGGTGACTGATGACTTATGCCTTTTTTGTCAAGGATTGTCCCAACCAAGGCGATTAGAGATCGTGGCCGGGCACCATTTGGACTGACTGTGAAGAGATAATTAGTATGTTGCACGAGGGAGAAGAAGAATGGCCTTGGGAACTTTTCCCATTTTGTTAGATATTAGAAATATATTGAAACAAATTAAGTGTTTTAAAATAATTATTAAAAAAAATTATTAAAACAAAAACAGAAATACGGTTGAAGCAGCGCCTTTTGGCAAAAAGGCATCGACACAACGTGTTGTTTAGGTTGGTAACACGAAAATTGGTTTCAACCGTCGATTGTGTGTTAGATGAATCTTGACCGTTGATGAAATTCAATTTTCCTGACTTCTCCAAGAAAATAAAATTGAATAAGCTGGTCTTTGTCTAGTATGACCATAATGACCCTTGTACCCTGCCCCTTCGCCCCTCCCCAGAAAATAATAATAATGATAATAGTATCTCCTCTATTTTGCATTATCATTAGCGGTATAAAAATTATGTTGTCTTTCAACATCCTAATAATATATGGGAAAAGATTAGGTATGCCGCCGATATCAAGTATGGTAGCATCCATTGTGTCTATCTCTTTTTTCCCTTTTTCTAAAATGATCCTCATATCCTTCCTGAATGATACACCATCATGTGATCCTATTGGTTCCATCTGCTAGCATATTTGATATCGACGACATACCTATTTTTTTTTTTAACAACAAATGTATAGATCACATTCAAGGTGTATGTCAAAAGCTAGCTAGTTCTTACCAAATTAACAGTAAAAATAAAAGAAACCAAGGGTAGAAATAGACTTAATTGCTAATTAACTTAACAGACCATTTTCTATTGCCATAAACTTAACACCTAGGCCATATACTAATAAATCAAGAGAAATTATTAAAGCTTACAGTTGAACTTCTTGGGACCGATGAGCTTCCCTTGGTCATGTGATAAAGAAAGAAAAGCCCTACGTTCCTATAGACTACATTCATCAGGTGCCTATGCTTTGATACAAAGATGATAACTCTGGTAGAGGAACCTCTCCTTCCAAATATCGTACTACTTGTCGCATGCATGGCCTTGCAGTTGGAACAGATTGTGAACACAGTAAACCAAGTTTCAAAACCAGCTCCATTTCATCCGCTTTATAATTAAGTCCCAATTTGGGATCCACAGTTTGAAGTATGGAACCCTTACTCCAACTTGAGATCACCCATTCAACCAACACCACACACTTTTCAGATGCTTCTGGTTCTATGGGCCTCCTACCACAAGCAACTTCAAGCAAAAAAGCCCCAAATGCAAACACATCCACACTAGGGTTTGCTTTGCCAGTTCCAGAGATTAGTTCAGGAGCAAGATAACCAAGTGTCCCAACTACATGTGTGGTTTGAGGGTCAGTTCCATGATCATATAATCTTGCAAGCCCAAAATCTCCTAAGCTTCCATTTAGCTCCTTATCTAATAACACATTACTGGACTTTACATCCCTATGAACCACAAGCTGTTCCCATTCTTCATGCAAATATAACAATGCAGACGCGACGCTTTTGATGATTCGAAATCTTAGAAACCAACTGATCATCGTCGTCTCTGTTGTTGTTTGATTGAAGAGGAATTTGTCTAGACTCCCGTTGGGCATGAAATCATAGACCAGAAGAAGCTCTCCCTTATGCCGTCTACAGTAACCCAGGAGTCTAACTATGTTCCTATGCCTCAATTTACCGATGCTGACGATCTCAGCAATGAATTCTCTCTCCCCTTGTCTAGAATTATGGGAGACTCTCTTCACTGCAACTTGTGTCTTGGATTTTGGTAGTACACCTTTATAAACCCTACCAAAGCCACCAGTTCCAAGAAGCTCCTGATCCTTGAACCCCTTGGTGGCTATGTAGAGATCTTTATATTTGAACCTGTGAGGTTTATAATCAAGTTCCCAATCCTCAAGCACTTCAGCAAACTTTTTCTTCCTTTTCACTATAAAGTGGATAATGAAGATGGAGATGAACACTAAAGTAGAAGCACCTATCACCGAAAATGTAACCTTAAAAAGTCTAGTGTTATGTTTCTTTGGATGAGGAAGCTTAGGAAGTTGGGAGAGAGTGAGTTCTCTTGCTTCACCCCCATTCATTTTAAAACTCCATCCCAAAACATAACGGGGTACTGGGAAGGAATATGTAGCTGAGGAGAAGCCCACAAACATGGAATCCATAATGATCTGAGAAAGATCAATTTTCAATGACAAGAGTGGGATCTTTGGTTTAGGGACATTAATAGGAGCTAAAGTCACATTAAGCTTCTTCTCTCCACCATAATATTCCACCCAGAGTTGCAAGGGTTGTCCACCTACGAGGCTCAAGTTAACATACCTATTCTCTTCATCACTAAAATAAGATGCAGGTGCAGACTCAACAGATTTCAAGTCATTGATATCGATACCGACGTGGTTTCCATCGATGTCGTTGAACTCCTGGTTTTGTTTGCAATCGAGCTCGATTGCGATTATATGGTTGGAGGGTTTGCCAATATTGGTTGAGTTGAAGAGGCCAAGATAATGGGCATGGAAAGCACCGGGGAGCTCTCTTGTGGGTGCTATCACGAATGCCATTCCAATTCCACCATATAATCTGATCAACTCCCAAGAGGCAAAGGCAAATACAAAAGTAGTAGAGAAGGATAAAGCATGACCTGTGGATGAATTCCTCAAGTTAAGTGGATGGGGGAAGAAAGCATGACCCAACTGTTGAGCAGTGTTGTTTACCAACATAAGGAGACCATTGTCTGAAAGCTGTGCGAAGCCATTCAAGCTCATGTTAACACCTCGAAATCCATTGTAGGTGAATTCTACATTTTCTTCTTGTTGTGATGCTACAAATCTCCCAAGGAGAATTAACCAGTACACTACCAACATGAGGAACATTTTGTCCATCTTTTTCATCTTTCTTTCTTCATTCTACTAAGAATGGCATTTCATTCATTCATTTTTTCAGTCCCTGTGCCCCTTAGAGACATTTTCAAGATTATTGTGAAAGTGATTTAGGTTGGGTGTGGCATAGTCATCTGGGGCAGGTGTGGAACTGGTGGTCATTTCATTGGGGCATTAATGTTAGGTCCTTGGTCTCTTCCTATGCATGAGTCTTTTGTCTCCTAGCCTAGACCCTTAAAAAGAGTCAATTTGGACTGTTCTTTCTTTGCTGTTGCAACTTTGATTCTCCTTTCGAATTGTGAGTACTGATTTATGTTGTTGCTTCTTTTTCTTTTCTACGAATAAAAGATTTCTATCTAAAAAAAAAAAAAAAATACAAAGAAAGAAAGAGGTTATTTGACACCTTGATTGTCACCTATCTATTAAAAGCCATATGACCTTGCATTACTCTTTTTCAGAATTTTCATTTCGTAAAGTAAAGGAAAACTCGCCTAAATGGTAACGTGGTTCCTACGTCAAAATATATAGTGGGACGAAATGATCAACCCAATCTTCATGAAAGACAGAAATTCTACCCTTGATACTTTCATGTGTCTCCCATTGGCCCCATGCTGGCATAGGGTATATGTTGTCTTTCAAATAACCCTCTCCCAAAAGTTAAAATTTGAGTTTCAGTACGGTGGTTTTTCATTTTATATCATATAATATTTAAAGATGGATCCTCAGCTGTATCTGGTATAGAGTCTATGTTGTCTTTCAAGTGGCGTGTTTGATCTAATGGTTAGGTATGAATATTGTGAGCATAGTTCTCGCCCCCCCTCCCCCCAACCTTGCACATGTAGGAGGCACGTGCATCGATTACACCTAAGTTGTATTTACTATTTGGACCGATTTTTCCCACACCTGAGTTTCGGTGGTGATATTTTTTACCATTCGCAAATGGGATAAACATTGACGACCATTGATGGCTGTCCTTTTACTTTCTAGAGTGGTGAAGGAAAGCTTTCTTCTATTTTATTCCAAATTAGACATTGGAAAGTGATACTAAGGTATCTCTCTCATGTTTTAATCTCCACTTCATTTCGTAGTAAGAGAATCGAAAGGATTAGAGGGTATCCAAAGCATCATTCAAAGCATTTGAGTTTAAAGTACATTTATTAGAACTAGCAAGACTGTATGGTTTGATTGATTGGATGCGATCTTCAATTCTTTTTGTTGGTAGAAGATCTTCAATTCTCTAATCGTATGGATTTTGTGAATCTAGACAACCTAATGGTCAAAGGACTTGACCTGAGATCGCTAGATCCAATATGGGATTTACTTGTGAATTAGGTCACAATGGCGTGTTGACCCTTCAAGATGGAGTCTTCTTTAAAGACAATTGAGGAGTACTGTCATATTCCAATAGGATAAACCATACGCTTGCAAATTAGAAATTCTATTAAGGGTGCCAATTTTGAATCAAAACTAGAAATAAAAAATTGAAATCGACCATTTAAAATCAAACTGAAATGATCAGTTCCGTTTTGATTTCAAAATCTGGAATTTTTTTGCCCATATGTCTTTTGATGTTTTAATCAATAAAAAAAGTGCTGCCGTATTACTTTTCAATATTTAAAAAAAAAATTGATGGATTATGATCCTAAATAAGAGGGTTTTTTGTTGGTAAAAATATAAAATTTTAGCTCAAACACTTAAAATAGGATCCAAATCAAATACAAACCGGATCAAAACTGAACAGAGAATCAATTGTGGAAATCAAACTTGACAGTGAAATACGGTACAATTTTGATTTTCAATGCATTTCATGTGGTTCCTATTGTGCCATAGAATTTAGTTCAACATCGGCTGTGTCTTGACCATAGAATGTTCAAAGTCTTGCAATGAACATAGCCAGAGCAGACAACATCTTGACATGTGGGGCCCGTCATGGACTATGGCACTGTAGTTCCCACAAAAAAATTCCACCCCATTTTCCTATCTCAGGAGAAACAAGAAAAAGAAATCAATTTTGATAATGAAATATAATAAAATTTTTATTTTCAAGGCATTTTATGTGGAATAATTTATGACGAAGGAAAAGTCTGTAAGTCTAGGCTATTGGCTATAGCCATAGAGCGGGGTATCGATTTTCAGTCTGAACCAATTGGACCGATCAATATTGACCAGTTCAGCCTGAACCCAACACATCAATTTAGTTTTGGTTTAGGGTTTTATGGACAGACCAAAATCAGAAACGAACTTGAAAAACAAAAACCAAATAAAATAATTATTTTCAGTAATTTTTTAATTTTTTGTGTATGAACATGTATATAACCAAACGTACTGAAATCGAATTTCAACTTAACGGTTCATTTTGGTTTGTCTCAATAGCAGTTCAAAACGATCATTTGACGCCCCTACTGCCCTACACACATCTAAACGATTTGGTCCAACCTCAATGATTACAGTGTAAAAGAAAGTATGATCAAATTATTTTTCAACCATATGGCGTAACTAGTAATTATAAATTTTTGATAACCATACTCTAGTGTTTCTTTCCCTGTTTTCCATCCATATAAATTAATAATAATAATAATAATAAAAACAAACAAAAACAAAACAAAAAACAAAAAAAATTCAAATAAAATAAAATAAAAAACAAACAAATGATGGAATCATCCTTTCATGGTGAATATTTTATCATCTAATATGCAATCAAATGCACCATTGACTGCACTATTAAGATAAGGACAAATTATTCTAGTATGATCATGGATTTTAACCATCCTATGCAAAGTATTTATTTTAGAATTTTGAATTCATATTTTACAGTTTCTTGACCATCCAAATAGATAATCAAAGCAAGATGATGACTCCAAAACCAGTGATTTGTTTTAATGCCAACTTTCATGACTTAACTAAAGAAGCTGCATGGGCCACTTTTTCTTCTATTTCAAAACAAGTTTACCTTTGTAGAATTTGGGTGTGGTATGGCAGGGATGAGGTCAAGGCAGAAGCCAAGGGTCTCCTTCAAGGGAAGGAAGCAAGTAGGAGGTTGGGATTCCAATCAGTAGAGGCATGGACAGTGTCTGTGAGGTTGTCTTTGCAGAGTCCAAAAGCTGGGGATGTGGTATGGCCATGGGAGGCTTTTAAAATACTGTTTGACATTTAATTGGGTTGTAATGACTTTTAACATTCAATGGGGGCTACTCGCTATCTAGGGGGGGAAAAAACAAAGGAGGACAGAAAGGTGGAATTTTTGGGTGGTTATGGATGTTCTTTTTTTTTCTCAAAAAAGATAATTTGTATTAAGAAATATGAAAAGAAAAAGGAGAAAATATACACAAAAAAAACTCAAATACAAGGAGAAAATATGTTCTTAATAACTTTGTAGTGTCTATTTCTGGTTAATTTAGTTTTCTTACATGTTTTTATAGAAAAACAAATACAAAACAAGAAGATGATGGAATTCATTCATGCTGAATTTTGTATTATCTGATCTCCTACATGAGAAACAACTAATAATAAAGGGTCATACTCTCTTAACCATTGACTTGTACCAGTTATATTCCACAAATGAATATGTAATAACCAAGTATAAATCAGTAAAAAGAAATATTTTTCAACATTAATCAATATTAACAGTCTTTTATACAGGACTTCAAACTTAAACAATAAAGACTTAAAAATAAATGACCTTCAGGTCAACAATAAATAAACTAGGCATAGAAACAAACTTAATTGATTGAACTTAAAAGTAGTAGACAACCACTACTATAATAATAATAATAACAATAATAATAATAATAATAATAATAATAATAATAATAATAATAATAATAATAATAATAATAATAACAATTATAATAACAATAATAATAACAATAACAATTATAATAACAATAATAATAATAATAATAATAATAATAATAATAATAATAATAATAATAATAATAATAACAATAATAATAATAATAATAATGATAATAATAATAATAATAATAATAATAATAATAATAATAACTATAACAATAATAATAATAATAATAACTATAACAACAATAATAATAATAATAATAATAATAATAATAATAATAATAATAATAATAATAATAATAATAAAAAAGAGCTAAAGCTCGCAAGAAGGCTTTTAGGCTGCATGTTGGTTCATTGTTGTTTTAATAATGTCTTTCTTGGATTCGGCTTCTCTCCTTAAAGCCCCTCGCCCAAGTCTTGCCCATAGCTACATGGGAAAGCGCCACGTGACAAGGCGATGAACCAACAGTTCTTGGCATCTCGTTCTCCGAGCCTCTGTCAGCACCTCGTTTTCCATGCCTTTCTCAACTCGTTGGATCATCACCTTGCCACGTGGTGCTCGCCCAGATAGCTATGGCCCAACCTAGGCAATGGGTGCTAAGGAGAGGAGCCGGATCCGTCTTTCTTTGCTAGAACCTTCTATTTCCATTTCTAGTCTAGAAATATTCTATGGCCCTAAAATAGCATTTGGTAGACCTATTCCAGGACTAGTCTTAGAACATAAGAGCAACATCAAGGGCATTCGGTAAACATGTTCTAAAACAATTTTTAACAGTATTGCAATTTTTTAGAGAAATGCCATTACTATCATAAAGTTTAACTTTAACGCCACTCTGGAAGTGGAACCACTCCCTCCAAATACCGCATAACTTGTCGCATGCATGGCCTTGCAAACCTCCCTACTCTAATACCATGTTTTCTACTGTTTCACCTAAAAACTTGAACTGTTATAAATTCAACAGATTTCAACTCATTAATATCAATCCCGATGTGATTATCATTAAACTTCGTGTTTTGGAGGATATCCAACTCAATTCCAATTACATCATTGGATGATTTGCTGATGTTAGTAGTGTTAAAGAGCCCGATATAACTGCTAGGCAAAGCACCAAGGAATTCTCTCAAGGGTGCAATGACCAATACACACAATTCCATTACCTCCTACTGGTGTTAAACCAGAGAACATGGTGAATACAAAAGCAGTAGAGAAGGAGAGAACAATACCACTAGACAAATTAATGAAGCAAACTAGATGGGAGTAGAGGCAAGACCCACCTGTGACTATGTGGTGTTCACCAATATTAGGAGGCCACGAGTAGGGGTTGCAGCCAAATTTTTTCCACCTGCCCCACCTCACTTTCCTCCCTCCCCAACCCCTCAACCCCACCCCCAGCCTACCCCAACCCTTGCACCCCGGCTTCCCTATCCCCTTTCTTTGTCGAGCTTAACGTCTACAATTGGGCTCAAATGTAAGCCACCCTAATTATACTAACCGCAAGCGAATAGTTTCAACTATAGCTACGGATCGAACTCAGGGAGGTCGAGTGCTTAATTAACACACTTTCACATTAGGTAGAGTGTAAATATCAAGAGTAATTCTAACAATTAAAGTATCAAATTAAATTAGTGCAATTGAATTTAACTAACCAATGGAGAATAATGGAATATAATTAATGGAGAAGGCTCATTCAGGATTGGGATTCACCATGGGAATAAGTTGAATTAACAATAGGCATGGAGATATATTAAACATAGTATGATCTAGGTCTATGGAAGATGCGGCAATGACTAACATACCTCATGAGTAGCATAATTCAATATGCAATATTAAGCTAAACATCATAAATCCTAATTAGTGTCACTATGGCTACAACGGCTATCATGTATATGGTCCTATTAGATGACATACACAATGCGGTGGTCAACTGTAGTAAGTCTAACTAGGTTAATGTCCGTTAAAATAAAGCATGCCTATTATTTGTTCATACTAACATCTCATGGCTTCACCCAAATCCCAAAAGAATGGGTTTGGCTAGCCATGGGAGTGGTGGCGGTGATCATGCTACTCAAATAAAAAATAAAAGACATAGTAACGAAAATTAAATTTAAAATAAAAGAACCTAAATTGAAGAACAATTGCAAAATTTTATTGAAGAAGAGAATAAATTCCAAGCTTCCGCACATCCAAACTCCAAAAATGTTTCTAAATCTTCAATTACAACTTTAATGGCTCTAATGAAATTTTAAAGAGAAAATAAAAAATTACAACTTGTAAACATAAATTATTCAAAGCTAAACTAATGAATGAAAAAAAGAAAGATAAGGGAGAGGGAGCTTGGTTCCTTTAGAGAGAGGAGATCTCATCTATTTATAGAGTTCAGCTACCTAAAGAATGAGAAGAAGAAAAAATAGAAAGTAAATAAAAATCAAAACCTATAATAGAAATTACCTAAAATTTGATCATCCCGATTCCCTTTACAATATTTTCCTTAATCCCAAAATAGAAGATAGGATATGATTCTTCTAGAATATTTTCCAATATAGAAGATCATGAATATGAAACTACTAAAAATTCATCCCAACATGTGGTTAAAAACCAAAATAGAAGGTTGACTCAGCCTAAATCTTCCTTGTAGAAATTGTCCACCTTATAGAAAATCCTTGAAATTTATTTACCAGATTTTGCCAAGAGGGAATCTTCTAGGCTCTAGCCAGGCTGACTAGAGTTTGGTTCCTTGGGCCGAATTTGACACTTATACTCCACTTGGTCCCCTTTTGGCCTGAATTTTGAAAACAAGAGAAAATACCTGTAGTAGCCCTATTCTGGGAATTAAATGATGTAAGTAATTAGACTAATTTGCATATAAAAAATTCTCAACATCTACAAAACAAATGATATCCACTGAATTAAGGCTAATAGGTTTCTTTTTTCTTTATACATCCACCAAAATATGCATGGAGGAAGAACACCTAACTGGCTTCACAACCACCCTTTTACCCTTTCAGAGTTCAATCCATTACAATTTACGCCACATGCTTAGATTCAACACGTCTACAAGAAAAGGCTCCTCAAAGAAGAAATAATATGTTTTCAATGTGCCTAGAAATTAATTACAATAACTATCAATTAATCACATCCACCTCGGTGGACAATATTGCATTAATAATATTGATAGTCTATTTTAGTAAGGGAAGACATATAGAAAAAAAAAAGAGAGAGAGGAACTGTTCATTAAGTAAAGCAATTAATTAAATCCACCTCGGTGCTAGATACCAAAATAGACCCTTTTTTGTGCATAACATGGTAAGACAACCAACTGCTTGAATAAAACCATCACTTCGTTAGTTGGAGTGAAACAAAAAATTGTTGTTGTCAATAAGTTATAAACCTTAAAAAATAAAGAAAGACTATTCCTAAGCTCTTCCAACTCAGATAGTTGGATACAACGATGAGTATCAGTATCAGACAAATCAAAGTTGAGTTTCTTGATGGCCCGAAATGCCCTATGCTCTAACTCAACAGGTAGATGATAGGCTTTCCCATATACCAAACGATAGGGGGATTGACCAATATCGGTCTTGTATGAGGTCCTATGAGCCCACAAAGCATCTACAAATGGTTAAACCAATCCTTGCGGTTGGGATTAACAGTTTTCTCCAAGATTTGCTTGATTTGCTTGATTTTCCTATTAGACACTTCCACTTGGCCACTAGTTTGGGGATGATACGGGGTAGCTAGCTTATGGGTGATCCCATATTTCTTCATCAATGCCTCAAAAGGTCGATTGCAAAAATGAGTACCCCTATCATTAATTACAGCTCATGGTGTACCAAAGCAAGAAAAGATGTTCTCTTTGAGAAACTTGACCTCCACTTTATGGTCATTGGATTTACAAGCTATGACCTCTATCCATTTGGAAATATAATCAATGATTAAAAGAATATACAAATTCCCAAAGGAATTAGGGAATAGTCACATGAAATCGATGCCCCACACATCAAAAATCTCAACTATGAAAATAGGGTTGAGGCGCATCATGTTCCTCTTCATGACATGACCTAAAGACTGACAAGCTTGATAAGCCTTGTAGAAATTGAATCGATCACAAAAGAGAATCGGCGAATAGAATCCGCATTGTAAAACTTTTGTGACAGTTTTCTTAGGGCCAAAATGACCACCACATGCATGATCATGGCAAAAAGATAGTATTCAAAGTTGCTTATGATCTGAAATGCAGTGACTGTAAATCTGACCAGGACAGGATTAAAAGAGATATAGGTCATCCCAAAAGAAATACTTGACTTGAGAGTGAAACCTCTTCTTGTCTTGGGTGGACCAATGATTCGGCATCACACCAGTGACTAGGTAGTTGACAATGTTAGCATATCAAGGTTCACTAAAGATGGTCAACAATTGTTCATCAGGAAAAAACCTATTGACGGGACAATCCTCGTTCTTTGAATTGGGGAGATGGGAGAAGTGGTTTGCTACCAAATTTTCAACACCTTTCTTCTCCCTAATCTCTAGGTCAAACTCCTGAAGGAGTAAAACCCACCTAATCAGATGAGCCTTGGTGTCTTTCTTACCCACAAGATACCTAATGGTTGAATGATCTATATAAATTATCACAAGCAAGCACAATAGCCAAAAATTCTTTTTCTGTCGTGGTGTAGTTTAGTTGTGCATCATTTAGCGTTCTACTTGCATAGTAAATCACGTGGGGTTTCTTATTAATCCGATGTCCTAGGATAGCTCCAATGGCAAAATTAGAGGCATCACACATTAGGTCAAAAGGTTCAGTCCAGACAGGAGCTTGGATAATGGGAGCTATAGTTAGAGCCTTCTTCAGATGCTCAAAGGAAAGTAAACATTCAAGGGAAAAATCAAAGGACTGATGTTTGGCTAACAAGCTAGTCAATGGCCTATCTATCTCACTGAAATCCTTGATAAATCTCCTATAGAAATCGGCATGGCCAAGAAAAGACCTAACATCCTTAAAAATCCTTGGTGATGGCAAATGAGAGATGAGATCTACCTTGGCTCTATCAACCTTGATCCTCTCTTTAAAGATGACATGACCTAAGACTATGCCTTCCTTCACCATGAAGTGATTGAGAACTAAATTTTTAGCTCTACTTCTTTCTAACACTAACTTCAAATAGTAAAGGCACTCAGAGAAGGTGGCACTATGTATGGAAAATTCATCCATAAAGATCTCAAGGAAGGTCTCTATCATGTCAAAGAATATACTCATCATACATCTCTGAAACATTGTAGGGGCATTGCACAACCCAAAAGGCATGCATTGGTAAACAAAAGTTCTAAATGGACAAGTAAAGTTAGTCTCACCTTGGTCTTCAGGACCAATAGGGATTTAGTTATAGCTAGCACATCCATCTAGGACTCCAAGTGGCCGCGTTGAGTTTGTGGGAATCAATACACACTCTCCACCCAATCTAAAGACGAGTGGGAATGAGTTCATCTGTATCAGACTTTACCATAGTGACTCCAGATTTCTTGGGCACTACTTGTACTGGGCTGACCCATTCACTGTCTAATATGGGATAGATGATCCCATTGTCAAAATACTTAAGATCTCCTTTTAAATGGCCTCCGTCATGACAGGGTTAGCCCTCCTCTAAAGTTTTGTGGAAGGTTTTGCATCCTCCATGAGATGAATATGATGCTGCACAACAGAGGGGTTGATTCCCTTAATATCAGCCATGGTCCAACCAATGGCTTCTCTAGTTTCTCTCAACAAAGTTAGTAATTCTTTCTCCTGTCTAGAGTTTAAATCAGATACCTATTGGGACAAAATAGAACTTACATTGGCCGTCAAGAATGCTTGCTTGGGCACATTGGCAGTTCTCTTCTGAGAACATAGGTCCTTAAGCACTTCAACATAAGTAGGAACTTGGGAAATGGCATCTAATAGAAGGATGTTCACTTGAATTTGTTTGAGCACATCCAAGATTTTATCTATGGATGTTGTTCTCTTGTTGCCTAAGAGTCATCCGGGGAGTGGGGCTTTAGGGATAAAGACTCTTTCTTGTTCAACTACCTCTTCAAATTTATCTTGCGTTGTAGTGGGAGGTAGTTCTTCTTGAAAGATGGTAGGCTCTTCAGATGAACCTAGTGTGAAAGGGAGTGTCTCACTCACCTCAGTGGACTGTTTTCTAAGGGACTTTGAATTTGGCACTTGTAAATCATCCCTAAGATACTCGTGTCTACTTCTCAGAGCATATATAGAATTGACATGAGTGGAAGGCTCTGAAAAATTTGGACCTTGTTGAACGAAGTTGGATTGACTTGGAGAAGCTTGGAGAATGGCATTCCTAGGGTTTGGGTTTAGTTGACTTGGCATTTTTCCTTTCTCCCTTTCGTGTAGAGCATTGCAAGCTGAGAAATTTGTTTCTTCATGTTGTGCTGACTTGTCATGAAAGTGCTCATGAGAAGCTCTACATTATTTTCCAAGAATGCAATCCTGGAAGACTCACCACCTCCTTTTTAGAATCCTGGAGGTTGACTAGCAAAAGGTGGTGCAACTACTGGAGAAGGGGGAGGCCTAAAATTATTGGATTGGTGTGGAGGTTAGTCTGTTGATGAACAAACTAACCCTAGTTTACAAACTGAGGATTAGAGGTACCTACTTGATTACTTAATTGACTCTAGGAGAAATTGGGATGGTTCCTCCATCCTGGGTTGTAAGTTTGACTGTATGGGTTGTTCCGGTACATGGCATTAGTAGTTTCAGGACTTTAGTTCACACCATTCACATTAGAGATGTTGGGGCACTCCTCTGCTACATGGGTAGGAGATTGGCACCAACTACACATAGGAACAGAATGGTGGACTTGGTTAACTTGGTTAACTTGGGTTGGTCCCTTTACCACCATGGCCTCTAATCTTTTGACAATGCTATCGATGTGGGCCTCTTTTACAACAGTGTTTTCTACCAGATAGGCTCTACCAGTCCTCTCTGTCTCTTGAGTGGACTCCCACTCTCTAGCCTTTCTCTGCTAACTTTAACAAAAAATTCCAAGCAACGTTGTCATCTGTGTAAGATGTGAAACCTGAAGGGCATATGGATTCCAACAACTGCTTGGTTTGGTAATCTATACCCTCATATATGATTTGGCATAAATGTCAAGTGTCAATATCGTGATGAGGGCATTCTTGGAGCAAGTCTTTGAACCTCTTCATCAGCTTGAAAAATGACTCATTGGGTTTTTTCCTAAATTGCATAATGTCAGTCCGAAGTTTATTGGTTTTATGCAATTGGAAAAACTTCTTCAAAAATATCATAGTGAATTGGTCCCAAGTTGTGATTAAGTCTCTGGGCAAACTGTATAGCCACTTTTTGGCTTGGTCTTTAAGAGCAAAGGTTATGAACCTAAGCTTCACTACATCGTCAGTAAGTTATTGAACTATGATTAGAACGTAGACCTCTTCAAATTTCCAAAGGAACAAATATGCATTTTCATTAGCCATCCCATGAAAATGAGGCAGCATGCTAATGGTGTTAGACTTAAGCTCATAGTTGTTCCGTTAGACTGCTGGTAATCTAATGCATAAAGGTTGAATAGCCCTAGAAGGGTAGAACCAATCCCTAAGAGTTTTAGGTTATTCTTCCTTATTCATGACTATGGATATGGGTTCAACAATGTTCTTTGATCGGGTTTTCCTTTTTAAATGGTTCACAGAGTTACGCATCCACTCAGGAGAAAAAGATAACCAGCAAACAAAAGTATATCATTATTAATTTTTTTTTTAAACAAACCCCACACAATATCACAGAAGCATAAGATAAAATATTGACTAGTATTCAAAGAAAGAAAGAATTCCTCTCATTTTCCTCTAATTCGACTCGAATTGTTGGATTTATTTCAAATCAGGATCAATGAAAAACCTTGATTGTACTTTCCCAACAAAACGGATTAGAGGCGCAAAGAGAGAAGTACACAATATCCACAATTAGTCAAAAGAGAAATTACTTAGGCTAAAGTGTGTGTGAGTGTTAGCAAGGGAGACCGATCTTGTCTTGCAAGGGCTAATCACTATTCCCTTTTGGATTTGGTTGTCCAGACGATCTACCAGTTCACAAGTAGTCTTCTGCTTGGTGGGTGGTCAATGATTACCGACAGGGATCCGGAGTTTTACTCACTCTTTTGTAAATAAAAACCTAATTAGATTATGGGTCTGGTAATTGGCATCCTAGCACGGATCCCCACAAATCTTCTCAACAGTACAAGAAAATAACGAAATTTTTTTAGTGATTATGGGCAAGGAGCCAGAGTTTCACTCGCTCTTTTATAAATAAAAATCTGATTAGATTATGAGTCTAGTAAATGGCATCCCAGCATGGATCTCACAAATCTGCTTAGTAGAACAAGAAAATAAAGAAAATTAATTTTTTTTTAGTGATTACCGACAGGGATCCGGAGTTTCACTTTTTTTTTTTTTTTTAAATAAAAACAAAGCACTCCGAATCAATTGAAAATGTAAAATAAACACTTCGCCTCCCAGGCAATGGCGCCAAAAACTTGTTGGGCTCAAATGTAAGTTATATTAATTATACTAACCGCAAACGTACAGTGTTAGCTGTAGCTACGGATCGAACTCAGGGAGGCCGAGTGCTTAATTAACACACTTTCACATTAGGCAGAATGCAAATATCAAGAGAGTTGACTATACTAATTTAACTAAATATGCAAGATAATTCTAACAATTAAAGTATCAAATTAAATTAGTGCAATTGAATTTAACTAACCAATGGAGAATAATGAAATAAAATTAATGGGGAAGGTTCATTCAGGATTGGGATTCACCATGGGAATAAGTTGAATTAACAATGGGCATTGTGACATATTACACATAGTATGATATAGGTTTATGGGAGATGCGGCAATGGCTAACATACCTCATGAGTAGCATAATTCAATATGCAATATTAAGCTAAACATCATAAATCCTAATTAGTGTCACTATGGCTACAACAGCTATCATGTATATGGTCCTATTGAATGACATACACAATGCGACGGTCAATAGTGTCTAACTAGGTTAATGTCCGTTAAAATAAAGCATGCCCATTATTTGTTCATACTAACCACTCATGGCTTCACCCAAATCCCAAAAGAATGAGTTTAACTAGCCATGGGAGTGGTGGCAGTGATCATGCTACTTAAATAAAAATTAAAAGGCATAGCAATGGAAATTAAATTTAAAATAAAAGAACCCAAATTTAAGAACAACTGCAAAATTTTATTGAAGAAGAGAATAAATTCCAAGCTTCAGCACATCCAAACGCCAAAGATGCTTCTAAATCTTCAATTATAACTTTAATGGCTCCAACGAAATTTTGCAGAGAAAATAGAAAATTGTAACTTGTAAACATAAATTATTCAAAGCTAAACTAATGAAGTTAAAAAAGAAAAATAGGGGAGAGGGAGCTTGGTTCCTTTAGAGAGAAGAGAGCTCCTCTATTTATAGAGTTCAGCTACCTAAAGAATGAGAAGAAGAAAAAATAGAAATCAAATAAAAATCAAATAAAAATCAAAATCTATACTAGAAACTACCCAAAATTTGATAATCTCAGTTCCCTTTACACTATTTCTCTTTGTCTCAAAATAGAAGGTATGATAAGATTCTTCTAGAATATTGTCCAATATAGAAGATCATGAATATGAAACTACTAAAAATTCATCCCAACATGTGGTTGAAAACCAAAATAGAAAGTTGACTCGGCCTAAATCTTCTCTATAGAAATCGTCCAACTCATAGGAAATCTTTGGAATTTATTTATCAGATTTTTCCAAGAGAGAATCTTCTAGGCTCTGGCTAAGCTGGCTAGAGTTTGGTTCCTTAGGTCGAATTTGACACTTGTACTCCACTTGGTCCACTTTTGGCCTGAATTCTATAAATAATTGGACTAATTTGCATATAAAAAATGCTCAACATCAACAAACCAAACTATATCCATTGAATTAAGGCTAATAGTTTTCTTTTTTCTTTATATATCGACCAAAATATGCATGGAGGAAGAAGAACTCCTAACTGGCTTCACAACCACACTTTTACCCTTCCAGAGTTCAATCCATTACAATTTACACCACATGCTTAGATTCAACACGTCCACAAGGAACGGTTCCACAAAGAAGAAATAATATGTTTTTAATGTGCCTATAAATTAATTACAATAACTATCAATTAATTACATCCACCTTGGTGGACAATATTGCATCAATAATATTGATAGTCTATTTTAGTAAGGGAAGACATCTTAGAAAAAAAACAGAAGAGAGGAATTTTTCATTAAGTAAAGCAATTAATTAAATCCACCTCAGTGCCAGATACCAATATAGACCCCTTTTTTTGTGCATAACATGGTAAGCCAACCAACTGCTTGAATAAAAGCATCACTTCGTTAGTTGGAGTGAAACAAAAATTGTTGTTGTCAACAGGTTATAAACCCCAAAAAATAAAGAAATACTATTCCATTGCCACGAACAGTTGTTGGAGTTCATAACTAAGTTATGTATTTGTTGCGAGTCACCCTATATTTCCAAAACCTTCCATCCTTGATCCTTAGCCAGCTTTACGCTTTGGAGACCACTTCTTGAGGTTGAATCAATACTTCTTGTATTCATACAATTAGTAAAAGTTAGAATAAATGTTCCTTCATACCATATACTAGCAGACCACCTGACTTTATTTTGTTTTGAATTGGTGACTTCATAGCATATCAAAATGTAATAATCAATAGGATTTAATGAAGGAAAGCATCTGGGAGAATTGTCCGGCTCAACATGAATTCTCAAGTTTGGAGAGGTGTCAGTAGTGGAAGGATATAGATTCAAGTTAGCTCTCCATTGGTTTATATTAGAGATAACGGAATCAGGATTAGGTTTAATGTTAGAAGCAATAATTTTATTCTTGTGAAGCCATAAAAAGTAAGTAGTGATAATTAAGACACCAAATAGCCATTTACGATCATCCATGGGGGGTTGGGGGGGGGGGGTATAACAACAATAGTAAGAAGAGCATAAACACTGCTAGTGTTCTACCAAAAAAAAAAAAAAATACTCGCTAGTGAGATGTTCTGTCCTTAAGTCCAATGGCCCAACAACCCACACATGTTTAGAGAAGTCTAGGTAGGACAGGAATACATGACAAAGAGTACCCCGTGAGAGTTACAATAGAAGACACAATAGTTATCAATGTTCTCCATTTTCCCAGGATATCCCTAATTGGCAATCCCTCATGCAAATGCCTCAAGAAAAAAACAATTTAAATTTTAGGTGGAGGTTGAGTTTCCAAAAGAAACACTACCATGATGAGAAGGATGATCATCATATACACTCATTGAAGATACCATTAGAGTTAGAAACACCGTTAAGTATTGCGTCCGGTTTCTTAAAACCCCAACCCAACCCTAGGTCCCCAAAATTCAACCTAGGCCGAACCCAACTTTGCTAGGCTCATTCCTAGGCCCAACCCCGAGAGGTCATGACAACCCAACTAGACCCTAATTGACCTTAATTGGGCCAAGTTGGATCTAATGGGCCTGATTTTTGCTAGGTGAGGCTAACCTTGATTGACCCTGTTTTAGCCATATGTGTTCTATGCATTAAAAAAAAAGGGCACCAATAGATCAAAATAATCAATACATAATTAAAATACAATGCCACCCCCTAAAGAATGCCACTATTATAAGAATAAAACCTCTATAATACCAAATTAAACTCAGACCCCCTACCGTCAGTCGCTATTATGGAATATACCTTATATGCTGATGTCAACCACTATATTTTTTTTTTTAAAACCACAATGCGCTTGCTAAATGTGAAGTACCTAAATACCCATCTAATGAGTCCCCATCCCCAAATCGATGACTATTAGACACTAACCCTTCTTCTCCCCTCAACCGTAACCCCCTGCGATTCTTCTCTGCAGGCGAAGATCATCGTACATACTTACATGGTAATCAATTAAATCCACAAGAAAAAGAAAACTGAGAATAACAGATTAACAGGAGAAATTGTCACTTACCTATCGGAAATCAAATTTGCAGAGCTGGCGATGAGAACGAAGAGAGAAGAAAGGGGGGAAATGGTGAAGGAAGAGAAGCCGTCACTAATCTGTTCATTGTTATTTGGATTAGCTTCTTTTTTTTTTTTTTTTTTTTTTACCTTGTCTCCGTGTGATCTTATTTTCTATACGATATTGGTGCATCGGATTTGATTTCCGCTCTTTGCCTTCTGTTTTCTATTGGGGTGTGATTAGATTGATGGGTTTTTTTTAGGGTGTTCTTGTGGGTCTGGAAACTACGAATATATGTGTTTTTTCCCCTTTTTCACTTCTCTTTTTGGGTGTTGTCATATATATATATATTTTTGGTTTCTTTTCTCATGAGGAGATGGTTTGGTGAGATTTATTTGCTTCAATCTCTATTAGGAGGAACTATTTGGAAATTTGTCATGGTGAGATTACACGAGAGAGCACATCAATGCCAAGACCAAAATTTAAGGTCAATAAATTAAAAGGAAAGCGAATAAATGGCACGTTATTTCAGTGAAGGACCTATGCTCGCCTCTGCATAGTGAAGGAGAACACCGCCGACGGTGGTGTTATGCCTGAAAGTGTGTGTGTGTGTGTGTGTCTCTCTCTCTCTCTCTCTCTCTCTCTCTCTCTCTCTCTCTCTCTCTCTCTCTCTCTCTCTCTCTCTCTCTCTCTCTCTCTCTTTGTGCTCGCCTCTGCGCTTGATGGCTTCCTCAACTGCACAATGAAGGTGACTAGAGGTAGGGGTGAGCTGTGAAGAAGACTTCGGTAAAAATATGAGTTTTAGTCAATAGGGTATAAAAAGTATTTTAACTCCTCACTTAACAGTGACTGACAGCAGGAGTTTGAGTCTAATTTAACATCCTTTTCAAGAACATCTTTGGCTGCTTTACAGTCAACTCGAACTAAAAAATGTTGATTTAACAAATCACTTTCAAATTTAGTTATACACAGAACTAATGAAAGAATTTCTTTTTTAATTGTTGAATACTTTTGCTGAGTGGGGTTCCAAGTTCCTGAAGTAAAACGTACTAATTCTTCTTCTTTTGGAAGAGTAGGACATTTTTGTTTCAGAATACCACCATAGCCAAATTCTGAAGCATCAGTTTCAACAATTTTAAAACAATCAGGTCGTGTTAAACTTAAGCACGGAAGGGTTTTAGCTTTAAGCTTAATTTTTCGGACAGCTTCAGTATGTACAGATGTCCATGGTTCAGGCTGAGACTTAAGCCGATTAAACAAAGGTTTGGCGTCCTTTGCTAAATTCTTGTAGAATTCAGCAATGTAATTAAGGCTACCAAGAAACCTTTGAAGTTGAGTCTTATCTGTTAATTCATCAGGAAATTTGTCAGCAAACTGAATGGCTCGTTCTATGGGAATGATGGATCCAAAAGATATATAATGGCCCAAGAAGCGAACATTAGTTTGAAACAATATAATTTTCTTAGCAGAGACAACAAGTCCTGCTTGACGTATAACAGACAAGAAGAGATTTAGATGTTTCCAGTGTTGGGAAATGTCCTGAGAATAAATAAGGACATCATCAATATACACAATTATAAACTGTGAATACTGATTAAAAATTTGATTCATAATATTCTGAAATTCAGAGGGAGCATTCTTTAGACCGAAAGGCATAACATTCCATTCGTATTGACCGAATGGGACAACAAAAGCTGTCTTATACCTATCTTTCTCTGCTATCTGAATCTGCCAGTATCCGGACTTCATATCAACCTTAGAAAATATGCTAGAAGCATGAAGTCTGTTAAGAAGATCCCTCTTATTAGGGATAGGATACCGAATCCACTTAAGAACCTTATTTAAAGGTTTGTAATTAATTACCAATCTGGGTGCACCTCTTTCAATTTCAGCATTATTATTTACATAGAATGCAGTGCAACTCCAGGGAGATTTACTTGGTCTAATAAGACCTTTGGCAAGGAGTTCTGAGATTTCCTTTTGACATGTTTCCCTTAAAAGATCAGGCATTTGAGCAGCCCTAGCTTTTGTGGGAATCTGGCTTTCAGAAAAGTTATCTTCATATGGAAGAGTAACAATATGAGTTTTCCTTGACCAGAAAGCAGTAGGAATATCAGAACAAACTTCCTTTTCAAGTTGAGCTTGAAAGTTTTTAACTCTAACTTGAAAACTAGGATCATTAATTTTTTGCTGAATGCTCTTTTGTTGGATTTCAGAAGATAAAGAGCATATGAACTTTTCTTTAGACTGTACTTGAGCCCTGATTTCATTCACCGTATGAACCTTGGGAGGCTCGATGAAATGAAAAGTAATAGGATGATTTTGAATCATTGAGTGAAGACCAATATTATCAATTTGCATTGGATACAACTGGGATAGAAATGGAGTGCCAAGAAGTACGAATTGAGCAAGTCCTTTTACCATAATAAAAGGAGTCTTCAGGCAATGTCCATTACAACAGATAGAAGCAGAAGGGAGTTTATACCCAATCTCCATTCTATATCCATCAGCAGTAACCAATCTCTGAGTGGTCTTCTCAAAGTATCGAGAAGGGACAAGTCCTTCATTGATACAATTAATATCAGCGCCTGAATCAATTAAGGCGATAGTCTTTAGGCTAAACTCATGATTAACAACAATGTCAATCATAACATGCCATCTATGAGTTTGAACCTGTTGGATACTTAAAATTTGAGCATCCTCAGAAGAAACTGCAGCAGGAGATGCAGAGGTACTAGCTACTGGTTGAGCAGCTAGTAGATCCTTGAAGGAAGCTTCTTCTTCTACATACGGCTCAAAGTTTTGAGTATTATAAAGTTCAAAAATCTGAATACGTTGCTTAAGATTTTGAACTTCAGTCTTAGTTTCATTAAGATCTCTTCGAAGTTCCTGTAGAGTAGGTTCACGAGACAAAGAGGTAGATTTGACTCGATTAATTATAGTTTTAAAACTATAATCTTGAACCTTGGACTGAGTAGGAACAGGGCTAGGCCGAGAAGTATAATCTTGTAAGAGTTGAGCCTTAGTAGCAGGATCATTAACTTGATCTATGGTTTTAAGAAGAAATGATTCTTCAGAAGAAAGAACCATCAAACCATTTTCTTTTAGCATAGCCTGAAAAGGATCACAACTACAGTGAGGAGTCTGGGCTTTAGACTCAGAGGAATCACTATCGAACTCGAGTTGAGCAATATCTTGATCTGAGTTGGACTTATAGTCTGGTTCAGGGTCAGAAGAGCTATATAATAAGACTCTTTCAAGATTTTGCTTTTGAGAATCATCAATCTCTAAAGCATTGATTCGTGCTTTAGTTCGACAGTTATTCTTATAGTGTCCTACTTTTCCGCATTTATAACAAACAGGGGGTTTGTTTGGAAAAGTGTTTTGAGGACGGGATTTAGAGAAGCGTTTCTTAAAGAAGCGCTTGGGCTTAGACTTATAAGGTTTAGCCTGGTATTTAGGCTTGGAAAACTTAGAGAGTTTCCGATGAGGTTTCTTCGGACCTGAAGGACGAACCTTTTCAAATCCAAATTGTTCACAGAAATCTCCAAGTTCTCGAAATCCAGCTTGTCTTTCTTTAGACAATTGTTTCTTAAGTTTAAGGTTTGTGCAGAGTTGAAGACCTTCATTGCAAACTTCAGCAGCTAATTCCCCCCGTAGGTATATTGCTCAAAGGGAATAGTGCCATTATGTTTTGCCTTAAGTCGATACCTGACCTTTTGAGCAAATAAAGGAGGTAATCCAGAGAGAAACTTCTCTTTCCATATAGCATTGTTACAATCATCTCTGGAAAAGACTTTAGCAAAGAAGACATCTCTATACCATCTATAATGAGATAGTGTAGGACATCGCAAATTCATTAATTGTTCTCTTGTTCGATCAGCTAGAATTTCAGCTGGTCCAACAAAGTGAAGAGTGATGGTGTAAACCAAAGTATTAACCGCATCTTCATGGTTAACATAAACAGTTCGCTGGGCGTAATTACCATCAGCTAATTGTTCAGTCATCTGTTGCGGAACACTGGTTGTAGCACCGATTATCTGTTGTCTAATTTCTTCAGACAAATAAAAATCCCACCAACCACGGAGTTGGCCGGAAAATCCAGTTGCTATCATTTTAGCAACATCAGAATCGGATGAATGATTTAGCTTTGCAGCAGTGGCATACATTAACATCCGTTTCAAAACATTGATGATTTGATATTCTGATAAACCATCAATATTCCACTCAAAAATAGTATTACCATCGACCGGGAAACTGGAATTATCCTTTTCAAGTTCAAATTGACAATCAGCAGGAGAAGGTCGAGGATAATAATAATTTGTCTGAGCGGTAGGCATAACTTTTCGAGTTCTTCCCATAACTTGATTTAGCTGTGGAAGAGACTCAGGAACTGCTGCCTGATTAGGGAGCATAGATTGGAATTCTCTTTCTGCTGTTTCGATTTCAGAATCGGATAAATCAGTAAGAGAAAGAGTTAGAGCCTGACTGTCTGCAAGTTTATCAAGATTGTCCTTTGTGACCTGAAGTTTTTGAAGTCTAGTAACGATTTCATCAAGAATGGTAGACTCCACTTTCTTTTTAGGAGGAATGGTCAGGACAGGAGGTGGTTTAAACAGGACAGATTGATTACTTCTAATTTGAGAAGTAGACTCTTTAGAAGGAATGCTTCTAGGTTGAGAAGCAAAAGTTGGCCAATCAAACTTAGATGTCGTATGAGATGTAGATGGGGTATGTGGATGCAAAGAATTGACAATGGTCTCAATACGATCAGTTTGGTTGCCAATTGACTGAAGACAAAGATTAGTATAGTTGTTTTGTTCAACAACGTGACTAAGCTGGGTTTCAGTCAAAGGTCTAGTATTCTGGCTGGAAGTCTTAAGCGGAATTGCAAACTTTTGATCACCTATTTTTAAGGCTTGAAAGGGAGGATGAACAGAGTCAATTTCCGTTCCTTCCTGAGAAGTATATGTGGTGGTTATCTTCTTAATCTCACTAACCTGAGAAGTGTTAGAGGATCGATTTTCAAGAAGATACAGTTTTAACCACGAGAAAAAAGGAATATTAATTTGGTGAGTTTCCATATGAGAAACCCATTTCTCATGAAGCATCTGACGATCCGAATTAGAAGGATAATGTTCTTCAAAAAGTTTCCTTTTTCCTTCATTCTTCGGGGAACGATATTCCTGAATAAGGAATCGTTTATTAATCTGGAACTTGGATTCTTCTGCCAAATGAAGCATCATTATACCTGATCCTTGCATATCAGAAGGTGTGGGAGAAGAAGAACCAGTTTCCTGATTAATAGGAGGCTGATATTGAGCCTGATAGTGGTCTCTAGGAAGAGGACCATAGACAGGTTGATTAACCTGAGAAAGAGTACGATTTGTACCCTGCAGATTTATAATTCCATCAAAATTCTCATTCTGAACTCTAGAAGTAGAAGCACGAGAAGGTGCTTGGAACTGAGGAAATTCAGAAAAAGAAGAAAGTACTGATGAAGTAGATCGTCGCGATTCAGTAGATCTACGATCAAAAGTAATTTTCACATCACCAGAAGGAAGCTGAGTGATGCATGATGGAGAAGTTTGTGTTGGTGGCTGAGGTTGAGCCATAGAAGTTAAGGTCCAAGAGTCTGGGAATTTTATTTCCGACCATCTGATACATCTAGGCACAAAACACATGAGATCTTTCAGAATTAGCCTGGAAACAGACGGTTTGACCTTTTGGATCTACATACTTAGCATTGGGAGCACACGTTGTCATAGCCTTGTAATAGACACGATATATAACTGCAATATTTTGAGTACCGGGAAGAATATCGTATCCATACGTTTTTAAGGTAATAACAGCGCTCTTGAGAATATTTGGGTCTGTGAGGGATAGAGGAAGATTGGGTCTACTCTGAAAATAGACAGGTCCTTCACAGAGACTAGTTTCAATCGTACCCATCAAAGATTGATTAAAACTATTCATTCTAGCATCTCTTATAGCAGCAAAGACAACACTATTTATCCCTGGAAGAGTTAAGGGTTTAAGTGCAACTTGAATGAGACCAATGTGGATGAACTTAAATCCACGCTCTCTATGCCTCTGAATCTGAGAGTTAGTCAAGAGTTGAATCTCCTCTTGATCAGAAGCAAGAGTATGGGTGCTTTCGCATGTCTTAATGACATAATCACTATGGAATGCGAAAGTGCCTTTATGGTATACCTCAGTTTCAGGTACACGAGGGATGGTATAATTATTTATAGCAGCTTCAAGGTTACGAAAAACCACTTCTTCGACATTGTGGACTGAGTCTTGAGTCTTGAGTCCTGCCGGATGAGCTAACTTCAGATGAAGAAGACCTTCGGGAACTGGAGCGAAAGTAAGAAGCCATGCTATTTAGGTTTGAGTCAATAAGGGTTTCTGGTCACAATATCCTACTGTCAATCCCGCCTATTGTCAATACTAATTCGCCTTCAATGCCTATCTGCAGCAACACGGCTGAGTACGACTTGGGTGTAGGTCGACACGACTTGGGTGTAGGTCTATCAGACAAGGGTGAAACACTACCAACTTAATGGTCCTTACGACTTTGGCACCTGTTCCAACTTGGCTCTGATACCAATTACTACTAGGATCACTCCGATCGGAGTTTAGGCAAGGGAAGCTAACTGCTCATAACACTTGTTCTTTTCTTTTGAAAGCCTTAGGATTTCTAAGGTTTCTAACCTGTGCAGGTTGGAGAAGTGGTCTGGATCTTCAGCAAATAATGAAATATAAAAATCTAAATATGCATAAGAAAGATCAATCAAACTATCTAGAAAAGCAATCTTCTCCTTTAATTTCTTAACAACAAACATAATACATAAGAGGAATACAAATAAAACGTAGTAGTATACTTACATCAAGACGTTGAGCTTACAGAAGATGGAAGAAAACAACACTTTGAACACTTGAATACTTGAATACAAACTTGAATACTCAAGAAACACTCACACAAATGCTTACAGAACACTTAGAAAAACACTCAAAGGGAGAATTCTAAACTTAGTAAAAAACTTCAGTTCTATTTTTTCGGTGTCTTCCAAAGAAGAGAGGCTTCTCCTTTTATAGAGGGCGGACACCAAACTTCGACAAATTGTGGTTGAGAGATGCTGATGGGCCTTGATAGAGATGGCGTCGGATAGGCAATCAATCAACCGAAAGTGAAAGGTGAACAGCCTCAAGATAAGGTGTTTCTTTCAAAAGTAGATACACCTAATAAGGTGTGAAGTCGTTGTCGGAAACTTGATAAGCTTCAGCCGAAAGATAATTTGTCGGTAGTCCACGTGTACGACTAAAATTAAGCCGTGAAAAGAATCTCTGGCATTCCACGTGGGTGGGACCCACTGTTTTCCAGAAGAGTCTTAGTGAGGTGAATTATTAAAGTGTCCACCAGTGACACTCACTATAATGCGCTTATAGTGCTGCGTGACGCATGCCAAGACGTCAGTCTGACTCAGGTGGCACTAGGTGTGGATGCTTGACACCTGGCAAGTATCAGTAATGCATGACTGATAAACATGGCACTGGGTCAAGGCGCACAGAGACCTCTTGATATCCCTCCGGGGGATTTTTAATTTTTTTTTTTTTTTTTTTT
>NC_056565.1:32607479-32624786 GCF_013358625.1 Macadamia integrifolia | reverse complement strand
GCAGTTTGAAAGAGATGAAAAAATGGCGTCTGAGCAGAGGATGAAACAGAAGAAGTCATAGGAAGATCGGCACCAATACCGCGTTTGCGAGAACCAGATAATGGTGAAATGTCGAATTTATCCCACCATTTAACAGACAGGTGTCTCTCCAAATGAGGCACATAATTCCATTCTTCCATGTCATCAGAAGACATCTGATACCTCCATTGAAGGATCCAAGGGACTTCGTAAAGGATGAAAAACTGGACGAATAGAGCCCGGGAATCCAAGGTTGGATTGAAGTCTTGGAATTTGGTAACAGATAACTGAACAGCTTGAGGAAGAAATTCTCTTGGTGGTCCCTAAGTGAAGAACCAATGCAAAAACCAGTTTGGCACACCTAATAAGGTGTGTTGAAGTCGAAACTTCACAAACCAGGAATGGGTCTCATGATCGTTCTGATATAAGAATATCATGTCCCAAGCTTTAACATAGTCAACATAATCATATGACCTGAGCTTAAGGCCGGAAACATCATGGAATTCGCGCTTGAATGAGGGAGAAGATCCCCATTCGCGATCTCGAATGATGTTCAATATATTGAGCTTCGAATAAGCCCGTACATGTGCAGATCTATAATGGTGCTGAATTTGAGCACTCTGAGTTNGGCTAACATACCTCATGAGTAGCATAATTCAATATGCAATACTAAGCTAAATATCATAAATCCTAATTAGTGTCACTATGGCTACAGCGGCTATCATGTATATGGTCCTATTGAATGACATACACAATGCGACGGTCAATAGTGTCTAACTAGGTTAATGTCCGTTAAAATAAAGCATGCCCATTATTTGTTCATACTAACCACTCATGGCTTCACCCAAATCCCAGAAGAATGAGTTTAACTAGCCATGGGAGTGGTGGCAGTGATCATGCTACTTAAATAAAAATTAAAAGGCATAGCAATGGAAATTAAATTTAAAATAAAAGAACCCAAATTTAAGAACAACTGCAAAATTTTATTGAAGAAGAGAATAAATTCCAAGCTTCAGCAAATCCAAACTCCAAAGATGCTTCTAAATCTTCAATTATAACTTTCATGGCTCCAACGAAATTTTGCAGAGAAAATAGAAAATTGTAACTTGTAAACATAAATTATTCAAAGCTAAACTAATGAAGTTAAAAAAGAAAAATAGGGGAGAGGGAGCTTGGTTCCTTTAGAGAGAAGAGAGCTCCTCTATTTATAGAGTTCAGCTACCTAAAGAATGAGAAGAAGAAAAAATAGAAATCAAATCAAAATCAAAATCTATAATAGAAACTACCCAAAATTTGACAATCTCAGTTCCCTTTACACTATTTCTCTTAGTCTCAAAATAGAAGGTATGATAAGATTCTTCTAGAATATTGTCCAATATAGAAGATCATGAATATGAAACTACTAAAAATTCATCCCAACATGTGGTTGAAAACCAAAATAGAAAGTTGACTCGGCCTAAATCTTCTCTGTAGAAATCGTCCAACTCATAGGAAATCTTTGGAATTTATTTATCAGATTTTGCCAAGAGAGAATCTTCTAGGCTCTGGCTAAGCTGACTAGAGTTTGGTTCCTTAGGTCGAATTTGACACTTGTACTCCACTTGGTCCACTTTTGGCCTGAATTCTATAAATGATTGGACTAATTTGCATATAAAAAATGCTCAACATCTACAAACCAAACGATATCCATTGAATTAAGGCTAATAGTTTTCTTTTTTCTTTATATATCGACCAAAATATGCATGGAGGAAGAAGAACTCCTAACTGGCTTCACAACCACCCTTTTACCCTTCCAGAGTTCAATCCATTACAGTTTACACCACATGCTTAGATTCAACGCGTCCACAAGGAACGGTTCCACAAAGAAGAAATAATATGTTTTTAATGTGCCTATAAATTAATTACAATAACTATCAATTAATTACATCCACCTTGGTGGACAATATTGCATCAATAATATTGATAGTCTATTTTAGTAAGGGAAGACATCTTAGAAGAAAAACAGAAGAGAGGAATTTTTCATTAAGTAAAGCAATTAATTAAATCCACCTCAGTGCCAGATACCAATATAGACCCCTTTTTTTGTGCATAACATGGTAAGCCAAACAACTGCTTGAATAAAAGCAACACTTCGTTAGTTGGAGTGAAACAAAAATTGTTGTTGTCAACAGGTTATAAACCCCAAAAAATAAAGAAAGACTATTGCCACGAACAGTTGTTGGAGTTCATAACTAAGTTATGTATTTGTTGCGAGTCACACTATATTTCCAAAACCTTCCATCCTTGATCCTTAGCCAGCTTTAGGCTTTGGAGACCACTTCTTGAGGTTGAATCAATACTTCTTGTATTCATACAATTCGTAAAATTTAGAATAAATGTTCCTTCGTACCATATACCAGCAGACCACCCAGCTTTATTTTGTTTTGAATTGGTGACTTCATAGCATATCAAATGTAATAATCAATAGGATTTAATGAAGGAAAGCATCTAGGATAATAGTCCGGCTCAACATGAATTCTCAAGTTTGGAGAGGTGTCAGTAGTGGAAGGATATAGATTCAAGTTAGCTCTCCATTGGTTTATATTAGAGATAACAGAATCAGGATTAGGTTTAATGTTAGAAGCAATAATTTTATTCTTGTGAAGCCATAAAAAGTAAGTAGAGATAATTAAGACACCAAATAGCCATTTACGATCATCCATGGGGGGGTTGTGGGGGGGGGGATTAAACAAACAATAAGTAAGAGAGAGCATAAACTACTTGCTAGTGTTCTACCAAAAAAAAAATACTCGCTAGTGAGATGTTCCATCCTTAACCCCAATGGCCCAACAGCCCACACATGTTTAGAGAAGTCTAGGTAGGACGGGAATACATGACAAAGAGTTCCCCGTGAGAGTTACAACAGAAGACACAATAGTTATCAATGATAGTTATCAATGTTCTCCATTTTCCCAGGATATCCCTAATTGGCAATCCCTCATGCAAATGCATCAAGAAAAAAACAATTTAAATTTTAGGTGGAGGTTGAGTTTCCAAAAGAAACACTACCATGATGAGAAGGATGATGATCATATACACTCATTGAAGATACCATTAGAGTTAGAAACACCGTTACGTATTGCGTCCGGTTTCTTAAAACCCCAACCCAACCCTAGGTCCCCAAAATTCAACCTAGGTCGAACCCAACTTTGCTAGGCTCATTCCTAGGCACAACCCTGAGAGTTCATGACAACCCAACTAGACCCTAATTGACCTTAATTGGGCCAGGTTGGATCTAATGGGCCTGATTTTTGCTAGGGTTAGGCTAACCTTGATTGACCCTGTTTTAGCCATATGTGTTCTATGCATTAAAAAAAAAGGGCACCAATAGATCAAAATAATCAATACATAATTAAAATACAACGCCACCCCCTAAAGAATGCCACTATTATAAGAATAAAACCTCTATAATACCAAATTAAACTCAGACCCCCTACCATCAGTTGCTATTATGGAGTATACCTTATATGCTGATGTCAGCTACTATTTTTTTTTTTTTTTAAACCACAATGCGCTTGCTAAATGTGAAGTACCTAAATATCCATCTAATGAGTCCCCATCCCCAAATCGATGACTATTATACACTAACCCTTCTTCTCCCCTCAACTGTAACCCCCTGCGATTCTTCTTTGCAGGCGAAGATCATCGTACATACTTTCACGGTAATCAATTAAATCCACAAGAAAAAGAAAACTGAGAATAACAGATTAACAGGAGAAATTGTCACTTACCTATTGGAAATCAAATTTGCAGAGCTGGCGATGAGAACGAAGAGAGAAGAAAGGGGGGAAATGGTGAAGGAAGAGAAGCCGTCACTTATCTGTTCATTGTTATTTGGATTAGCTTCTTTTTTTTTTTTTTTTACCTTGTCTCCGTGTGATCTTATTTTCTATACGATATTGGTGCATCGGATTTGATTTCCGCTCTTTGCCTTCTGTTTTCTGTTGGGGTGTGATTAGATTGATGGGTTTTGTTTAGGGTGTTCTTGTGGGTCTGAAAACTACGAATATATGTGTTTTTTCCCCTTTTTCACTTCTCTTTTTGGGTTTTGTCATATATATATATATATATTTTTTTTTTGTTTCTTTTCTCATGAGGAGATGGTTTGGTGAGATTTATTTGCTTCAATCTCTATTAGGAGGAACTATTTGGAAATTTGTCATGGTGAGATTACACGAGAGAACACATCAATGCCAAGACCAAAATTTAAGGTCAATAAATTAAAAGGAAAGCGAATAAATGGCACGTTATTTCAGTGAAGGACCTATGCTTGCCTCTGCATAGTGAAGGAGAACACCGCCGACGGTGGTGTTATGCCGGAAAGTGTGTGTGTGTGTCTCTCTCTCTCTCTCTCTCTCTCTCTCTCTCTCTCTCTTTGTGCTCGCCTCTGCGCTTGATGGCTTCCTCAACTGCACAATGAAGGTGACTAGAGGTAGGGGTGAACTGTGAAGAAGACTTGGGTAAAAATATGAGTTTTAGTCAATAGGGTATAACAATTATTTTAACTCCTCACTTAACAGTGACTGAAAGCAGGAGTTTGAGTCTAATTTAGTATTATAGAGGGGGTATTCTTATAATAGTGGCATTTTCTAGGGTGTGATGCTATAAATTATCCATAGATAAATGTTTAGGACACCCAATCATAAGAATCAATGACCTAAATTTTATTATTTTGAATAAAAAGATAAAATATCTCTTATATATATATATACTTTTATATATATATATATATATATATAAGGGTTAAAATCAGGGTCGAATTAGGTTACATTGGATTAGACCTATCCTCAGGCTTCAGGATAAAATTTTTTAGCTCAGGCCCTATTAGGGCTGAAGGCCAAACTTACACCTCTAATTGAGAGAAAGAGGGTTTCTACCCAAAAACAAAAAAACTTAAGAGAGAGAGAGGGAGGGGTCATGTGAATTTGCCTTCCCATCTTTACCCCGGGGACATATATCGTGTTTTGCTTAATCTTACTGGCCACGTCCTCTAGTTAATGGTCCCCATTAGCCCTTTCCCTTCCACGTGGCAGGATGGAATTAGTTTATGTAAATACCACCAGAGCGCCTTTGACGTCAGCAATGCGTTTTCTGATGTGCCCTAACAGACTCTCTGACTCTCTTAACTTCTCATTCTCACTCCGTTCACTCTGAAGCTCTCGTTCGGTTCCTCTGAGGGCGCTTCCCCATCTTCACTGTCCGAAGAAGAAAACCAGAATCCTATATTGCAACTATTTCTCTTTCCTCCAAACACAAAACTCAGAAATCGCAGATGGAGAACGCCTCTCCCAAGGTTCCTATCGAAGGCCGTAGGAACATATTGATTACGAGTTCATTGCCTTACGTCAATAACGTCCCTCATCTTGGCAACATCATTGGATGTATTCATCTCTCTCTGTTTCTCTCTCTGTCTCTGTCTCTGTATTTTCAAATTTGGTCTCTTTGTGAATTGATTTGCTCTATTGGGTTTCTTTTTCTTAGGTGTTTTAAGTGCTGATGTTTTCGCTCGCTACTGCCGTCTCAGAGGTTACAACGCTATATACATCTGCGGTACCGATGAGTATGGAACTGCCACAGAGACCAAAGCCATGGAAGAAAATTGCAACCCTCAGCAGATTTGTGATAAGTATGTGGGATTAATTACTTCAAATATGGTCTCTTATAAGTTTATATTATTCACACGAAATCTGGTCTTTAAACCAATGTGATCTTACAATATGGTAGAATTTTGCAGTTGACTAATTTCTGATAAGTATGTGGTTAATTACTTGAAATATAAAAGGAACCCAGTATGAGAAAGATTGATGGGATTGGGGTGGAGTTTTGCCATATTTATTGGGCTATATACGGCAAATAATACCTACAAACTCATGTTTATGGGCTGTGTAGGTACCATGCAATTCACAGAGAGGTATACAAATGGTTTGACATTAGTTTTGATAAGTTTGGGCGCACCTCTACTCCGGAGCAGACTGAAATTTGTCAAGCAATTTTCAAGAAGTTGTTGGAGAACAATTGGCTCTCTGAAAATGCTATGCAGCAGGTTTGAATTTTTTCTTGATTGCTCAGACAGTGTCACAGTCTTCTGTTAGTTTGAATTTTTACCAGAACTGCTCGAGAAGCATTGTTGACTGCTCTTTTGACTGCAATGCAGCTTTATTGTGATACTTGTACACGTTTCTTAGCTGATCGTTTTGTGGAGGGTACCTGTCCCACACCAAATTGTAATTATGATTCTGCACGAGGGGATCAGTGTGAAAAATGTGGGAAGATGTTGAATCCGACAGAACTAAAGGATCCTAAATGCAAGGTACATCATTTTGCCTTATTTACTGGGGTTCGATTTTTCTTGCTCATTCGATTTTCTAGAATTCACATTAAAGTTAATGTAACTGAGATTCTTTGGATTACAAGTGTACACTTCTTGAAAAGGAGTCTTGTCTGTTGTGCAGGTATGTCAGACAACTCCACGTATCAGGGATACGGAGCATTTGTTTCTTGAGCTCCCATTGCTAAAAGATCAGCTGGAGATGTATATCAACGAAATGTCAGTGGAAGGATCTTGGAGTCAGAATGCTATTCAAGCCACAAATGCATGGCTAAAAGAAGGATTAAGACAACGGTGTATTACCAGGGACCTTAAGTGGGGAGTTCCTGTTCCTCATGAGAAATATAAGGACAAGGTAAATAATATTGATGCAGTTTGTGTATTTTTTTCTTCCTAAGATGTTTCATCTCTTATGCGTAAGGCCTACATCAAGTTTTATTGTTTGAAAACTTGTTAGAACCCCTTTTACTGTTCTCTTTTTTATTTTTTTATTTATGGTTACAGTTGACCAATTGATTGCCTGCACCCTACTTTATTGTAGGTTTTCTATGTATGGTTTGATGCTCCAATTGGATATGTTTCAATTACTGCATGCTATACGAGTGATTGGAGCAAATGGTGGAAGAATCCTTCAAATGTGGAATTATATCAGTTTATGGGCAAGGATAATGTGCCATTCCATACTGTAAGTGTGATACATTTCTTGTATCTTTTTCTTTCTGTTGAACTGTGTCAGTCATAATTTCAAAGGGAATGAGGACTGTATTTTTCCTGGAAAATCCCGATCTGGATTGGAATGGGAAGCTCAATGAACTGGGATGTGTTCAATGTTAATTCACATAGAGATGTTTAAAGCTCAGCCGATACTACCCCAAGGGATTTGTGTTGGTCCTGTTAGACATATTGATCCTTCATATCATTTTGTTAGTATACGAGCAAGGACATCGTGCTGTTCTCTACTGTAATAGTGCTTTCTTTCTTTTATTTGACATTCCCTTTGTGACATTGAGGTCAAATGCTACACTTTGCAATCTTGGTCAATTATAAGTGCAGCCCAGGGTGTGCAATTGTTTGGTTGAACCAGCCTCTTTCTTCTCTTTGCCTCCCCCACTCAAAAGAGAAGGGGGGGTGTTGACCCTGATCTATGTAATTAAAACCCTAATGCCAGAGCGGGATCCCAACAAAATAAAATCTCGCTTCTTTCTTTACTTTCTATATAAACACCAAGGGTAAGGTTTCCCCACGATGCCAGTGTGTGTGTGTGGGGGGGGGGAGGGTGTGGATATGCTGACGTTCAATGGAGGCCTTGGTGCTGCCTTGGGAAGCACCAATAAGGAAGAGTGATCAGATTCAAATGGAAGGACCTAAAAGAGTCGGGGGCAAGCCTAAAATGACCATAACAGAAGTATTGAGAAAAGACATGTAGAGTTTAGGTCTTGACTCTAGTATGACCTCGAATAGAGCTATTTGGAGGGCTAGGATTCATGTAGCCGACCCCATTTACATTGGGATTTTTTTTTTGGGTGTTGCTGTGTTCCTTTCCTGTTACTTTTTATTATTATTTTGACCCTCTAATAGTTCCATGTCACAGATCTCATTTAGTTAGGAAAAGGCTGAGTTGTTCTTGTACCAATTGCAGAATGGTATCATCCACATAGGTTCCACATGGCTAGAGTAGAAGAGAGAAATAGAGAACCCCATGTGAGCAGGAAATAGTACCTTGGCATCGTGGGAAACTTTTCCCCGAAAGCCAATTCTCCAACTTTAGTATTCTACTGGTTCTATTTGATGACTATTATGTATACTTTTTTTTCCTTAAAATACCCTTATTGTTGTTCGTAGGTTGGGGGGGTTTGAAGCAAGTTCTTCAAAAAATTTGCGAAATTTTCCCAACACATTTCCCAATGCTCCACCTTAGGTTCCCTACACAGATGGCACTGGCACATGCACTCACTCATTGGCTGGGGCATTCCGAATTTTACCAATCACATACACTTCATATACACATCCACCTTGCAACCACAAGTGCCCAAGTCTACCAAACTGTGGACGCCTGCTCTGAAAACGTACACAACACTCCAATACACTTATAGCAAGTAACGCAGGCACACACAACATATATGTGGTTCGGCAAAGCGCCTACATCCATGGAGCCATAGTTGTCACGGTGACAAGGCGAACCAAGGCATTGGAAGGCTGCTGAAGTGCTTAGGCGACAAGGCCACTAAGTATTATTTTTTATTTTCACCATTTTCTAACATTATTTAGCATGCTACATATACCTTGTATAATAAAAAATCAATATTAAGCCAAATTAACTCATCAAAGACATTGCTTTGCTTGTGCTTCCCTCCTCTGGTTGCTCGAGGTGTGACACTCTTTGATGCAAATACAGCTGCACTTACCTGGTTGGACCAGCATGACTGGCTCTGGAACCCAAGGGTCAAGAAGAACCGGTCCAACCCAGGTTTTTGGTCCAACAAGGGCTGGTAGTAATTTAGTTTATTAGTGTCTTTTATTTTATCATATTTGTTTTGGGATAGGATACGATACGATACGTAAGAGAAGTAGGAGTCATTTTCAGTGTTGGAGTCTAAGTAGGAGTGTTATTATTTTCTTTTAAATACTTGCATATACTCAATGTTTTAGTCAGAGTGAATTTTGTTTAGAAGTAGTGAATTTGTGCATTGTGTGATTCCCCTTCCCACTCTTGTGTGATTCCCCTTCCCACTCTTGTGCGATTTTCCCTCTTTGCCTTAAGGTTACCCCATCAATTTGGTATAAGAGCCAAAGGTCCCCATTCCCCTTCTTCCTTCTATCTTGTTCTTCCCTTCCCCATTCTCTGTTTCGACTCTACCAAGATTGACAACCAAAAAAAAAAGAAGAAGAAGAAGAAGAAAGAGAAGTCGACGAGAAGCAACAGCGAGAGAAACCAGAAAAAAGGGAAGAAGAGAGAAGCAGAAGACGAGAAGGAGAAAAAAAAAAGTAGCAGAGAGAAGACAGAATTAGTAGACGAGAAGAGAAAGAGAAACATAAGAAGAAGAAGAGAGAGAGGAACATACCTGGTTCGATCGATCCACCGCTGGTCGTCGAGCTTCTGCCTTCTTCTCCGTCTAGTTCCGTCTCCAGGAAGGAGGACTCCTTTTGTCGATAACACAAAGCCCCACCCTAGCCTTTTTGTCTTTTACTTTCTCTAATTTCTGATTTTCCTATTTTGCCCTCTCTCTATCCTTTAATTCCTTTATCCCATACTTTTTCATTACTTCCAATTATACCCCTCCCCCTATACGTGATACCCCACTTTGTGTTTCAAGTTGAACTTTCCAATATTTACAATTCTGCCATTGCTTTTAAACCTCCTTTATTTACTATTTTACCATCATATTTGAGTGTAATCTTGCCCATCTCCACCATGGTAGCCAACAGTAAAGTTGTTCAACATCTGAACTCCTATAAAGGAGAAACTGATGCAAAATTTGAAGCTCTTACTACTGATGTCACTTCTCTTAAGACAATGATGGAATCCATGCAAGTTTCTATGAGATCCATGCAAGCTTCTATTGATTGTTTGGTGGCAGCAGATAGAGGAAAAAGTCCTATTCAATCTGGGGATTCCTCCAACACCACTCCATAGGATCCGTCACCGCCAACACCTCATACACCGCCACCACCACCTCCACCACCATATGGAATTGGTAGATTTGATGATGGAGCAGAAAGAGCAGCAAGATTGGATGTCCTTGATTTTTATGGAGATAATAATGTAGACAAGGGTAGGGAGTCTAACCAAGTCTCATCTTTAGGATCTTTTAATCAGAAGAACAACCAATTGATCACCTAATGATTCCAATAACAGAACAATAACCAAACTGATAACAATTTAAAGATCAAAGAATCGATCTCAGAAATTAACAATTTTGTAACTGAATAAACAGCAGGGAATATATGACTGACATCATCAACTAATGAAGTCAAATCAATGAGGAATAGTATCATCAACTAATCAGCAACACCCAACAGAAATCGATTAGCAAATCTGGGCAGAAATTAGGATCGTCCAGAATAGGGAGAAATCCCATAACTGCAGATTCCTTGGTCTGATGAACCTTAAATTAAGGTCGAGTTCCCCTCTATATAATCTTAACACTCGATCAAAAAAAGAGAGCCATTGGATGGCTGGATCTTCAGAACAATATAAGGGCAGCAGGAGAGAAACTTGAAATTTCCCGAATCAGAACTCAGCAGCAGTTAAGATCTCTTACCTGATATGAATAGCCTTGCAAATAACCTTGAAAACAAGAAGAAGAAAACCAGAAGAGACCTCTTGGACTTCACGCCGCAAAGAGTCAATTGGATCAAACAACAATTCCTTTAACCTTGATCAAACACAAGACCACCACTTTGATCACACACAAAGCAAACTTAGAAGGGCAACATCAACATAGCTTTTTCATTCATAAAATCGTGACTCAACTGATGAGAGCTCTTCTTTATTTATAATAATGGTAGGGTGATTACAAGAAATAGAAACTACCTTTAGTTTCCAAAACTGAAATAGGAAACTAAATAAACACAACAACTCTAGTTATTAAAATTAAAAATAGAAACTAGGAAATAAGAAATTAGAAACTAACTGGGTACTGAAATTAGAAATTAATTAGGTACTGAAATTATAAACTAAATAACCCCATCAAAGCTCAACTAAAAAGGAAACTAAGGAAAAAAGGAAACTAACTAGTAATCTCGTACTCAATCTTAGAGCTCTTCATTTGGACCCATAAAAGTGGCCTAATACACTCCAAACCACATGGACTGAAGGCCCAACACATATACAACCCAACCTTAGGCTTATTCCTAATAAAACAAGCCTATTTTGGTTATTAATTTGCATTAGATAACAATCCATAATTGTACTTTGATTGGATTCACAATTTAGAGACGTTCTTCAGATGGTACGGGTTGACTGAGGCCCGAAAGATCCTATTTGCAGAGGCTAAACTGAATGGCACGGTCCGAGTCTGGTGGATCAAGCAACAACAACATAATTGAACCCGAGGCATTGGTTTAGTCACTACTTGGGCTGAAATGCATGAAGTCATGAACCGAAGATTCTTACCTTCTGATTACAAGCAAAGCGTGCATCTCAGGTTTGCACAGTTGAAACAGGAGAATTTGATCGTGGAAGAATATGTTGCTAGGTTTTATTATTTGGCTACTCGTTCGGATTTTGAGTGGGATGAAGAAGTATTGGTGGAACAATTCCGCAATGATTTGCTCCCTGAAATTATTGCTGCCCTTGCCTCTAGCCGACTGCTTACAATGGAAGATGTTGTCTAGGTACCAAATCAGGTTGAGGAAAGTCTGAAACGTTTATACAATCAGAGGCCATTTATAGATGCTTTTCCTAGGGGTCCTAATTCTATTCAGCCACTGTCATCTCAATAAGAAAAGTCAATCAACAAACCACAGGCTAGTGCTTCATCTATGTCATCTTCACGACCTAGCCGGCCATATTCTCCACCTCGGTGTGATTCAGACATGTCATCTTCATCCATACTCCTCACCTCAGTGTGGTTATGACAGAAACTCAGTATTTCCAAAGGAGGCTATTCAATGTTTCCAATGCAAGGGGTACGGGCATCAAACTAATCAATGTCCTAACCAGTTGTTTGCATACATCGACAAGGACAATTTTATACCTTATGTACCCGAAGAGCAACCAAAAATGGGAATAGTAAATCTGGAGTCTGAATGTGATCGTGAGCCTAATGAGATTAATGATGGTGACAATAATGGTGAACTTCAACCGTTTTATGTGATCCGTCCTCTTTTGACTACACAGAAGATTCCCGAGGAGGACGATTGGCGCTGTAACAGTATATTTCAGACCAGGGTGCGATGCAATGATAGTTTGTGTAATATGGTGATTGACCCCGACAATTGTCCAAATGTTGTTGCTGAAGATGCTGTTCGCAAGTTGGGTCTGAAAACTGAGCCTCATCCGAACCCCTATAAGGTTGGGTGGGTGAAAGACAATAATCTGAAAATTCATGAAAGGTGTTTGCTCACGTTTTCCATTGGTGGACTGATTGATCAGGTTTAGTGTGATATTATCCCTCTGAAAGTCTGTCACATTCTTCTTGGGCGCCCATGGTTGTTCGACAAGAAAGCTAAGCATTGTGGATTTGAGAATACATACTCTTTTCAGCATGGTGGCCTTGAGATGAAGTTCCTTCCAGCAAAGGATCTTCCACCTCTCAAGCTCAATAGGACAGTTGGTATTTTTCTCATCAAGCGCATTGACTCTGACAGCATTCTTAGACCCATCCAAACTCGATGGAGTCGAGTTCTTTTCAGAGGAGGAGAGTTGATGTAGATACAGCTGCGCTTACCTGGTTGGACCAGCATGACCGATTGTGGAAGCTAAGGGTCAAGAAAAATTGGTCCAACCCATGTTTTTGGTTCAACAAGGACTGTTAGTAATTTAGTTTATTAATAGGTCTTTTATTTTATCATATTTGTTTTGGGATATGATACGTAAGAGTAGGAGTCACCGAGCCTATTTCAGTGTTGGAGTTTAAGTAGGAGTCTTATTATTTTCTTTTAAATTCTTGCATATACTCAATGTTTTAGTTATAGTGAATTTTATTTAAAAGTAGTGAATTCGTGAGTTGTGTGATTCCCTTCCCCCTCTTGTGCGATTTTTCCTCTTTTCCCTAAAGCTACCCCATCACTCTTCTTTGGACCCATTCCCCTTCTGGGATTTTCAATGCAAAGGCTACTTGAGATTATGTCTGAACTCAAAGCTCCTCCACCCCTTGGCACAAGCTAATCTGGTTCAAGCATCATATCCCTAGGCAAAGCTTCACGACTTGGAGAGTCTTCACAAATTGCCTGCCCACTCAGGCCTTCCTCATTCATCGAAGGACCCCAATCTCCTTGCTTTGCTATCTTTGCGGATCAGAGCCGGAGGACATTGAGCATCTCTTTTTTGCTTGCCTTATCTCCCATTCCATTAGGAGTCTAGTCCTCTCGAAGTGTTGGCCTTCTTCGAGAAGAATTCTCCCTTTCCACAGGGAATGGATTTGGATGGATATCAAGGGGAAAACATGTATCAGCTTGTCTAGATCTCGTATTTCCCACGTAGTCTGTTGGTCAAACCAACGATTCTCTTCTTAAAGTAAGTAATAAGAGTCTTTTTTCTTTTTTTCGGTATGTAGCTCCGCGGGCAAGGATTGCATCATCGGGCAGGGCGAAAATGATCATAGGATCATCATTATGGCCCTCTTCTTGTTTCTTTTGTTTGGGACCATCAACCAGATCTGGATGGAGAGGAATCATAGAAAAGGGACCGCCAACTCTCGGTCTCTTAGAAAGATTTGGCGTTCCATCTTTTTTTATGTTAAAGCTAAGATCTCAAAAGTTTCCTCTTATTCCTCTTTCCCGAGAAATGATCATATTGTAACTTCCTGGTAGCTTTCTAGCTATGTGTCTAGGACCCCGGATTCTCTTTAAGATTCTGTTCTGTCTTCTTTCTCCTACCTCCACTCTCTAGGGGTTGTATGGTCTTTCTCCTTTGATTATGAATTAAATTATTCACCAAAAAAAAAACTCATCAAAGATCAAGATTAAGTCATAAATCAACATTTAGAGAATTGTTGTTGGTTCTATAGTAACTTTTACTGGCCAAATGATTTTATTTTTACATGAAACTTTTTGTATCAGGTATAGCACAAAACCAGCTTTCCAACAAGTCTAAGATTACTTAAATTTGAGTTGTATAACAAAGTTATGTTCTGGTCAAACTTAGTTTAAAGTGCGCGAATGTTATTAAAATTGCCTGAATGAAAATAATTTTAAAAGATTATTTTACCAGACTTTTGGTTTTAGCAATGTTTTACCATGATAAGATTTATAAACTTTTCAAAATTGAGAAAAACCCCAGCAATTGAAAGTTGAAAATCGCCCCCTGTAATAATAAATCTAGTTTTGTTCTTGGACTGGGGAGTTTACTTTTTATCCTTTTGGAAAATTTGATTTTTAAATTATTTTTATTAGATTCAAATAGGTGATATTTTTCTTATTTACTTAAATGATATTTGGCATAATAAGTCCAAAAACTAAGGTGACATGCAGTGCAATAAGGCGACAGTCGCCTAAGAACCAGGCAAACAACCTGGATGCCAAGGTGGTGTCGAAGGCACCGCCATGACAACTATGCATGGAGCAATGCCCTTACATGGACAACTATATATATCTTTTTTATGTTATTTTCTATGCTTGCTTAAATATTTAAAGTTAGGGTTTATTTAATAACTTAATGAGTTAGCCTAGCAGTTAGTACCTTGACTATCTAGAGGTCCTAGGTTCAAGTCTTGTCATAAGGGAGGTTTTATTTAATTAATTTCTTTTCTTTTATTTTTAAATCATTCTTTGTGGTCCCCACCCTCTTTAGACAAACCGTGGGAGTGTGGGAGAGAGAGAGAGAGATGTGAAAGAGGGGGAAAAGAGAGACGTGAGTGAGGAGAGATAAGGAAGAGAGAAAGACGTGAGGGGGAAAACAGAGAGAGGAGAGAGAGACGTGAAAGAGGGAGAAAAGAGAAAGAGACGTAGAGAAAGGGGGAAGCAAGAGAGAGACGTGAGAGGGGGAAAAGAGAGAGAGACATAGACAAAGGCGGTGGGCTACAAAAAAGCAAGAAAAAATAAAGAAAGAAGGGAAGAAAGAAAAATCGTGAGAAAAAAAGAAAGAAAGAAACAATGGGAGAATAAGGGGATTTTGGTGCCTACTTCTCTATTTTTCAGCTCACTCCAGGTAATGAAGCGTCCTCTTATCCTTGGTTTAAATTATTGGTTCTATTGGTTCTTCTTTTGGGACCCAATATGGGACCCAAATTACTTGTGACCCAATATTTAAGGTTTTTGGGACCCTAATTGTTTTTAGGGTTTTTCAAACCATATGACCTAAATCTAATATTTTTTCGTATCAAGGCTTAGGATTCAATTCATAGGGACCACATATAATATTCTTTATGGGACCCAAATCTTGGACAAGATAGTAATAAAGATAGGCTATTACTAATTTCAGATTGGGACATCTTGGACACTTGGGACTCGAAGGGGGGGTAACACTTTTGCAAACGGGGGTAAGTGGATTATAGTGGGATTACACCACAAGTGTGTGGGTTGATTGTATGATGTGATGTTTGGTGTGCTTGTATCGTTGATATGTGCTGACTTATAATTTTTGAATTGTGTTTATGTGTGACATGAGTTTATAGGAGTAATTGATATTTGATGAAGGTGACTATTAGTGTGATGTATATTGATGTTGATTTTTATGTGGAGATTTTACATATGTTCGTGTTTTTTTAAAGAAAATGATTTTATGAACGGTGATTTTGTGAAAGTGTGAAAAGAGAAAGTGTGTGAGGGTAAATAGAATACTCCGTACCAGACTAGAGAGGGGTGTCTTGTTGAGCCACGGGACTTATACCCATTGTGCATAGTGGTGTTTATGTAGTCATAGTGGTGACGACAATGTGATTGTGTGATTGTGGGGGCCGTGTTTCCCTCTCGTATTATGGGCGGTTGTAGCTTATTTCTCTCAGTGCTGGCTAAAGTGTGATAAAAAGGGATATTTTTAAATAACCGTGTTTTATTAAAATTGTGGTTTAAGAAACTAAAACTATTTGTTTTATCCGTTGTTTCTGGTTTGATTGTTTGCCCTGTGATGTGTTCATACTATTTTCCCTTACTGAGCTGTTGAGCTCATAGTTTTTAAAGCGCTGGTGCGACTAAGGCGTTTGAGGGCCTGTCGGAGCGCCTTAGCAATAAGGCGGGCATAAAGCGTCGCCTTATTGACTAAAGCGTTCTTGTGTACTTTTTTTTATAAAACCAATCTATTTGACTCAGATACTAGTTAAATCCTATTACTCATATGCTAAATAAATATTAAATGTTTATATTCATACCAATGTAAGATATTCATCAAGAAAACAAATCAATAAAGTGAATAAACTAAGTTCATCATCAATTCATCATCAATCATCAATCATGAATCATCAATATTCAATCATCAATCATCTTAACATATTAACATATAATATAAATACATAATTATGAAACAAAATTATAAATATAAAGAAAAGAAGACATAAAATATACAAGTATTTATTATACTTACCTCTATGATGCCATAATGAGTGCCTAAGCCCTAAGGTCATCCACTATATTTCTACTCCTGTTAAAGAAGTAGTTAAGAACTTAGAATTAAAATACATCGAAAGTAAAAATCGAGATGCCAAATTAAATGGATGAGAAGTGACTAACCTGGGGATTCTTAATCATTCTAAAAAACTTTAAACTTCAATGAAGCTAAAACATAAAATAAACTAAAATGCTAAGAATTTAGTAAACAAAGAAAGTCAAATACTTAAAAGTTCAAGGACTCAAAAAACTTTAAAGTTTAAAGACTCAAAATACGTCAAAGTTCTAAGACTCAAAGACTTTCAATCCAAATCAGTAATTAAATTAAAATCTTCTTCTTCAACTGCATTTTGTTGCTGGCTTGCATCATCTGGAGCTATGCCATAATCATCCTCAATGTTTCATCATCACGAATATCCTCTTCACTCATCTCATCCACTTCTTCATCTGACAAATCCTCAAGCTCAACCCTCCTACCACGCCGGGTATAGCAAAGATTGGTTCCACTGGTAGATGCTGGAGCCCTCCTTGGTCTATTATGGCCTTGGTATGATGAAGATGCTCCAAGTGCTCTATCAACATCTCTCCAAGTGATATCATTCTCAGGATGCACTAATTCATCCTCTGATTCACCAATCATCCACTCACTACTCCAATTAAGATCATCGAGCAACAATGGATTGTAGTTTCTACATTGTTCTTTTCTTTCTTGGAAC
>NC_056565.1:32595863-32607459 GCF_013358625.1 Macadamia integrifolia | reverse complement strand
AAAAAAAAAAAAAAAAAACACTTCACTTACAAAGTTACAACAGCAGCCAACACAGTCACAGAAAGAAAAAAAATAAAAAATCATACGCAGAAGGAACAAGCAGGGAGAAGAAAGAAGAAAAGAGAGAAAAAAAAAAATTCACTTACAATGTTACAAACCAGCCAACAGTCACAGGAAGAAAAAAAAAAAAAAACATACGCAGAAGGAAGAAGCAGGGAGAAGAAAGAAGAAAAGAGAAAAAAAAAAATCAAAAAAATCACTTTGCTGTAGCAGCAAACAGTCACAGGAAGAAAAAAAAATTCATGCGCAGAAAGAAGAAAAGAGAAAACTATGCATGCAAAAAAAAAAACACTTCACTTACAAAGTTACAAGTTACAACAGCAGCCAACGGCCCAACACAGTCACAGAAAGAAAAAAATATATATATATATACGCAGAAGCAACAAGCAGGGAGAAGAAAGAAGAAGAAAGAAAAAAAAAAAAAAAAAAATAACTTACAAAGAGCTGCCGGCGAAGGAGATGACGCCGAAGTCTGTCGAAGCCTCGAAGGAGTCGCCGGATGTCACCGAAGGCTCGCCGAAGGTTGTCGAAGGCCGTCGAAGGAGAAGGAGATGCCGCCGATGGCTGTCGAAGTCTGTCGAAGGCTCACCGAAGGCTGTCGAAGTCTGTCGAAGGCTCGCCGAAGCTGTCGAAGAAGATGGAGATGCCGTCGGATGTCGCCGGTTGTCGCCGAAGTCTGTCGGAGGAGAAGAGAAGTCGCCGGATGATGATCGTCGCCTCGTCGGAGGAGAAGAGAAGTCGCCGGATGATGATCGCCGTTGGGGCTTTGGGGTTTTGAGTTTTGGAGGCAAATGACTCAGAGAGAATGAGAGAGAGAGAGAATGAGAGAGGCACGCGGTTTTCAATTTTTGATTGGGTTTTTTTTTTTTTTTTTTTTATGGAAAGGGTTTTTAGTTTTTATATGATTTTTGATCCAATGCATCACATGTGCATCAGATTTTATACACGTCCCAATAATAATATGTAATTTGGAATCTTTAGAAAAACAATTTTTATTTTTATTTTTAAATAGCCAGTACATAAGGCGACCGCCTTGTACACTAAGGCGCTATAAGGCGACGCCTTCGACGCCTTTCAGCGCTTTAGTGTAAAAAGCGGTCGCCTTTCGTGCTACTCCTGAGTCGGCTGCTTGCCTTACCTCTACTGGACCGCACCAGCGCCTAGGCGCTGGTAAGGCGACGCCTTACCAGCGCCTTAAAAACTATGGTTGAGCTTAATCCATTATTTTAACATCACAGATAATTGAGATAAAGATATTCTTGGAGCGGATTTCGATGGTGACCTGAAGCTTTTTATTAGTTTATTTTTTCTCTAGTAGATGATTGTAGTAGGCTGCTGTTTCATGTAAACTCTGACAAAGTGTTTTTTTTTTATTATTTTTTGGGATCACACCTTAGATTGCCACCAATAGGTATGATTTTGGGATCACACCTTAAATTGCTACAGAAATGGCCTGTCATGACCCAAACCCAGATACAGGTAAGGGTACAGCCCTCGCGGGCAATGATCAAATGATCCAAAACATTCACAAAAAATCAGGCATATGAGAACTTATAACAATTCAAGTGCCAACAAAATAAAATAACTCAAAGATAAAATATCCCAAAATCATACCTACTAGTGGCAATCTAAGGTGTGATAAAAAAAAAAAATAAATAAATAAATAAATAAAACTTTGTCAGAGTTTACATGAAACAACAGCCTACTACAAATCATCTACTAAAGAAAAATAAACTAATAGAAAGCTTCAAGTCGCCCTTGAAATCCCTTCAAGCATATCTTCATCTCAATTATCTTTGATGTTAAAATAATGGATTAAGTTCAACAGCTCAGTAAGGGAAAATAGTAAGAACACATCATAGGGCAAACAATCAACCAGAAACAACGATTAAAACAAACAGTTTTAATTTCTAAAACCATAAACACGATTATTTAAAAATATCCCCCCCTTTTTTTTTTAATCACACTTTAGCCGGCACTGAGGGAAATAAGCTAATCTGAAATTAGTGATAACTTATGTTAATTACTATCTCTTCCAAGATTTGGGTCCCATGAAGAATATTATATGTGGTCCCTTGATACGAAATAATATTAGATTTGGGTCACACGGTTTGGGTCCCAAAAAAACCCTAATGGTTTCCAAGAAAAACCCTAACCCTAAAACTAAACCCTAAAAACAATTAGGGGTCCCAAAAACCCTAAATATTGGATCATAAGTAATTTGGGTCCCAAAAAGAATAAACCAACATCTAAAACTTAGGATAAGACCCATATTGAGTCCCAAAAGAAGAAACAGCAGAACCAACAATTTAAACTAAGGATAAGAGGAAGCTTCATTACCTGGAGTGAGCAGAAAAATAGAGAAGTAGGCTTCCTCTCCCTTTGATTCTTTCTTTCTCACAATTCCTCTTTCTTCCCGTCTTTCTTTATTTTTTCTTTCTTCTTATATCCCACCCCCTTTGTCCATGTCTCTCTCTCTCACGTGACCACGTCTCTCTCTCGCTTCCCCCTTTCTCTAAGTCTCTCTCTCCTCTCTCTGTTTTCCCCTCACGTCTCTCTCTCTTCCTTGTCTCTCCTCACTCACGTCTCTCTCTTTTCCCCCTCTCTCACGTCTCTCTCTCTCTCCCACACTCCCACGGTTTGTCTAAAAGGGGTGGGGTCTACAAAGAATGATTTTAAAATAAAAGAAAAGAAATCAATTAAATAAAACCTCCCTTACTACTAACAAGGCTTGAACCTAGTACCTCTAGATAGTCAAGGTACTAACCACTAGGCTAACTCATTTAGTTATTAAATAAACCTTGACTTTAAATATTTAAGCAAGCTTAGAAAATAACATAAATAGATATATATATATATATATATATATATATAGATATATTCAAAGGTTCCAAAATTTGGGGCATTACACTTAGTGTACACTCAACACTTTTAGTAGCTACAATTCCAAGGTTTACACAGCTACAACTGTGGGGGTGCTACAACAGCCAAATTTAGACTGCGTTTACAATCAAGGAGATACAACCCCTATAATGTCCAGCCCCAACTGGAACACCCCAAAAACAAAAGATAATGGGCTCATATCAATGCCCTAATTACAAACATAATAACCAATGCAAATTCTTCCCCCCACACCCCCCCCCCCAAAAAAAAACAAAAAAACAAAAAAACAAAATGCAAAGTAAACCCTCACTTAGATAATAACCCAAACACCTAGCCTACAATTAAGTTACATACAAATAAGAATATGCAAAGTGTGGATTAACTTTCTTGGCATAATGCCACAACTGATTGCTCTCCAATCACAAGTGCAGTCAACCACTTCACCAACACCCTTCACCACTGTGAACAAGGGTTTATGGCTTGGATTACTTCACATTGAGTAATCCAACACTGGCAGGTTCAGTGGATTCCAAACATCATCACTAATGAGCTCCAATCACCCAATATATGTTCAATCAATCCCATATAGGTATTTATGCATTTTAGCCCTTTCCTGTAACTCATATTCTTCCACAAGTGTGTTCCTCACATTCTTGAATCAATTTGGGGAAGATTGCAAAACACTAGAGTCCATTTGGACTTAAAATGACTTAAAAAATCAATTTTGCATTCTGGCCCTTGATCTGGCCAAGGGGGAGTGGCCTAGATTGCTCCAAAGGGAATTTTCCATATTCTTGTGACAATTGGAAGGCTCACGAATTGGCGAGACGGCATACAACCGTTGGATCAAGCGCTTAAAGCGTGGTTAAGATCCTGACTACAGGATCGGCTTCAACACACTTAATCACGTCAAGTTAGGTGCAGGTTGCCATTGAGCCAACCAAATGGCATCTATGGTTGGCTTACAGTACAACTACATAGCGGCAGAGATGGGTGCTGTCAGATCGGAACACAAAAGTGTAGTTCAAGATTTGACCGTCAGATGTGGTCAATCTGTCACTTTGAAGTTGAGGCCTTCAGGACCTCTCAAAAGGCATCTGGGTGCGGGCTTACCTACAGCTGCGAAGCATTGTAGTATGTGACAAGCTATGGCTATAGTATACTATTTTTAGGTTACCCAAAATGCCCTTGAGTAAGGCCATTGTTGTCTTCTCAGAATTTTTCTAAGTCATGTTATTCCTAACATGTTCCTAACCACTTTTAGGTCTTTACACTTGGTTAAGATACATCCTAAGGTCATTCTAAGATGCATGAGTGCAATGCATGATGTGTGAGTGCACATAATGTTTAAGAAACAATTACATGATAAGGACTTAATTTATCTTGGAAAAGCTTCTTTGATATTCTTCGTGTTTGTTTTGCAACACTTGACGCTTTTCCTTCTTCTATCAAAGCTTCAATAAGTCCTTGTCTTGGGCATGTTCTTCATGTTTTGAATCTTGATATCTTGAGACTTCTATTTTTGGTGCTTGATACGTGAGAGTCCTTCCTCAAAGTCATATCCTTACACCAAGTGGCACTCAACAACTTATAGTTAAATTCATTATTTGTTTGTTATCGTCAAAATCATATTAAGAGTGTGGGCATATCCCGAACAGCAGGAAGGCGAGCCGAGTGGTTGCAGTAGCCTTGACACCGATCGAGATAACCCACCTCGAACCCTGCTCCGGTGACAGATGCTAGCAAGCACGGGAGAAGAAGGGAAAGGGAGTGGAGAAGGAAGAAGAGAGAGTGCAGGAGAAGAAGAAGAAGTGGAAGAAGGGAGGGGGGAAAGGGGGAGAAGAGCAGTGGATGAGGGTGGGAGGGAGAAGTGGAGAAGAGAAGAGAGGGGGAGAAGGAGAAGGGAGAGGTAGGGAGAGAGAGAGAGAGAGAGAGGAGGAGGAGGAGGAAGAAGAGAGCAGAAGGAAGAGGGCGTGAGAAGAAGAGGAAGTAGGGAGAGGGGAGGGGAGATGCAGAGAAGAGTGGAGGAGGGAGGGATTCGGAAGAGAAGAGAAGAGAGAGGGGGAGAAGGTGAAGGGGGTCTTCTAGGCGGCGGCCTTCGTTTAGTGCTCTGTCGCTACGGTTTCTGGAGCAAGAGGTAATAAACCGAAAGTAGAATGTTAATGTTGTTCAGAAGGCTTGAACTGTCCACTCTTGTATCCACTTATAGATTTTTTCCCTTTTCTTCAAATAGAATTGTTCTGTCATGTTGTACAAATTGTAACTTTTGTATAATTATTATTCTTGCAATTTTTGGGTTATACTGCCATAAAATTCATGTATTAATAAAAGGTTTTTCCTTTTTCATGTTAATCTATTTCAGGTTATGTTTCCATCTACACTTATTGGGACTGGTGAAAACTGGACATTGATGAAGACTATCAGTGTGACTGAGTACCTGAACTATGAAGCAGGTATACATGTAGCCCTATGTTAGTGGCTTTGCTAATATGCAGGATGTACCATGTAGAAGGTTATGTATTCCTGCCTATCCCCCAACCATCCGCAGTGTAAGGCCATAGGGAAGGTGGCTTAAAATGAGGAAAAAGAGGAAAGTCAAGTAACTTTGGATTTTTTTAACGGTACACCTGCAATTTTTAGTTTAGTTTTTTCAGTGCATATGCAGGTAAATTCTCCAAAAGTAAGGGAATTGGAGTCTTTGGTAACGATGCAAAAGATACAAACATACCAGTTGAAGTATGGCGATATTACTTGCTAACAAATAGGCCTGAGGTGAGTTTTGTTGTTACACTCTGGTTTGGTTCAATCTTCTTCACTCAGTTGTATTTATTGTTCTCTATATTTATAGCTTGACAAATTCTTATGGGTATGTTTGTGTTTAGGTCTCGGATACCTTATTCACATGGGCTGATCTGCAAGCAAAACTGAATTCTGAATTGCTCAATAACTTGGGAAATCTTATTAATCGAGTGTTGAGCTTTATAGCAAAACCTGAAGGTTAGTAAATATTCTTCTTGTGGAACGAATGTGCTAAGCAAATGCACTCCCTTTTTTCCCTATAGAAAACCAGAATATCTTCTGGGGAAGATCGTAGCAAGTCAGACTATCTTCTGCTTTAATGAAACTTTTCTGCTTAGTTTTCCGTAGTTTATGTTGGATGAATAGAATAGAGGTAAAGCGAAGAGAAAAGTGCAAAATTCCTTTCTGTTTTGCACTTTTCATGGATTTAGTTGGAGGGAAAATCCGTGCATCAATTTTTGTGTTTTCTGAAAGGTGCTTACTTTACCTAGCTTGTCTTTTCTCAAATTGAAAGCAAAGTAAGATACTTCTGCTCAAAGATAAAGAGCTTATGGAAATGTTTTTTCTTAAATTTCTTTTCCTTCCTTTCCTTTACTGATTTTCCTTTCATCTATTTACAAGAAACGCAAATCAGTTCGCTATTTTTGTCAGATTATCAACTCTTTTTTTTATTTTTATTTTTATTTATTTTTATTTTATTTTTATTTTATGTGTTCAAAGCAGATGTAGCGTTCAGCAAAACTGATTTAAAGCCATGTCAGAAGTTAAAACTGATTCTTGGTTCTTTACCGGATCTATGGAAGTAATTGAGTTTTTAAATTTTTTTCTTTTCTTTTCTTCACATGATCCTTTAGGATGTGATCCTATACCAATGATTCGAAGTGTGTGGAGTTCTCTCTCTCTCTCTCTCTCTCTCTCTTCCTGTGAGTGCGCGCGTGTGTGTGTGCTTCTGTGTGTGTGTGTGTTTGTGTGTGCTTCTGCGTGTCTCGGGTCATTTGAAAAATTGGTTCAGCCCACCTGGTCACCCACAACTTGTCATGTGGCTCATGTCAAAGAATCAGAACTTCTATTTAAAATATTGGAGAACATTTTCTTCTCTCTGACCTCTGGTCCATATTTTCAGATATGTTATCCTTTCCCCTGGTGATCCAATAAATATTGTTAAAATACATGATTTTGGTTGCTGAATGAAACTGATGGTTGCTGAAGGAAACTGTTCTGATTGGGCACTCTCAGGGATTGAACTCTCCCCTTTTTAGTCCTTAGTAAACTTAACTAAGCTGCAAAATGTGCCCTAGGACAGTTTATGGGTCCTGAGATATTATATTCTCAATCATGGTTTATGGATGAGAATTTCCTTTTCTTTCAAAGGATACTATCATAATATATCTAACTTTAATCCGGTAGTATCACATCCTGCTGTTGCTGGTTCTCAAAGCCTGTGTTTTCCTTTTGAAATTGATCACTCTTTTGGAACCCATCATTAGTATGTTCTATGAAGTTTGATTGGATCATGCCTTTATTTGGCAGCTTCAATGTGTTAACCCATTTAGAGTTATCTTTTCCTGAAAATATATTTTTTCAATGATTCTTTTCCGTCATGTATGACGTGATGCCGTTACAATGTCTATAATTATTCTTTGTTGTATCACTTCCTTTTTGTTTAATTCGCATTTGTATTGAGTACTTACATTTTTCTTTTTTATGTAGGCCAAGTATATGCTTCTATCATTCCTGACGCTCCAGGTGCAGAATCACATCCCTTGACCAAGAAATTAGCAGAAAAAGTTAGTGATTTTGTTGATCAATACATCGAGGCCATGGAGAAGGTGATTGGATGCAGAAACAACTTTTTTTGTCCCCTTTATGACAGTTAGAAATTAGATCGTCATTTTCTTATTTTCATCATCTGATCTGACATAGGTTGAACTAAAGCAAGGATTGAAGACTACAATGACGATTTCTAGTGAAGGGAATGCATATTTGCAAGTAAGCTTGTATAATTTTCTATTCTTTTCAATTTGAAAGTAGTCTTGTTAATTAACCTGTTCTGTCTTTGTATCTGTTAGTTCTGTTTTTTCACACTACTAATGAATTTTCTAATGCATGCAAGACAGCCAATTCTGGAATCTCTTTAAAAAAGATCCATCTTCCTGCAACATCGTTATGAGAACTTCAGCTGGACTAGTATATCTGCTTGCAGCTTTGTTAGAACCTTTCATTCCATCTTTCTCTATTGAGGTAATACATTTCCTACCTTGTGTACATTGAAATTAAGAAATACTTTTATTGTTATTGTAGTGATAAGGCTCATATGCTTTTGCAGTATTAAAAGGTTTACTAGATCTTGCATTCTGAGGCTTTTCTTTTGTTACTTTAAAGGTATTAAGGCAGTTAAATTTGCCAAGACCACATCTATCATTGTGTGATGAAAAAGGAGATATTGATAGGGCGCGGAGACCTTGGGAGATTCTACCTTCTGGTCATGAAATAGGCAAGCCTGAACCTTTATTTAAGGAACTGGTATACATGCTTTCTGTTGGTCCAAATCTATTTCTGTATCTATTTCTGCTTTTTGCTTTTTGCTTTTTGCATAGTTATGGTTTATTATTTTCTGGTAGATATATATTGATGGTTCATTTAACCCCCATCCAGATAACTGTTGTTTGACATTCATTTTGTTATACAGAAAGATGAAGAGGTAGAGTTCTACAGGGAAAAATTTGCTGGAAGTCAAGCTGATAGGATAGAGAAGGCAGATGCTGCAAAGAAGGTTGCTGAGCAGCTGAAGAAAACAAAAATTTCAGGTAATGCTATTATGTACTTGTAAAAATAGTAACCTAGAAGCCTAAATTTAATTTAGTTCATCCTAGATATCAGATCTTACGTTGATTAACAACTATCAGATAAATTTTCTATTGTGAATACTTTTGGTGAGGGAACCTTTATTTTGTTTTTGGGAGAACATACCTTATTTTGGAAACTTAAGTGTTGCTCCAAAAATCAATTTTGTGGGCCTTGTGTTTCAATCTGTGCAGGAAAGAGTTGGGTGTCCATGATTCAGGAGTGGTGGTCCTTATAACAAAGGGAAATTTTGCTTTCTTATTCCTATCACCTGTTCTAGGGTGAGAATGGTGTAGTGTACTTCATTCTACTATGATTAGTCATAATGTGGTTGAAATGATGTGGAGTTTGTGCTATATGCTCTATAGCTGGAGGGTGCAGCTCTTATGTGGAAAGATTGGAGGGGTAGATTATTACTGTATTCAGAGATCAATTTTCAAGCAATACATTCCTTGATCAATCAAATTAAACTAATACTCTATGGGCCCGTTTGATAACGTTTTTGTCATTTTTGTTTCAAGAAATGGCTGAAACATAAATTTCCATTTCTAGAAACAGAAACGGAATTGAAGGTGTTTGATAAGTCATGTTTCTGGAAGTCGATAGTAACCACCGAAAGAATGGCCACGGGTCGTTTCCAGAAACGGCAAAACAAGTTCTACTTGTTTCTCTTGGGTCGTTTCTTGAACCATAAATAGGTAGAAATTTCAATTTCTATATCTGAAAACAAGTGAAACGAAACAGTTTTATCGAACACTTTTTGTTCTGTTTCTGCCGTTTCTGGACACAGAAACGGTAGAAACGCATTTCTTAAAATGTTATCAAATGGGCCCTATATCTGTATCTGATAGATTTTGGGGTGTTTTCCACCGTCATCTCTTTCCAGTTTTGCTTTGGTTTGTGTGAATTTGAATTACAGTGGATATTCATTTTGAATTTGGGTTCCTTTTTTTTTAGGAGGGTAGGTAAGGACATATACTTTCAGGCCCAAAAGTGTGAGGTGGACTCTTATACGATCTTGCCTTGGTGCAAGGGTTTGCTTTAATAATTATCTTTGCTTGGTAGGTTGGTGACTGTATTCAATTTCGATTAATGTTATTGGCTGAAGCACCTTCACATTGTGGGTCCTTGGAGTATATCTGATTTGGTAAGAGAGATTCTCTACTTTTCTCCATGACTAGAAGTCATATTTATTATTAGTGAGTGTGGTGAATGCTTCCTGATCGGCCCACCAAGGGAGGTTTATCTGGTCATCCCATAATTTCTGCCACGTTGGCATGTGGGATGCTTGAATTTTATGGACAGGTAAACCCTATGATCCTCTTCAGTCAGAAGGGAATTGAAAAGTGGAAAACAAAGTTTTGAAAATAACTAGATGCAGTACAAGGCCAGCATGGGAGGAGAAAGAACCTAAAAGGCCAACCCAGTCAGGCTCAATAACTTAAGACATAACCACCCCACATTAGGCCACGACTTAAGTTATAGTCGGGCCCATGCTTGGGCCTATAAGCTGGTCATAACACTGATGAAGAAAGGGTGATCGTAGTGATCGTAGATCAGCAGCAAGAAGCAATCAAACTACTGTGCGAAGCACACAGCGCACAACAAGAAAGAAGGCTGATGCGTTCTCAAGAGAGTCAAGGCAACGGCTTCCTCCCGCGCCCCCCCCCCCAACCTTCTTCCTTAAATCACTTACCTTCTGGACGATAAGGTACATGGCAGTTCAAGGCTTCTGTGCCCAATTATTAGTAAGCTGATCTACGAGCACCGTTATGCGTTAGTGATCAACTACCAACCTTTTCTTGCTGCTGATCTATGACCATCTATGACCACTCTCTCTGAAGCTTCTGGTGATCCACTTCTACGTCCGGCCCGCCACCCATCCTGTTGGCTTGGAAGCAGGCTACCTGTTGCCTATCTCGATGGCTTCTGCTCAGCTCAATCCGTTGTTTTGTTGCAACGGCTTTCGCGCTAGGGTGCTTGGTCATTGCCCTCTTACAACCTCTTGGCAAAGTAGGCTGATGGGCAAATCCCCTCTTGTCACAATGGTGTGGGGCGTTTGTCCCAACTGGTCTATCACAGAAATCTACTGTTAATCAAATACATAGTTCTGAAACCAAGGGTACACGGTAGAGACAAAATTAGCAGTGGTCTGAGACTTGGATTTCACAGCAGAGATTTTGATAGGGACTAAGGTCCTAGGGTTTAGGTTACTCTCAGAATGGTCTGAAATTTCTGGAGGAGGTCTGTAAGTCAACAATCTATTGATTCCAGCTGGTCTATCTCAGAAATTAACTAACAATCAAATATTTAGTTCTGAAATCAACGGTTGGCTGTAGAGACAAAATCAGCAGTGGTCTCAGTCTTGGATTTCACAGCAGTGGTATTGATAGGGACTAAGGTCCTAGGGTTTAAGTCACCCTATTAGTATGGAAGTAGACCCCCAAGTTTCAACCCAAAGTTATAAAGAATCATGGAGTTCTAACAATCTGCTCCTCAAGCCCTCAGTGCCGCCACCTGCTGGGAATAGGGGAAAACAGAATAGGGGGATGGGAGTAGGGGAGAATACCACTGGGCAGGGATGAGGGAAAGGAAATAGGAACAGAGGAGACATTTTGAAGATGAAGGAAGAAGTCTGAATCTGACTGGAAGAATGAAAGAGAGGAGGTAGCACACAATACTCATCCTATCCAGAGGTTTGGGCATTGTATTCTGCCCTTTAAATAAGGCCTTCCACCAGAACCTTGTCCCTATCTGATTCCTGAATGTGAATCTTTCAGATTTCTTCTGATTCTGGTTCCTAAACCATCACTAGGATTCTGGTTTTCATGCTGGTATTTTAAACCTTATCATTGGATGATTTGGATCCATATTATATTGGTTCTCACCAATTTGATTGGTCTCATGCAACCAAGGAATTTTATTGCTGTTACGGGAATGCTTTGCTTCCAATTGGTTTCCCTTGCTTAAAGATTGATTTTGTAATTTCTGTATTTGTTTTAGTGAGTTT
>NC_056565.1:32499971-32595843 GCF_013358625.1 Macadamia integrifolia | reverse complement strand
CACTGACTGCTCGTGCGAGAGTTGTGTTGCGGGACCGCAGTTCTAATATCGAGCTGGGCTCCACTTTTGAGGCCGAGCTGGGCTCAACCCTTAATGCCGAGCTGAGCTCTAGCCTTTGATACCGAGCCGAGCTATGTACTCTGATTATTTTTGATGGTTTCCTTTATGTACTTGATATGTGAATTGTACTTTTATTGTGTAAATATCATGCCTTCGGGCCCACATGTATATAACTATTGTATCACAATTCGGGTATCAAGTATTATGGGATTATTCACAGGTAAAACTTAGTCTTCCGCTGATTTGATGAGCTTTTATTAATTGTGTGTATGCTGTGGTGGAATACAGTATCAGATGATCCTGGCAGGTTTGGGTTAACCGGTGTTAACCCGGTCACTGGCCCAGTTCAGTGAGAACGGGGTGTGACAATTGCCCTCTTACAACCTCTTGGCAAAGTAGGCTGATGGGCAAATCCCCTCCTGTCACAATGGTGTGGGGCGTTCGTCCCAACTGGTCTATCACAGAAATCTACTGTTAATCGAATACATAGTTCTGAAACCAAGGGTACACGGTAGAGACAAAATTAGCAGTGGTCTGAGGCTTGGATTTCACAGCAGAGATTTTGATAGGGACTAAGGTCCTAGGGTTTAGGTTACTCTCAGAATGGTCTGAAATTTCTGGAGGACGTCTGTAAGTCAACAATCTATTGATTCCAGCTGGTCTATCTCAGAAATTAACTAACAATCAAATATTTAGTTCTGAAATCAACGGTTGGCTGTAGAGACAAAATCAGCAGTGGTATCAGTCTTGGATTTCACGGCAGTGGTATTGATAGGGACTAAGGTCCTAGGGTTTAAGTCACCCTATTAGTATGGAAGTAGACCCCCAAGTTTCAACCCAAAGTTATAAAGAATCATGGAGTTCTAACAATCTGCTCCTCAAGCCCTCAGTGCCGTCGCCTGCTGGGAATAGGGGAAAACAGAATAGGGGGATGGGAGTAGGGGAGAATACCACTGGGCAGGGATGAGGGAAAGGAAATAGGAACAGAGGAGACTTTTTGAAGATGAAGGAAGAAGTCTGAATCTGACTGGAAGAATGAAAGAGAGGAGGTAGCACACAATACTCATACCGTGAGTGACGAATCTCAACTTTTCAATTTTCTACTCTAATCTACTTTTTTGGGTTACATGCATATTCATAGATATAAGTTCTTAGTTACATTCTAAAACAGAGATAGAACTCAAGTATGAAAATAAGACTAAAACAAGGAAACCACTCCTACGTTACCAATCCTAATGTCAAACTCCCATATAAAAACTAATTGAGAACTACAAAATAACCCCAACTGCATGACCTGGTTTGGGTAAAAAATCGGTTCAATGATGAATCAAAACCCTTTCCTCCTCTTCTTTCTTTCTGCATCAGCAAGGGAAACACGGAAAAGCTCCACACATTTGAGTTAATCAAAATTGGCTGATGCCTATGTTTTGTTCTGTGTTGCTTCAGAACTTGGGATTGGTGATTCAGTTCCAGCCTTGTTGCGGCGATTCAGCAGGTTTATTTGTGGTGATTCCAAGGTCATATCCCCCCTCTTTTCTTTATCTTATTGTTTCCAAACAAAATTGAGGTAAATACATACTGTGCATGCTATTTTTCTTCCAGTTTTCCAGATTCTGTTGGGTTGAGATTCTTGTTCTGTTGATTGAATCCTGCTATATTATTTTTCTGATTACTGTTCTAAGTTCTCTCTGAGTCAAAGACTTTGTAAAATCCAGTCTTGGCCATTGATTCAGTTCTCTGACTGGGGTTTCTAAATCTTCCAGACTTGAACCCTGATTTCAATTCTGGTTGCTGATTTGACCATCAGTTTGAATTCTCAGGTGGTTTCTGTTTTCAGTATGCAAATTTGATATAGTTCCTAGAATCCTTGTTAAACTTAACTTTTTAATTCTGAATTCTTGAACTGAAAATTTATGGAATCTGATTCTAATAATTGTTCGTAACCTTTGGGTTATCAATACTACTTTTTTTTTACTTTGATTGAGCCTTTCAATTGAGCTGTTCTGATTGCTTGATTTCTGAGATCAATTCTGATCCTGTGGAGTAGGAAACTCTTAGTTCTCAGAATCCAACCGTTGAATCATCCTGAGGTTTTGGCATTGTATTCTGCCCTTTAAATAAGGCCTTCCACCAGAACCTTGTCCCTATCTGATTCCTGAATGTGAATCTTTCAGATTTCTTCTGATTCTGGTTCCTAAACCATCACTAGGATTCTGGTTTTCATGCTGGTATTTTAAACCTTATCATTGGATGATTTGGATCCGTATTATATTGGTTCTCACCAATTTTGATTGGTCTCATGCAACCAAGGAATTTTATTGCTGTTACGGGAATGCTTTGCTTCCAATTGGTTTCCCTTGCTTAAAGATTGATTTTGTAATTTCTGTATTTGTTTTAGTGAGTTTTGTGATTTTTTTTTTTTGGGAGGGTTCTTTGTAAAGAGTCATGTATGTATCTATATAGACATATTTATGAATGAATAGAATTTTTTTACTGTTGCTTTTAAAAAATTGAAGTATTGGTAGGCTGCAAATGAAAACAAAGAGAAGAGATCAAATAATTCTTCTGGTAGTTAGAGCCCAGGAGAATTGAGTGGGTCTGACCCTAGGTCATCAACCTAATACCCATGCTGTTGGATGTTTATGGATTCTTTTCTTTGACTTTCTTTCCATGTACACACTATGAACTGGTGATGCTATTGCTAGGCGAAAATTTGGTATTGCATTGCGTAGAGATGGTCGTTTGAGGTGGCATTACCATGTTCAACAGACGCCTTTAGATGCTCCAGTATGGTGGAGTGATTTGATTCAGATTGAAATGAGCTAAAAGAGCCAGGGGCAGACCTAAAATGTGATGGAGACATCAATGTGTACAGACGCAAGAAGAAGAAGAAACAGCCATCTTTGTGGTTGGAAGAATAGAATAAAGAAGAAGAAGAAAGAAGAACAAGAAAAAGGAGGAAGAAAAGGAGGCTCGATCCAGCCTTTCCAGCGCTGGATCAAGTCCCTCTCTCTCTTTCCAGATTTCAGCTTATCTTATGGGCCCCATTAGTTGTTAGTTTAGTAGTTTATTTTTAGAATATTCTTTTCCTTGTTAGTCTTTTAATTAATTAGGAAACTACTTTATTAGTTGTTAGTTCTTAGGAATTGGCTCTTTTTATTTTAGTAACTATGTTTATTATTTATGTAATGGCCTAAGCCACGATGGAATTGATGAAAAATTATTGAAAGCAGCCAATGAGCAAACCTCCCCACCCCTCTCACGATCCTCTCTCTCTCTCAATCTCGTCTTTATTCTCTCTCTCTCTCTCTCTCAATCTCGTCTTTCTCTCATTCTCTCTATCTTTTCCTCTCTTTCTCGCTATTGTCTCTCATCTCGTCTCTCTCTTTCACTGTCTCTGTCCTCTCGGTTGCTGTTACATCTGCTACAGCTACTGCACAACAACAGTGGAAGACCATCTCAATCATATAAGCCCCATCTGAGCCACTGCTGAACACTTCACCACCAAACTGGGTTTCCTTCATCGATTAAAGTGGACTGCACCTCTGTTTTTTTGGAAGACTTCGGCTTCTTCTTTTCTCCTCAGACCGGGACAGCAACAAGGTAAGTAATTAAACTAAAACCCCCACTTCCATTAATCCCCTGTTATATGTTGTAGCCCATTATCATTGAAACCAGCCCCTGCCCCTTCGTTTATGTCTATTTTACCTACTGTTTTAAGTCTTTTCTTCACTGTTATATCTCTAAAACCCTTGCTGATTTTCTATTTTAGTTGGCTGCTAGAGAACATTGATTATTTGCATATCTTGTTTGGTGTCTAGATTGATTTGTGCTGAACCTAACATTCGCATGACGTTTGTTCCCTTCCCCATGTCCCCACTTGAAGCTTAAGTAAGATTTTATGTGTTTTTCCGCTTAGATTGATATTGCTCATGGCTACATGTTGATTTGACTTTATTTATTGCATGTTGAATCTTGTTTTGCTGAGCATATATAAATCCCAACCTAATCCCAAGATCCCCCTTAAGTTTGTCTTACCCTAATTGAGTCACTCTTGTAGGGACCTTAGTTGTCTAGGAAACCCCCTACATCAAAATGACTCCGGGAGAAGTGTGGAAAGACATTCATAGCTTAGACCTTGTATCAAGTATGCCCTCGAATAGAGCTGATTCGTGGGTAAGGATCCATGTTGTGGACCCCATTTAGTTGGAATAAGGCTGAGTTGTTGTATGGAGCAGAGATGGGATCCACGCATGGATGAACTCCTAAAATGACCTACACAAAGTCCAATCCTTTCCTTTTCTTAAATATCGAAACCATCTGCCCCATTACAATTCTCTTGAAATATCAAAAGTTCCATTCAATGGCTAAAGTCTGATATGCCAAGAAGCAGGCAACTCAAAATCTTCTTCTTCTTCTTTTTTTTTTTTCAATAAAGATTATACCAGTTGATGGGATCTTCTAACCATTTTCCAAGTTCCAAGTTTCTCATTTTTCTTCCATACTGCTTGTCTTACTGATTTTGACAACATTACTGGAAGTGAGGTTAATTTTAATCTTGAGGCCATCATAAAATTTGAAAATGCATCTCAAATGTTTCAACCGTATATAATATGTAAATAAGCAATGTCTCAATTACGTGGGCTTGGCAACTTATTTTCAGGATTCATGTTTTAATGGGGTTACTGAAGAATTCGTGCTTGTTGTAAACTGATGTTTGTCAGGTTAAGAGTTCCTGCATTAAGGCTAGTGGTTGAGGGGATTGAACTTAGAGGGCTAGGTACTAGGTTACTCCAACATGTAGATGAAATTGAACCCAAACATGAGTAAACAGTCAATTCAAGTCCATGAAGTTGTATCAACCAGCATGAATCACTTATGCACACATTTACTATTGGGAGTTTCAAAGCAGCCTCAGCGAGATTTTTCTGAGACACTCAATTTTCCGCAGATGGAGATGGAAAAAATAAAAAGCCAAGTAAATCTACCGCTGAGGGCAAATCAAAGGCAGCTGTTGAAGCAGAAGTCATCATTTCAAGACTTGATATACGTGTTGGTCTCATTACAAAAGTTCAGAAGCATCCAGATGCTGATTCCCTTTACATTGAAGAGATAGATGTGGGTGAAGGAACGCCTAGGACGGTAGTTAGTGGCCTTGTCAAGTATATTCCTCTTGAAGAAATGCAGGTTCAGTGTATCAGGATTTTTTTTTTTTTTTTTAGTGTAATATCATCTCATATTTTTTTTAATCACTGGTCATATTAATCATTCTGGTCATCCGTGGACAGAATCGGAAAGTTTGTGTTCTCTGCAACCTGAAGCCAGCAACCATGCGGGGTGTCAAATCACAAGCCATGGTTCTTGCGGCTTCCAATGGAGACCACACAAAAGTAAGCAATGACGACCCATCTTTCAGTTTTATGTACTCGCGAAGTTTAATTTATATTTTTAAGTTTATCTATCCTTCATATCCTTCTAAAAAGCAGTTTATATGTCTCTGTGATGTGAGACAGGCTAAATGTTGAAGATTTAAGGTTGAACTACTAGAAGGGGATGGCAGGAGGGTAAAGGCTTTTATTTGGAAGGCCAACTGGAGGGTAGCATTCGTGGATTTTCGAATGAAAGTTAATTGGAGGGTAGCATATAGATTTTGGAAACGCTAACGAGAGAAACGATTTATGGTTTAGAAGATTTAGGAAAAGAAAAGACTCAAATTTAGGAAAATAGTTTAGGAGTGGGAAATAATGAGAAGAATAAAGAATAGGTCAAAGTAGAACAAGAAGGCCATTTAAAAAAAGGAGCCATTGCCGGTTCTGGTCCTGCCTATGCAGGGTTCTGGGAGGGGTGAGTTGGAGTGGGTCCTAACCTTTGTCATTTTTGTGCAAAATGGGCACCCTCAAGAATTGAATCCAGGCATTTTTTCCTTGACATCCCAAACCTGTACCGTCGTTCCACGCTATGGTTCCTTCAAAGTAGAACAAGAAGAATAATAACAAGTAAGTCAAGTGGACTAGGTGTGGCTCTCATCTTAGCCTGCCTAGTCTGCATCAATGTGCTGGATTTATAAATTGGCTGTCATCATGTTGGCCCATTAGCCCAGTTATAAAATGGACTGGGTTTTGGGCATTGCCCCATATCTGATGTGCTGTTACATGCATGCCCCTACCCCATACTACTGAACCACCTGATCCTCTGTTCAGACTTGCCAATCCAAGCAAAAATCAACCCAATGGCCCAGTGAATGGTGTAATTGTAGTAAAATGATTTATCATCTAGAAAATTAAGCTTATTACTTATTCATAAAAAGCTTAAGTGTGTTTCTTGTTTAATTTCATGTCTTAACTTTTTATATGGATTGGCTTGGGCAATTCCCTGCCCCTTAAAAAGTAGAAAAGAAAAATTTATGTACACATCATCTGTAGTAGGATTTAAAAACTTCTATGTATGTAAAACTTCTAAATGGATAAAAAAGGAAAGGTAGAACAATACTTGCTAGTTGTTACAATATTATTTTCTGAACTTATGATAGATGGTGCAGCCAGGTTCACCATGTACTGGAGAGTAGAAGTTAAAATAAATCAAATATACCCCTGAACAACCCAATTATGGAAAAATAACCGTTAAAAAAGACCAAAATTACATCATAATTCTGTTGATATCAGCCTTCTATTCCATAACACCCCTCTTCCCGAATACCAGCAGGTGAAGGCATGTTCAAACCCAGTCACTGCTACAACTAGCAAGCGACCTTACCAGCGAGCTAGCTGGCCCATTCAATCTTTGCTTGTGTTTTGGAATGTAAAAAATGCCCAAAGATCAAGCAAAGGACAACCAAACCCGTTGCCATTATTGTTCTACATCACTGGAAGTTATACCTTAATGTGACCAAAACTAATAATAGATCTAAGAATGAATGATGTAGTTCACTTCCTAACTCCAATCAATCGAGTTTGGTACATGCTTGTGCTGCCCCCACACTGCAAGACACCACATACAATTGATGAGTATTTTGGTTTGTATGAAATCTGTTTGTATAAGGTTGCACAGACTTTTACGAGGAACCAGGGGAATATACACCAAATGATCTATAATTTATCAATTATAACTGCAAATGCTGATCATATGTGTTATCTCCATCAGGTTGAATTGGTTGATCCACCTGAGTCTGCTTCTGTGGGAGAGAGAGTTACATTTCCTGGATTTGATGGTGTGCCCGACAGTGTTTTGAATCCCAAGAAGAAGGTTTGGGAAACACTGCAAGTGGATCTGCACACTGATTCAGAGTTGGTTGCCCACTATAAAGACCTCCCCTTCACGACATCAGCAGGTGTTTGCAAGGTCGCATCGATCTCTGAAGGCAACATTAGGTAGTTTTCCTTTATCCAGAAAGGCTCCCGAAATTTTCCAAAAGAATCTTAATTTGGTTCTTATTTGTCAGGAACTTGAGTGCCCAAAAAAAAAAAAAAATTTTTACTTGTTTGGTATTTATTGTATCCACCCCCTCCCCTTACCCCCCAAAAGGAATTTTGTAAATTGTAATTGTAAGCAGTATGTGCTTCCAAAATAATTTCTGGTACTGTGGGTTACTTGGCTCAAGCATCTCTTCACTTCTGTCTGGGCCAATCCTCAGTTTAATCTTTATATATTAATTCATCTGTAGATGAAGAAAACAGTTCTTTGTCTGGCTAGATGTCCTTTGCCAGTAACTGCTAGTGTTTTGCTTGGACGTATTCGAAAATGCCTCATTTGTTGGAAGTTCTTTTAAAAGCTTTGCTGAGTGCAGAATACTACTACATACGTTTTTTATTTGGGAATTTTATTTCGAATTTTGTTTGAGCAGTGGTCTTCACTTGTTCGCATGGTATGTGGCATGTGTGAAGGTGTTTCCTCACTTCACTTAATGTAGGATTTTTTATGTTTACTTCCTTTAATCTCTGTTTTTTCAAAGAGCCTTGCACACAAACAGAAACAGATTCTACTGAAGAACAAGGTTTTAGCGGTGTTGATAACGCGGCTAAAGGTCTAAGAACTGTTTCTATATCCCTTTCCTTCTTTTTTTTAGCTTTTCAAATCTGTTGCTAAATTTGCTGCAGCTATTGATATGTTGTAATATTAGCTATAGTCTGTGCATGTAGCTTTTAATGGCGATAATTTTATTGTCGCAAAAGGAACACATTTAATGGGATAAAAATCCTCGGAAATTCTAATCTCGTGCAGTAGTGTGCAATACCCCGTGCAGAGGTCGACATGCGGACAAAGCAAACTGCCAGATTAGTCCTTCATTAATACAACCCCAAACCAGTGGTTCACCAACTTAAACCGAACTGTACCAGAAATTCAACCCGAAATGACTCAAATTTTGAATAAACCGTGTGAAAAACTCCCTCTCCTCTCTTTCCTCTCTCTTTCTCTCTCACCGTTCTGCCCTAACTCTCATCCCTCTCTTTCACTCCCACCTCCCTTCTCTCTCGACTCTCTTTGATACGAATCTCTCCCTCTCTGCCCTGATAAAAATTCCAAACAGATAAAATAAAATATATTGAAACCATAAAAATATACAAGTATACATTTGGAACCATAAATACCTCATACGAAAGCACATTTGTCAGAGGAAGAGAAAGAACATCTGCTAAGGGTGTAAAACGATGAGGAGCAGACTCAATAAAAGGATCCAAGTCTCTTCAAGTTATCCCAACCTGTTCCCTCCTGGCAATGGGACTAACTTGATTTTCATCCCACTCAAGAACAATATGAGAGTTTATATTCATCATATTTTGTGTTGGCTCCAGATGCTTCCTCTTTCTTGCTCTATGCTGCTCTTGCAAATAGGTACTCACAACACTGGCTCCATTCAATCGCCTTTTCTGCTGACCAGCTGCCATTCTCCGCTAAGCGTTCCAGATAGTAACAATTCTACCAGCTGAGCTTTTACAAAACAGCATGAGGTGCCTTTGTGATCCATCCTAAGGAGCATCTTCCCTCTTCTGTATGCATACTGGGGACCTTCATTGACAAAACATATAAACATTACCTTGTTCAACCAAAAATAACAAAACACTATATTTTCCCTTTCCATTCATGTATAATACCAAACACAAATGTGCAAAGAATTTTATTTTGAGAATCAAGGCAGAAGAAAAATCTAGACCCGTCAAGAATGATGTAGACCCCACAGTTAGCACCCAATTATTTAAGCTACTTTCTACTCTACTCTTCTCTTCTCTTCTCTTCTTCATTGCCTCTCTCCACTAAACAAAGCTCAACTCTCCCTTTGGATGCAGAGATTAATTTCGAGGGATAACCAATGAAGTAATAGCTTTGGTATAACTGAACTTTTGTTAACACTGCAAGTAACAGAAGGCGTCAAACACATCTAATTGTGACACTCCACAGATTACCCTGAGTACACATTTTGTTAGCACCTTTTTCTTTTCATTACTTGTATCACATATGTTTACATCAACTGCACATTACAAGTGCACATTTTGTTAGGGCAGAGAGGGAGAGATTAGTAACAGAGAAAGAGAGTCGAGAGAGCAGGGAGGTGGGGGAATGAAAGAGAGGGAGGAGAGTTAGGGCAGAACGGCTGAGAGAGAGAGACAGAGGGAGGGAGTTTTTCATATGGTTTTAATTCAAAATTTGAATCGGATCGGGTTGAATTCCTGGTACGACTCAATTTAAATTGGTGAACCACTTGTTTGGGGTTGTATCAATGGAGGACTAATCTGGACCGTTTAGTTTGCTTTGTCCACATATCGACCTCTGCAGGGGGTATTGCACACTATTGCACAAGATTAGAATTTCAGAGGATTTTTATCCCATTTAATGATGGTATTTATGCCACCAAATTTATTATTCTGTTATTAAATCAAGAAAAGGAAGAACTGTTAGTGGTAGTTTATATATTGCCACTAATTGTAATTATTAAGGCTATGTTTGGTTGTAAAAGGAATTAAAATGAAGAAAAGTGAAATTTTCATACTTAAAAAAGAAATATATGTAATCATTACCCATGTGACTTTAACATTAACTTCAAATTATTCTATATTTAGTTATAAAATTTCACTTTATTTGTATTCAAAATCCTTTGCTATAATATGTAAAATAAAAATTACATGTAAAATATATCATTACTAAATATGGTTAAAAAAATTAAGTGGTTTATACGGTAATGATTATAAACATTTATTTTTAGAGTCACTTCCCTTCTCTTTAAATTCCCATTAAAACCAAATGGAGCCTAAAGAAAAAAAAAACCCCACCCAACCTTGTCACTACTTCCCACGCCACTATCCCCGCCCTCCCTCTCCACGACCCTACTTCTACTCTCTCTTCAACACGCTCTTCCCAACCCTTTGCAACATCTTAATTTTTCTCTATTTAAATTCCACGCTTTAGTGTTGCAATCCCATTGGCATTGTATACAATCATAAAAACATTTGTATACATACCCAATCTCTTGTCATAAGCACTTTTAGGTATACACACCCATTTTATAGCCCAATACTCCATATATAGTACAAGAATAATCAATTAGCAAAACCACAATAAAAGGGCTTTTATTAGGTTCAACAACATGTCCAGATCATTGGAGTAGTGCTTGTAAAAACATTGTACCTATCCAATAAATTAATTTAACTATAGTAACAATTGCAAAAAAGCATATCCAATTTTTCCTAGCATAGAACTGAGGAGGCATTACAAGAGATAACACTCCCTATTAGGGAGCATCCAACTCAAATATTTACGTAGCATAGAAATGAGATGGCACTTAAAAGTACCAATTACAAGTGATAACAACCACTGTTAACGAGCAAATACCAGATCTACTCACATATAGGGGTTGGGAAAGGGAAGGGGAGAAGACCATATCTATCTTAGATTAACTCAGATCCGGTGGATCCTCCGACAAAGAGAGCAAATCTTGGGTAATGGAAAGGAAGGGAAGAACATGATGCAACAGAGAGAAAACAAAATGAAAACACACCACTGGGGCAGAGGTTTTCACGCCACTAGGGTGGAGGAGGTCATGCCACATGGGTGGAGAAAAAGCTACATCTTGAAAGGGCGGGGGTCATTAGCCTGTGAACCTACTTTCAACGACTCCAACCAAAAAGAAAAACTCAAACTAGAGAACAACAACTGCCTAGCACAATTGGTGAGCTGTGGTGTACCAAAAACCCATGCTCACCTAAACATAGTGAAAGGTAAAATGACCACCCCAATCCTCATGAAAGGTAGAAATCTCGTCCATGTTGATGCTTCTACTAATGTTCCTATTGGCCCACATGATGGTGTAGGAACTACACTAGCACGTGCCATATTATGTTTAATTAAGCATTTTCGTAATAATAAATAATCTACCACTAAACCATTATATTTATTAAAGTAAAAAAAAAATTAAAAGACAGTAGGCTCCTACAACTAGACATAGTGGAAGGCAAAATGATTACCCCAACCATCATGAAAGATAGAAATCCCGCCCATGTTGATACTTTTACTAGTGTTCCTATTGGCCCACATATTGTTGTAGGGGCCACATCGACACGTGAGTCATTATATTTAATTAAGCCCTTTCGTAGTGGTAAATAATTCACCATTGAACCATTATATTTATTAAGGAAAAAAAAAAACCCTAAAGAATAGTATGACCCATACACCTAGACATAGTGGGAGGTAAAATGACCACCCCAACCCTCATGAAAGGTAGAAATTTCGCCTATATTGATTCTTTTACTGGTGTTCCTATTTGCCTATGTGTTGATGTAGAGATCACACTACACATGGACCATTATATTTAATTAAGCTCTTTCATAGCAATAAATAATCCACTACTAAATTATTATATTTATTAAAAGAAAAAGAAGCTAAAAGGCAATAGGCTCCTACAACTAGACATAGTGGGAGGCAAAATGATCACCCCAACCCTCATGAAAGCCAGAAATTCTACCCATGTTGATACTTCTACTAGTGTTCCTATTAGCCCATGTGTTATTGTAGGGGCCACATCGGCACGTGGATCATTATATTTAATTAAGTCCTTTCGTAGCAGTAAATAATCCACCACTAAATCATTATATTTATTAAGGAAAAATGAAGCCTAAATGATAGTATGACCCCTACACCTAGATATAGTGGGAGGTAAAATGGTCACCCCAACCCTCATGAAAGGTAGAAATTTTGCCTATGTTGATTCTTCTAATGGTGTTTCTATTGGCCCGTGCTAATGTAGGGATCACACCGGCACATGTGCCATTATATTTAATTAAGCCATTTCATTGCAATAAATAATCAACCACTAAACCATTATATTTATTAAGGGAAAAAGAAACCTAAAAGACAGCATGACCCTTACCCCTAGATATAATGAGGAGCAAAATGACCACCCCAACCTTCATAAGAGGCAGAAACTCCACCCATATTAATACATCTACTAGTGTTCTTTTTGACTCACGTGTTGGTGTAGGGGTCACATTGACACGTGGACCATTATATATATATACATATATATATAAAAGAAAAAAAAATTCTTAAATAAAAAATGGTTACTGATCCATTTATATACACCCTTTTCTTCTAGTCATTGCTCGGTGTGCCCATTGTGTTAACAAAATAACTATGTCCTGAGATGGTTTAAAGAAAAAAAATTTATTGCTGCTAGTGTTTGTAAACATCCAAAAAAATATGAGTCACACTTAAAAGCCACAATGTTGAGGAAATGTCAAAAGTTAACTTTGTCAAAAATTGGATGTTATTCCATACTTTTGCTATGTCCCACTTACTTTCTGAGGCCTCATTGAGTCCTGATAGAAAACCTTCGCGCATCCCTTATAAATGTCTCATGTTATTATATAGTTAGTCATTAGTAATTGACATTTACTATAAGAGATAAAACAAACAGGAGGGCCATTATATTTAATTAATTAATTTTGTAGCGGTAAATAATTCATCACTGAACCATTATATTTATTAAGGGAAAAATAAGCCTAAATGGTAGTATGACCCCTACACGAAGACATAGTGGGAGGCAAAATAACCATGCCAACTCTCATGAAATATAGAAATTTCGTCTATGATTCTTCTACTGATATTTCTATTGGCCCACGTGCTGATGTAGGGATCACACCGGCACGTGTGCCATTATATTTAATTAAGCCATTTCATAGCAATAAATAATCTACCACTAAACCATTATATTTATTGAGGAAAAAAAAAACCTAAAAAGCAGCATGACCCTTGCCCCTAAACATAATGGAGGGCAAAATGACCACCCCAACCCTCATGAGAGGTAGAAATCCCACCTATGTTGATACTTCTACTAATGTTCTTATTGGCCCACGTGTTGGTGTAGGGGTCACATCGACACGTGGGCTATTATATATATATATATATATATATTTTATGAAAATAAAGAAATTTTTTTTAAATAAAAAAACGGTTACATACATCCGACCCATTTATATACACCATTTCCTTCCTAGTCATTGCTCGGTGTACCCATTGCGTTAATAAAATAACTATGTTCTGAGATGGTTTAAAGAAAAAAATTAATTGCTGCTAGTGTTTATAAGCATCCAAAAAAATAAGGGTGACACTTAAAGTCACAATGTTGAGGAAATGTCAAAAGTTAATTTTGTTAAAATATGGTTATTATTTTATACTTCTACTATGTCCCATTTTCTTTCTGAGACCTTCTTGAGTCCTGATAGAAAATCCTTCACGCATCCTTCATAAATGTCTCATGTCATTATGTAGTCAGTCATTAATAATGGGCATTTATCATGAGAGATAAAACAAACAAGTGGGTTATTATATTTAATTAATCCATTTCATAGTGGTAAATAATCCATCACTGAACCATTATATTTATTAAGGGAAAAAGAAGCGTAAAGGGTAGTATGGCCTCTACACCTAGACATAGTGGGAGGCAAAATGACCACCCGAACCCTCATGAAAGGTAAAAATTTTACCTATATTGATTCTTCTACTAGTGTTCCTATTGGCCCACATGCTAATATAGGGATCATACCGACACGTGGGTCATTATATTTAATTAAGCTCTTTCATAGTAATAAATAATCTACCACTAAACCATTATATTTATTAAGGAAAAAAGAAACCTAAAGCTTAAAAGGCAGCATGACCCTTGCCCTGGACATAATAGGGGGAAAAATGATCACCCCAACCCTCATGAGATGTAGAAATTTCATCCATCTTGATACTTTTACTAGTGTTCTTATTGGCCCATGTGTTGGTGTAATGGTCACATCAACACGTGGGCCATTATATATATATATATATGAAAAGAAAGAAACTTTTTTTAAATAAAATAAAAAAAATAAAAAACAGTTACATACATCCGATCCATTTATATACATCATTTCCTTCCTAGTCAGTGCTCGATGTGCCCATTGAGTTAGCAAAATAACTATGTCCTGAGATGATTTAAAGCAAAAAACTAATTGCTACCAGTATCTGCAAACATAAAAAATATATATACGAGCCACACTTAAATGCCACAATGTTGAGAAAATATAAAAAATTAGATTTGTTAAAATATGGTTGTTACTCCATACTTCTGCTATGTCCCACTTCCTATCTGAGGCATCCTTGAGTCTTGATAGAAAAACCCTTGCGCATCCCTTATAAATGTCTCCTATCATTAGATAGTCGACCATTAGTAATGGACATTTATCATGAGAAATAAAATAAACAGGTGGACCATTATAATTCATTAAGCCCTCTCGTAGCAATAAATAATCTATCACTAAATCATTATATTTATTAAGGGAAAAAGAAGCCTAAAGGGTAGTATGGCTCCTACACATAGACATAGTGGGAGGCAAAATGACCACCCCAACCCTTATGAAATGTAGAAATTTCGCCTATGTTGGTTCTTCTATTGGTGTTCATATTGACCCACGTGCTGATGTAGGGGCCACACCGACATGTGAACCATTAGATTTAATTAAGCCATTTCATAGCAATAAATAATCTACTATTAAACCATAATATTTATTAAGGAAAAAAGAAACCTAAAATACAACATGACCCCTACCCCTAGACATAGTGGGGGCAAAATGACCACCCCAAATCCTCATGAGAGACAGAAATCCCACCCATGTTGATGCTTCTACTAGTGTTCCTATTGGCCAATGTGCAGGTGTAGCGGCCACACCAACACGTATACCATTATATATATATATATATATATAATGTTAACCAAGATGTCCGAGCCAGCTTATGGGTACCTCGACTAATCATTGGGTAGACTAGCACAGCAACCCACCGTCATGGTCTTCACTTAAATCGTAGATGCACAAATAGAAAATCAAACCTGGGACTGTGCACCTATCCACACAATCCCCAATTCTCCTTAACCATCTGAACAACCCACGGATGTACCATTATATTTAATTAAACCCTTTCGTAGCAGTACATAATTGACTATTAAACCATTATATTTATTAAAGGAAAAAGAAGCCTAAAAGCCAGCATGAACTCTACACCTAGATATAGTGGGATGCAAAATAACCACTCCAACCCTCATGAAAGGTAAAAATCTCACCCATGTTGATGCTTTTACTAGTGTTCCTTGACCCACGTGCTGCTGTAGGGGCCACACTACTTTTTTGGTAACCTTCTCTCATTTATTAAATTAAATAAATAATTATAATGATTAAAATATAAAATCATTGTTAAAAAAATATATTATTAATGGGGTAATTTTTATCCTCTGTTGAAAGTCCCACATTTAACGGTAACATTTTCTACCACCACTGAAAACCTCTATATAGAAGCGGAAAGTTAAACCTTTGCAAAATGTGCAAAGCATACATGCATTTAGTGATGATATTTTATTATTGCCACTAAAATTCATTGGATAAAAAATGATTTTATAAAACTACCACTGAATATGTAAATCAATTGATTTTTAAGAAGCAATTATGGCCGTCAATTGTCAGAGGGATGAAAATTTAAAGTACACTTGTATGAGTAACTAAATATTGATGGAATTATCGGCTTAGATGTTAAGTTCGAAGAGGACAAGACAATTTTTTTTGGCTTCACTATTTCCTTCATTTGATCACATTGTGACTACACTATTGTTAGTAAGGATACTCTGAAACTTGATGATATTGTTATTATTTTGTTGATAAAAAAAAACAGTGAGGGGGCATCGGAAGAAGATAATGCCTTGGTTACAAATGGTGAAAGAAGTGGCAGATAAAATGAGAAACTAGAGGAGTTTAACAAGTACAAATGTCGCTCTAAGCCGAAATATTGTAAAATAACTTGCTATTATTACGAAGAATAATGTCATATAAGAAGATATTGTCTGAATATAAGGAAGACAAAAATGAGAAAGTGGACAAAGAGAAAGAAGGTAAATCATCCATTGATGTTATTGTGGAAGTCCTGAGTTGATGATGGAGATGTCTATTTTACTACTTCATCAAATATGAAAACTTTAAATTAAATTTTAGATTCGGATTGTTTATTTCTTATATGTTCTATCAAGGATGAGTTTGCTACATCTCATGTTTGTGATAATGGTACTATCAAAATAGTAAGTAATACGAAAGCAAGATTGCCAGGATTGGGACCGTATGGATTCTCATGTTTAATTTAATTATGTGAACTTTGACTAGGGTGAGACATGTGCCGGATCTAATGAAAAATCTGATTTCACAAGGAACACTAGATTCAAGAGGTTTAAATGCTCATATGAAGATGGAGTTCTCAGGTTTCAAGAGAGCTATGATTGTAATACAGGTTTGGGTGATTGAGAATTTGTAGTCTTACAGGGAGTGTTGAAATAGCTGAAGATACCATTAGAACTCAGGCAAGAGGTAGAAGCGGATGATAGAGACTACAGATTGTTCGGGTGATGAACAAGTGCATGTTTGGAAAGAAGCGAATGTCTTTTGCTCAGATTTAATGAGTAACATTGATCTCTTGAAGTGGGTTGTAGCGGTAATAGAGGTGAAGCCACATCATATCATGTGACGACAGTGAGCTGTACGGGACACTCCTGAGTGGGGGGGGGGGGAATGTCTTTTCCAGTTTGGGCATGGCAAACCGGTAGAGGCACCTCAAGTGTAGGTGTGGGTCAGAACAAATAGGCAAAGGCAAAGGTAGAGGTTGCAAAATCGACAACAATATTGGTCTTCTACAGAGGTGGCTTGTAGAATCCAAGCCAAGTTGGAGATTGTCGGGGGTTAGGTGTGTTTTGTATTATACACAAAATATTTTGAAGCAGTGAAGAGCACTAAACACCCCGTGTGAGTGGCACCAAGGAGGTAAGAGAAGTTGAACTCAAAACCACACTCTTCTTGAGGCGAAGGTCCCTTGCCAACTCGGTTACCCCATTGGGTTGCTTATGTAATCTGACAGCCTTCTTTTATGAGAAAAAGAACCCTGAATGACAATGTATCATCTATGCCCAAACACATGGGGTGCAAAGTGCTGCCCCCACCCCCATGAAACGAGGAAACCCCACTCCTGTTTAAGCTTCTATGTACGTTTCCATTGGTCTCTCGTTGGTTTAGAGTACTTCAAACCATGCTGCCTTCTAAAAACCTCACCCTTACTTTATTTACCATTTATTTATTGGGAGAAAGAACCCTATTAAAAAATTCTCAAACTGGTGTAGGTCCAAAAAGACCAGAATACCTCCTTTATATGTGCTGATAATGCTTCTAAACACCCTTCCATTGGCCCATGCGAGCGCAGAGCCAAGCAATGCGCAGGACTCCTCTGCTCTTATTTCTTTTTTTTAATGGTAAACTGAAACATATGAAGGGTATTAGAGAATAGGGGAAAGTTCCCTATTCCCTTTATTACTATCAATTAACTATTTCCGTGACGAGCTTAGCTTCATTAATTAATTAGTGAGTATCGGTAAGTTTCCTTTCAATCATCTGTTTCGTATCTGTATCAATTTCGGCTGAGACTGATCTCAATACCTGATCGATCTGAAATATTCTAGATGGATTGCTTTATTTTTTTAAACAAGGGCATAAGTGACCGATATACATCGATCCTTACTGATACTTATTCGTATTGTATCGATATCCCAATACCGATAACTATCATCGACTTACTCCGTATATATACTCGAAAGTGTCACTATGCGTAACAATTTTCCAGTAGAACAACAACTGCAATGTAATGAAACAAAATCCCATTCGTAAACCATTTTTGACCGTCAGATTGGTTCGACAGAGAAACATTCCAATCCATTACTCATAAACCTTAAGCAAAAGATTCTAATCTGCCAGTAAATAATACAGATACCTGAGTAAGCGACACACCAAATCAAAAAATATTTTTTCTTCCTATTTTTGACTAAAAGAGAATGAAAATCCATAAAAGATATTTGACCCAAAAGAAAAAATCCATAAAGATACGGATAACTACAACTTAATTACACTCCAATTAGGATTCTATACATGTTCTTATCTGTCCTCCTCTATACAGATTTCTATATAAATCGATCCCTCCCTTCTCTCCCTTCTCCAACCTCCCATCTCAAAATTTGATACATTCTCTGCGCTTTTGCTTATCAATCTCCTCAAGATGACGATCTCTGCAACTAATCCACTCATAGTCTCTTTCGGTGAGATGCTAATCGATTTCGTCCCCAACGTCGCTGGAGTTTCCCTTGCAGAGTCCACCGGATTCCTCAAAGCCCCCGGCGGCGCCCCCGCCAACGTTGCCTGCGCCATTACCAAACTCGGTGGTTCTTCCGCTTTCATCGGCAAGGTCTCTCTCTCTCTCTCTCTCTCTCTCTCTCTCTCTCTCTCTCTCTCTCTCTCTAACTTGCAATGCACTCCATGAAACATGCATAAGATGTTTCTTTTTCTTTTTAAAGCTGAGATTTTTGATACTTTGCAGGTTGGGGACGATGAATTTGGGCACATGCTAGTTGATATCTTGAAGGAGAATGGTGTGAACATTGATGGTGTGTGCTTTGATCCAGACGCGAGAACGGCATTGGCGTTTGTGACGTTGAAGAATAATGGAGAGAGGGAGTTCATGTTTTACAGAAACCCTAGCGCTGATATGCTTCTTAAGGAGTCGGATCTTAATATGGAATTGATCAAACAGGCGAAGATCTTTCATTATGGATCCATAAGTTTGATCTCTGAGCCTTGTAGGTCTGCTCACATGGCAGCCATGAGAGCTGCTAAGGAAGCTGGGATCTTGCTTTCTTATGATCCTAATGTGAGGTTGCCGCTTTGGTCGTCACCTGAGGCTGCTCGTGAAGGGATCATGAGTATTTGGAAAGAAGCTGATTTCATTAAGGTCTGTTACTAAAACTCAGATTTAAGATTCTTTGTTTTTGCACAAGTTATGATCTGTTGGAATTCTTGTTTCTTCTACTCCAATTTGGTTTGAGAGAATGAATATGTTGTTCTTCTTGCTTAGGTTAGAATTTCTTTGGGGATCTTAGGATATATGCAAATTATTTTTATTAAGAATTGGAGTGCCTGTGTCACAATCAGTCACATCTGCTGGTGAATTTGGTCCTCTCCATGTCGCTTAACCTCAGAGCACCCATCACCATTTGCCAACTGTAATTAGCTCAGTTGGTTTGCCATCTTAGTTGGCCCATGGACCCTTGATATTAAACGCTCAAAAAAAAAAAAAATCTCATACCATCCTCTGTCCCCACAGCCCAAAGGTTGTCTCCACATCCCATGGATGGTTTGAGGTTGCCACTTGAGGTTAAGTGACATGGAGATCTAGGCTCTCTGCAAGTGGGTCCATGCAATTTAAAAATTCTGGTTTTCTCTCCACATGGGGAGAGTAATTATCCTCTCCAAAAAGGCGTCAATTATCTGTTTGTTTTGATTTGGTTTCATCGGTTTTGATGTGACAGAGTGAGTCCAAAACATAATACAATAAGAATCGTTTTTTATTTGAGTTCAGATTGGTTTTGAATTCTCTTATTGGTTTATTATCGATTTAGATTCAGTATATTTCAGTTGACCACGGGAATATATTCAAAATATAAAAAATGGTTTTTTTTTTTAATGAATTTCGGGCTGGTATCATTTTTTTAACAAGTTATATTAGTTTGGTTTGGATTTCAATCAGTTTTTTAGTTTGGTACAGTGTCTAATCTGTTTTGTTGCGATCTAGTTTGGTTTCAGTGTTACAAAATCCCAGTCCAAAACATGATTCAATAAGCTCATATTGGTTTTAGTTTGATTTCAATTCGGTCAAAAATGATATTCAGACCACGAGTCTGGACCGTTGACTCATATTTGACCCGTGAATGATAAAATTCCTTATAAGAGATCACCATATAGATATGTTATTGATTTATAGTTCAAAACCCCATGAACAATGAGATCTCATGTGGAGAGACAATCTCCCACATTCAGTATCAAACTCAAGGACGAGTACAGATTCCCATGGCAAGTGAGTAATACTCTCTCCATACACTCTATTAATTACTCTCCATACAGACACTCTTGTTGCATGCTATGTGTGCTACTCATGACCTTGGTCCTTGGTGTTTCATTCCTCACTTTATCAATTCCATCTTCATTTTTTTCTTATTCCTATCTGGTAATTATCTCCAGCACTAAAATTTCTGAAGCAAACACAACCTTATAAATGAATGGGTGCAGGTTAGCGATGATGAGGTAGCTTTTCTGACTCAAGGAGACCCAGAAGATGAGGAAGTAGTTTTATCACTGTGGTATGAAGGCCTGAAGTTGCTTATTGTTACTGATGGTGAAAAGGGTTGCAGATATTTCACTAAGGTTAATCTAATTTTATCCCTCTTTAATTATAGTCTTCATTTAAAAGAAAGTTTTATAATAAAATAGTATTTTAAATCTCTTTTTTATTTTATTTCTGTGTTTATTTTAGGACTTCAAAGGCAAGATGGCTGGGTTTGCAGTGGATACTGTTGACACTACTGGAGCTGGTGATGCTTTTGTTGGTTCACTCCTCGTCTCAATTGCCAAAGATGATTCCATCATCCAGGTTTCCTTCTTATTTATATGGTCTATCAATTTCTCATTGCAAGTTGGCCCCACCGCTATGGTGGTCCGGAGGGAAAGTGGGCATCCATTGGGCCTCAAGTGGTAGCGAGTGGGGGGGGGGGGGGTGGATAATGGTGCATGACAGCACCGATGCACCTATAACCAGAGTTGATCCACTTATCAATGTTGGACAAAGTTCTTCTTGAATATAATTTTATCGTGTGATCCTAGGATTCATAAACCCCCTCGACCCTCTCCTGCATGGGAGGGAGTCCAACCCACATCACGCATCCCAGATATCAGATGTGCACGGGAGTCTCTCCTAACTGGAGAGGATCCAAAACCCTCTCAGATTCCCGTGGTGGAAGGGAATAGGATTCCCATTCACCGTGGATGAGGGGAAACTCAGTCCTTTAATATTTCACCAGAACTTTGACGTATTGGCCATGATATATGGTTGGTTTGTTTACAGGAGGAAGGGAAATTGAGAGAGGCTCTTATATTTGCGAACGCTTGTGGGGCGATTTGTACAACCCAGAAAGGAGCAATTCCGGCACTTCCCACTCCAGCAGATGCTCATGACCTCATCACCAAATCTAATGGGAATAATTGAAGTGGTTTCCCTCTTTAATTTGGACATTTTTCTTCTTCTAGTGTCTTGCATAAATGCATTCATGGGGTCTAAATTTCTGTCCCCTATCTCCCCCGCCCCCCTCTCTCTTCTATTTTTTATTTTTGAGATATAATGTTTTCTTGGATTGTACGAAACAAAACGTAAAGGTTTGGTGTTGATGGGATACCTTCTATTAAATATTCAGAACCAATCTATGATGAACAGCCAGCGATGGCAGTCATAATTATAATGGTCTTAAGGTGGTGAAATTTCTTATCGAATGCCTTTCATCCTGCACGAATGGGGGTAATGATTAAATAATAATTTATAATATTAAAATATTAATATTAATTAATAATATATTACATGGAATTAAATCAGAGATTGTATAAAAGAAAAAGATTTATGATGACATCCATGTAATTTCAAATAGGTTTCTTTAACGTCAACCCTACAATTAGGTTGTGGCTTTAGTCTTTCAAAACTACCTCAGATCTCTTGGTGAGCATGAGCTTTTTCATAATCCATGAAATAATCCATGAATAAATATTAGTGAGATTTTTATCGCTCCCCTATACACACTATATCTATTCAAACTCTTTTACAAACTTTCGCATCTGATTCCCCCTAAAAATGAACACTTCACCTCTCATTCTCCTATGATAAGTTATAATACCCAAACTTTACCTCTCCTCCCATGATACATTAGAATACCCAAATAACCACCAATTCTGTTTAGTTACCCCTCAAAACTTTTGATAATGGAATTATAGGCATGGCCGAAGGAATGTCTGGAAGAGACTTGAATATGATGAAACAAGAAGGTTCAGTCTCTTTCATTTAAGCTCGGGGTTAACAGAACACAAGCCAACATCCATGTCCCACTTCATAATTCCATATTCCATAGAAGAAAGAAAACAAAGGGTTGGGAAAGGAGAAAAAAAAAAAGGGAAGAAAATATGTTGAGAGTGGGTGTTACTATCTCGATTGATCAAAAGTATCCCTTAATCGCTTGAGCATGGTTTCAAGTATCAGTATTGTATAAGGCTATAGGCTATATTATATCGGTATCAGTTGAGACCGATAGTGAAACCTGATAGATTCGAATCCGTTGCCCATATCATTTCAAGGGTAAAACAATAAAAAAAAATTATTATTAGAAAAAAAAAAATGGCAAAAGTGACGGATATGCTTCGATCATTATCAATACTACCAATTTCTTTGTATCATCGAGACGCAATACGTCCAATCGCAGAACTAAATCCTTTTGGTGATTTTTTTTTTTTTTTCCTAGATTAAAAGAGTGTCCTAAGAACGAAATTCCATAAAAAAAGCCAATAGAGGAATATCGAAACCTGCCTAAAGGAGTAGAATATTGTTGTAAAAAGTTATATGGGTTAGTCTTGTATGTGCTAGTCATGTGAGTTACAAGTGGTTATTTTAAGGTAAATAGTGTCATGTTACAATATGAGTAGTTATGTGCTAAGGGTATTGGTGTATTTTTAACCAAGTAAGTTGTAACTGAGCATGAAGCCTATTTATATTGGCTCTTAGGAAATAGGAACATAATTAATCTCCTAAAAATTCTCTCATGACATAGGCATTAATCCAACTCACTCCCTACATTCTCTCAGTTTTGACGTCTAGCTTGAAAGTTATTGAGAAGGTGAGTTTTTGTCCCCTATACTTACACCATATTTATTCAAACTCTTCTACAAACTTTCACATCTGATTCCCCTTAAAATATATATATAAATATATATATATATATATATATTCTACCTCTCATTCTCCTATGATAAGTTATAATACCCAAACTTATAACTCTCCTTCTCCCATGATACATCAGAATACCCAAATGACCACCAATTCGGTTTAGTTAACCCTCAAAACTTTTGATACTGGAATTATAGCCACGGGCGAAGGAATGAGTGGAAGGGACTTCAATATAGTGAAACAAGAACGTTCAGTCTCTTTCATTTAAGCTTGGGGTTAAAAGAACACAAGCCACCCTCCATGTCCCACTTCATAATTTCCATAGAAGAAAGAAAATAAAGGGCCGGGAAAGGAGAAAAAAAAGGAAGAAAACATGTTGAGAGTGTGAATGGATCAGGTTCACGTATGAAAATATTCTCGTACATCCCTGGTCCATGGATTTAGAATCTATTAAATGAAGAGAGAAAATTGATTCTAAATTCATGAACCAGGGGACATTCTCGTGCATTCTCGTATGTGAACCTAATCCACTCTCGTTGAGAGTGGGTGTAACCATCTCGATCGATCAAAGGTAACCCTTGATAAAAGAACAAGAATAAAGGTGGAATATACACACTTGAGCATGTTTTCAAGTATCGCCATTATATCAGTTGTATTGTATCAGCATCGGTATTAGCTGAAATCGATATCAATACCTGATTGGTCTGGATCGGTTATCCAAATCGTTTCAGAGGTAAAATAGTAAAAAAATATACTTTTAAAAGAAAAAACAAGGGCAAAAGTAACCGTTACACTGATCGTTATCAATACCAATCCATATTGTATCGATATCAGCCAAAACCATATTAATACTGATACTGTGAACTAAATCCTTGTGCTTGAGTGTTTTTCTCCAAATCAAAAGACCGTCCTAAGAATGAAATGCAAAAAATAAAGTTAATAGTGGAATAACGTTACGTCCGTAAGGGGTTAAAAAAATTTATTGTATGGGTCAGTTTTGTATGTGCTAGTAGTGCGAGTTACAAGTGGTTATTATAGAGTAAATAGTGTCATGCATGTATAGTGTCATGCATGTTATAATACGTGCAGTTATGTGCTAGGGATTGTTGGTGTATTTTTAACCAAGTAAGTTGTAACCGTGCGTGAAGCCTAACTATATTGGCTCTAAGGAGTAGGAAGGAAAATAATTAATCTCCTAAAAATTCTCTCATAAGATAGGTACTAAGAAGACAGATCCTTCCCTACATTCTCTCCAGAGGTGCTAGGCAACCGGTTTTGGCATCTAGCTTGGAAGTTATTGGAAGTTAATGAGAAGCTAAGTTTTTGTCTCTAAACATCTAAACCATACAGGATCAACCTACTCTTTGTAGTTCATCTAGTAAATAGAGTTGAAAGTTTCATCGTCCATGAGGTTGCCTTTACAAAAGAGGATGTGTTGTCTATAAAAGCTATCCTTAACCTGGTCTCTGATCTGTCTGATCAACTTACAAACTTTAGTAAGAGTCATGTCTTCTTAGTTTAAATGTTTCTATTGAAGATAAAAGAGCCTGATTAGTTACTGTGAGTCAAATTAATGACACCAGATGTTGTCTATCTTGGTGCCAATATCTTTCAATATCGCTTTAGAGTGAAAAAAAAATAAAAGTCTCGAGAGGGTTGAACAGTTGACAAAGATCAACACCTCAAAATTAAGAAATAACGAGTTCAACTCTCTTCAGGTCTGAAAAAAAACAAAAACCCGAGAGGCATTGTGGATCAGGTAGGAAAGAAATTGACCACTTAGAAATCATACCTGCTTACTCATGAAGATTGGTACTTGTACAGTCTGTTGTTGCCACTTACTGGATAAGTTGCTTTGCTTTTTCTAAATGTGTGTGCACTAAATTAGACTCAATTTGTGTGCATTTTCTGGAAAAAAGATCATCTCCAACTCCAATCATTTACCTTCCACCCATCCAATACTTGGGAGGAATTGCACACGGATCCCCAAGTCTTGGCAGGTGTTGGCATACTTGTCCAAGTCTTCCCAGCCGATGGATGAATGGGAGACAAATGGTTGGATGCCCAGGTAGTTAGAGAGGAGCTGTATCCTACTTTTGTGTAGCTAGTTTTAAGACAACTTGTGTGTAGACATATTGGAGATGGAAGTGATAAATTTTTGGGAGGATCCTTGAATACCTACTTTGCCGGAGTATTTTCTTTTTTCTTTCTGTGTTTAGCACCCTTCTTATCTTACTGTTGAAGATTTTGTGGTCAGACATGTGGAATACCCATTTACTACAAACTATTTTTTTTTATATGGAATATTGCAATGTATTTTACCCATGCTTGTGGTCGCATAAATTTTAAAAGTTCAAGTTTCTAATGTCTCTGATTCTTGGTATTGTGTGAATCCTAAGTTTGGAATTCTTTCTACCAAGAGAGTGGTGTAGTTTATCAAGAGGAAATCAGGCGATGGGCACTCGGAGAAGTAATTCTTGCTCCCCCTGCTTGGTGGATTTTTATTTTTTTCTTGGAAAATTAAATGTTCATCCAAATTTAAGGACTTTATGTGGGGATTGTTATTAGATAAGTTTTCCAATCATGGAAAAATTGGTGAATAGTCTCAGTGCAAAAGCATATGTATTTTTTGTAACCAAAGGAAAGAGAGAGACAAGTTTGACACCTTTTAACCCCAAGGGGTAGTCAAGTTGGTAAGGGATCTTCACCTCAGGGAGCATGTAGTTCTGAGTTCGACTCCTCTTATCTCCTTTAGGCCTCTTACACAAGGGTGTTTAGTGCTCTTTCACTGTTTTCAGTGAAAGTTGAATGATTCTCATTCAACCTCGGAGTGATCCTATCCATGCGGTTGTGGAGTCACTATGGACCTGCGGGACTAAAAAAAAAAAAAAAAAAGTGGTGTGTTACCACTTCATTTTTCTCTCCTGTGAGTTCCCCAAGAGAGTATGACTCTTTTATATCTCCGCCCTTCCCTTTGTAAACATTTGAGGCCTCTCACAATCTAAGATTCGCTAGCTTTTAGAGGTGGTGGCTGTTACCACTTCATTTGGCTCCCCAGGTATCAAATCATCTTTGGCAGATCAAAACCTAATCTAATGTCAGTCGGTGGATAAATGATTTACACTTCTGTCCCCTTCCCTCTTTCTCAACAATGTACTGTTTTTCCTTCTCTTAATTGCATCTTATCTAACCTGTCGCTCTCTAGTTCTCCTTTGGTTAGCAGTGCAAATTGTTTTGGTAGTATCTTACATGAGGCCGGGTGGACCACTGTTAATGTGGTACATGGTAAGATTATTTTTGTGGGGCTTGATTTCGGTGAAGGGCTCTCCTTCAAGGGATTGAGGAATGTGGGACAATGGAATTTCACTCAATAGATGTTTGGTCTAATTTTGATGAATTGACTCTTTTGTGCTGATATGGGATGAATTGTCCATGGCATTTCTTTAATTTACTATTAGACCTTTTTCTGGTTTGTACTAACAATGACATCAAAACCTTATCCCAACTTAATGAGGTCGATTACACGAGGATTCCAAGCAAGGATGAGCACAAAGATCCATGTAAAAAGATTGATGAGTTATGACTAATTATAATTAAATGCCGACTGTCAACCTGACACACCATTATAAATCAGCTATAGGCTTATAAAGATAGGCTGTAATAAAGTACCGACTGTCTACCTGACATATGATATAAGATCGGTCAAGCTAAAGCGTCCTATGTGCATTATGTTCACCACCAAAATAATCCATCACCCAATCTACTTTCATAAAAAGAGGAATGTGATAACGAATTCTTAACGGCCCCGCTAAAGAAGAAAGTAACTTGAACATACAACTCTGCATCAAAAACTATTTAATCACACACAACTTCGCATTGAAGATTAAAAATGCCACCCATAGCTCGAGCCAAAGGTATTTGTGAATAATGGTTCAATGCACAAACATAAAGCCCACCACCCCAAGCAAACCAATTGCAACTCATGTGCGTTGCGTCTACCTCCAAGATAATCCATCACCAGACCTACCATAATGTAATAAAATTTTAGTAAAAAAACCCGGCAGCCCCGCCGAGCATGGCCTGCGGGCTATAACTGGTTTAATGAGCCATTTGCAGTTTCACAATCTGAATTAGTTCATTTTTGGCAAATACTTTTGCAGTTGTTCGCCTATCATAAATCCAGAAGTTCACTTCTGACTATGAAATACGAATGCCCCCGACCATCCCTGTTAATCATTATTCCGATCTCGAAGGCCAATGCAATATGACCAAAAATCTATGATGTTATCCCATGCTAATGTATCCAGAGCATAGTATTGCTTTGAATACTCCAATTTCTTCAAAGTAACAATGCCAGATGCATGATCTGACCAATTAAAACTAAGAACACATCACCGACAAAAGGGACAAGATGATTGCTACATAGACAGACCGATCAGCCCATCCCAAAGTCCAACTAGTTTATACTAACTTTTTCTAATCTCTCTGACATTTTTTGTTTCCTGTTAAGCATCCATCATGGTGGAGTTCACCGCAGCGACTCGTGTACGGTTCTATAGAGGGCATTCACTACAGTAGTGTTTCAGACGCCATTAATAGTTAATGGAACTGATTGAGATCTAACACAGGTGAATGTCTGGAATTTTTTTTTTTTTTTTTTTTTAATATACAAATATTGTCTGAATCAGCTCGTGAATCAGGGATACATGGATCTTTAAAAAGTGGGGGATATGACTTTTTTTTTCTCACAAATCTTGGTTATAATGGCTATATTTATTTGCAAACGAATTTACAAGAAAGAGAAGTGAAATTTTCAAACTTAAAGAGAGAACTTTAGAAATCATTACCCCATATGATCCCTTTTCACAATGCCCAGTGGTTCCAATTGCAATTTCATTCTATTTTATAGAAAATGAACACTCCCTAGTGGTGTGATCCCCGTTTCTGAAGGGGCCAATGAAAGGACACATGGGCATTAACTGGGGATGAATTTATTATGTTTCATCGGGATAGAAGCATCATTTTGTTGCTGTCTCTGGGCACAAGGGCTGTGGGCTGTGCAATCAGCAAGCATTCTTTGGTCTTTTATTTGTTTGAAACTACAGCTGTCATGCATTCTATGAACATTTTCATCCAACCAGGACACTTCCTTAATTTGATGTTATTACACAAGCAATTTTTTATTCGGCTAAGCTAGCACCCACTAAATCAAAGGATGAATCAAGGGATTTAATATAAAAAATAAAAAATAAAAATAAAAAGAAGCCCGCTTACATTTCTCAATGCTGCTGAAGATCTGAGGTTGTTTTATCTTCTTCCTCTGTTAGTATTACCTTCCCATATGTCGCCTTAAGACATCAAGAAGTAAACATCCAAGAATCACCCTCGTAGATCATCTTTATGAAGCCATATTGAAGGTGCTTTCGGGAATCTTAGCAAAGTATGTCAATAAGAGGGCATCTCAATTGTAAGTTTCAGTTTGCAGGTTATCATCTAAGCAACCACACCCAATGGTCAACCTTTACCTGCTGTGGCAACCTTGACATCAATCAAATGAATTAATAAAGCATTGCATCTGTCACAGAGCCTTCATTATTGTCTTCCTGACATACCTTTAAGCCGTTAGACAACGTCTGCACTCAAGGCATCAAATGACAACTGAGCGAAGGATCCTCTTCTTCTTCTGACTGAGGAGCACACATGAAATATGATATTGAATGAATGATCCCAAAGGCTCTCATCATGTTCTGGGAAATGTTTTTGGTCCACATGAAAAAAAAGACTGCAACACAAAAGATTAGCTTTTTCCCTGCGGCTTTGGCATCAAAACAGCCAACTTCAGGCCACCTTTCTGGCAAAGTTTTACTGGATTCTTGAAGATCGTAATCCTTGCATTTTTTGAGCCCACTAGAGCAACATGCACAATGCTGAAAGAATCCCCTCTCTCAACTGCATATTGCCATTCCCTGGTTGATATCTGGAACCAATCCTTGCTCTCTGATTTGGATGCTTTCACTTCAATATACTCTTTGTGCTCTCCATTCACCCCAATGACAAGGTCATAGGGTAAACCTGTTTCAGCCACTTTGTTCACCCACTCCACACCTTCCTTGCCATATTTTTCAGAAAAATACATGAAAGCCACAAGCTCCCCTTGCCTCCCTGTTATATATGTCTGTTTTTCACCAGGTGTCCCAAACGAGAGCTGATCCCTCTCATGGAATGTTGATAGACCTTTATCCTGGCCAGTAGGAACAGTAACTGAATCAAAAGGTTTGTTTAACTCCTCCAAACTTGAATCAGTATCCTTGAGAATAGGAACAGAACTGTCCGCCAGATAGGGTTGACCCTCCACTACTCTTGAATCTTGCAACAGTAATGTTGCTGTAGTCGCTGATGAGTCATCATGAGTGACCCAGTCAACACTGACACCATTCAGAATCTCATGATTTGTTGTTGCATGTGAAATGATCCCTTCAGGTTCATCCTCTTTCTGTGAACTGCCATTATTTGGAGGTATGGATGGTTTTGTCTTAAAGTGACATGCACGAGCAAAAGTGAAATCTGGCGCATTATACCAATCAGCAGGTGGCCAGTTTGAGTTGATGCCAGGTTTCCTCTTGGATTTTGTTGGGTTCTGCTCGGCAACTGTTGCAGAAGGACAAGTTGGCTGGGAAGTCTCATCTTCCTGAAGTGTTGAAAGGAACCAGACAGGTTCGTCTTCAGGAATCTTAGGGACCTTCTGCCTATTAAGAATAAAAAATTCCCTCTGCTCCTCTGTGGATCCTGATTCTGCCATAGTTGTGATCATGTGAAGGAAATTAGCAAAGGGTAGCTCAGGAGCTCCATCAAAGAATAGCCGACCAAACTCCATGAATATGGAGTGAGAGTCTGAGTCTCGTCTCACATACAAGATGTTCCCCTGAAAAATGGAAAAATGCATATATTACTGCATGGGGGGAAAAGAAAGGAACAAAATAAGGTTTAAGATTGAAAAGGATGTAAAATGGAACTGGCATAGCCATATTCAAACCATTAAAAGAGAAGTACTAGGTTCTGCACTTTGGCAATGGTAATTATACCTCTCAAAATTAAAAGCTGGTTTTGGTCTCTCCAAGCTTGTAACATCTATATCATAACACTTAAGTTTTATATATATCAAATACCTTTAAGGATTTGCATGAAAGCATATCAATTAATTTCAGCCAAAAATGTAAACATCTCCCTAGAGTCACTGGTAGTGGATGAGCTTGTGGCACAACAGTTAAGTTGCACTATCACAATATGTTGGTCACAGGTTCGAAATTGGAAACAGCCTCTCCTGCAAAGCAGATGGTAAGGCTTCGTACATCTACCCCTCCCAGACCCTACAGTAGCGAGAGCCTCGTGCACTGGGTTGTTCTTTTTCTTTATTTCCCCTTCCAGAGCAACTGGTATGGAATTCTTTTTTATGTGGGATACGCTCAGTTCAAATATTGATTGTATAAACTCTATTATTATTGTTGTTCTCATTATTTTTGTGTCAGTAGGTCTGGGGGCGACATGAGAAACTGATTCTCCAGCCAAGACCACTTTTAGGGCTGGGCTTAAATCTGAATGTTTTCAGATCAATGTAGTGATCCAGTCCATCGGGCTTGGGCTTGCCAAGAATGCCTCCCTTGACCTGAATTGCAACAGCCCATTTAATTGTCATCCTAATTGTGACATCTGAGGTGTAGTGAACTTTGTTCAGTCTCATCAGCCTATATACAAGTGGAGTTGGTACAATACATAATATTCAACAAAGAAGATGTGTTTAGACAAACCTGTAGAAGACAGGTACACTCGAATTGCTTTTTGGATGCACTGTCACATCCCTTTATAGTATACCTATAAAACAACTTTTCAACAACAACAACTTGAAGATGACTCAGATTTTCAAATTTAGACTGCTTGAATTCAAAATATCTTTCTGGGTGTAATTTGTAGATAAAGCGTTGTGCATAAGGTAGAACCGAGTTCACCAATGAGGCTTTCTCTCTATAATCTTCCACGCCATAAAATATTGCTTCACGAGCCACAACCTGGGTGAAAGAAATGGAAAAAGGAGTCAGGATAACAACACAAGATCACAAGAATTATATCTTGCATTTATTCTAATTGTCTACCTCATACATCACTTAAGACTTAAATCTTGAACAAGGTTTTTATCAGTTTCCTACCCATCATACTCATTAAATCTGAACTTAAAAAAAAAACAACACCAACTGTTCTAGGACCCATATCAAAACCTATTAGCTTATAACTCACATCCAACCTGTCATCTATCTAACTATCCAACTTAGGAAAACAAGGTTGAATTGTTCAAAATTTCCAAAACATTAACCGATGCTGTTTTTGTAATGCCTTGGCCCCATTAATCATGCAGTATATTGTCCGCTTTGGCTCATGGGCCTCAAGGCTTTAAAATGTTAAAGAGGCTAGAAGTTATTAACTAGCCCAGTAATCTCCCTAGGCAATGTGGGACTAAAGTTTGTACACCCTCACCAATCTCCCAAACCCCCTATTACTTGTCGTATTCTTGGTAGGAACACCTCACCGATCTCCCAGGAGGGTCTGGTACTTGCCGTATTATTGGGTCGTCACAGTTTTAATTCAACAGACAAATTCTTGTTTGACCAAGATTTTGTACCATTAAATTCAAGTTGCACAAAATTTGTCAAACAGGTCAGATGAAATATCATCATCAATAACAAGGGCATCGCTTAGCCAACAATGATCATCTGACAAAATAAATTGAAGCACAGATGACTTCCAACAGTGGACCAGAAATTCAGCTCCGCAATTGCATAATGAAACCCATTGTGCACAAATGCCTGATCGGGACCTCAGTTTTCCTCTTTGCCATGAACAGGAAGCTTACCTCTGAAAGAGAAGGAACACCTATAGTTTGCATCAGAGGAGCAAGTTTTGCTGGAAGAATTCCTTTTTCTCCATCACTAAGCTCACCAAAGTACAAAAAGTCAATGTTGTCAGAGTTCTTAAACTGCTTCTTTAATTCATCATCATCACACCAACATACAAGGCCATAACTCGCGTGAAGGGAAACCCATTTATCCTGCACAGTGGGAAGCACTGTACTTTCCAATTTGACGAGACATTCTTTCAGGTAAGAAATATCTCCTGGACCCAGTAATCCTGATTTGAGATCATCGGCCCACTTCAAAAGCACTCTGAAAACCTGAGAGAGAAGAGAAAAAGCATGAGATAATTGTGAAGCCCTAAATTGACGGAAACCTAATCTCTTTTGCTATGACAACTTACTGCATTAGCCACTTGTGAAGGCAAAGCAATGCTCGACAACTGCAGCAAAATCATAAGGTATCCATGGAAGGAAGGTATTTCACGGACTCCACATTCATGGACAAAAAAATCATGCAGGCTTGGATAGAGATGAGATAGTGTCTTGCTTATGGGACAGTTACTCCGAACCATTGAGTCATGCTGAAGCACCTCCTCTATTATATTCACTGAACCAGTCAAGTCATGCCAATGTACTTCTTCAGGAGACAAAAACATACCACAAACAACATCGTCCTGCTTGCAGGGGTGCACAAATGGAATAAATATAGAGGGTCCTGAATTGAGGTTCCCAGCAATTTTTACTTTGGATGCAGTTATTTCATCCCAGATGGAGGAGTAAAATTTGGACATCTGCGAAATGCTGACAAACAAAACAGTGTTCCTTAATATGAATAATGAGTAAGCCATAATTACTGAGGCAGATATCCGCACCCCAACATACCTCCCCCTCCCCACACCAAAACACACACACACACACACACACAACCAAACGATCAATATTTCAAACAATATAGGCATGACCAGCAAGAAACAGCACTGCTAAATCATTGAAAATGTTTCACCAACATAAAGCATATACAGTTAATATTACCAGTTTGAATAAGATGCAGAACCTATGACAGATTTTGTATCATACATCATTCACAACAAAAATTCCTTCTCTATCAGTATAGAAGAAGACCAAATAAGAATGTCCCCCCAACTAAAATCAACAACTTCGGGGGCTTGAAAATGAAAACTATATCACAGAATTCGTGAATTAAATGAGGTGATGAATGGATAACCAATGAGCATATCCAATGAGCTTGCTGTGGTGGGTTCTTGGTCACATTTCTTGGGCTGCACCAACATTCTTATTAAGGCATTCAGAAGACTTGTAATAAGTGAGCACCAGACTCAACACACAAGTAGAGGGGCATGCAAGATGTGGAATTAGTTCCAGAATAAGTAGGCAGAAAATTAATTCTTTGAAACAGATAAACTCTACATTAAAAGTAGTGCCTAAGCGTCTTCTAGATCTCTAATATCATGTCAGCCGTCGCATGGCAAGACCATAGCTACAACAGGCTTTGAAGCCAACACCAACTGATGCAGTCTGATGTCCAACTATTGGATTTAACACTGCTCACGGGCCAAGGATAAAATAAGTCATTGGAACCAGAAAATCAGAATCATAGAGAGGGGAAAGAGGAGACAGAAGTCATCGCGAGGGAGAAAGGGAAAGGAGAAGGGAGGGGTTACATATTTATAAGGAAAGAAATAAAAGAAAAATCCCATTACCTAGCATAAAGCGTCTGTTGGTGGCTTTTCAAGTCCCCCATCAAATCCCAGAGCTCAACCCTGGACAGGCGGTGGAAACTACCAAGCTGGAGCACGGTAGGGGGCACAGGGAATTTTCAGTGAAGCAGTGAAATGCGTAAAGATTGGAAATAATACAAAAGGCAAAAGCACTCTGTTGGGTCAACACAGACACGGAGAGACGAAAGCTAGGGGAGAGGAAATGGGATTAGATGCCCCAGTAGTCCTAGCCATAAACGATGGATACTAGGCGTTGTGCGTGTCGACCCGTGCATTGCTGTAGCTAACGCATCTAATAAGGACTCTAAAAAAGGATGCTAACAGGGAATTTCCAGTAGGCCTCTTATCATCCACGACTTGGACACCCCCTACATAAAACTACTAACAAAAATAAAACTAGAAAAAAATAAAACTAATACGGTAATGATTGAGCTTGTTGGAATGGGCTAAGGCACAAACCCACGAACCCGGATCAGGTACTAACACAAGGACCTGAAATACCGTCCAAATACAGTCACAATGCGACACTTGTTCAAGGAAAACAGAGGGGAAAACAAGTCCCCAGGCAGTTATCTTCCAACGTTAAGAGTCCTTTGCTTATCAATTTCAATCTTCTGTTATTCCTTCTTGGTAAACGTGTGATTAAAATATTAGTTAGACAATTGATAAGTCAAACCTAGATATTTATTTCTTTTTTATTATTCAACAAATCACATAATCCCACTTTTTTTTTCTAGCAGAAAGTAATCAAATCAATCTCACACCAACCCTTTTTTATTTCTTCTCTCCCTCTTACTCTCAACTACTATTCTAGGTTCGTCCGCTGTTATATTGTACAAAGTATCTCCCCAACCCGGGTAATGAGTATTACTTGAAAGAGTGGATTTAGTGCATGATATTGGAATGGGTATCAGCCATCTTGGAAATTGATACGATACCAATATGAATCGGCATGGATCAGCCGTATCGAACAGTTTTATCTTTGATTTTCATAAAAAAATTAGGGTTTTCTTATTGTTTTACCCCTCCGTACTTGTGTTGATACGGACCGCCCATATCAGACAATCCAACCCAATACCTTAAGGCTCAAGGCTAAAATCATGATATGAAAGAAAACATTGGGAGAAGCAAGGTTCTGAAACTCGGGAATGGTCATGTGATCAGGCAAAGCTGATACCATTACGATATCAATCTGGATTGGCCTGGACTGGATCGTATGGGACAGATCTAACCTTATATATATATATTTTTTTTAAATCAGTTTTGATTATGATTTTACCATTGGACCATACATGTGTATTGAAATCGGAAAGGTCAGGATCGTGGATCAATTGAGGTCGATACCATTCTGATCCAGTCGATACTCAATGACTCGATCCGAGTTTTAGAACTGGAAAAGTGAGAGAAAGAATGGAGGGGGATTGATGTGATGTGTTAAATAAAAAAAGATAAATAAATATTTTATTCATTTATTGGTCTTTTGAATTTGATTTATAAAATAAAATAGCAATACTTTTCCCACACGCTTATCAAGGACAGGCAAGGGACCTTAACATTGGGAGTAATTCCTAGCGACTCATTTTCCCCTCCCTTTTCCTTGGACACATGTTGCATTGTGACTGTATTAGGACAGTATTTCAGGTCCTTGTGTTAGGACCTGATTCGGGCTCCAAATCCACACGTAGAATGATTCATAATATGCTTCAAAATGCTCCAAGAAGCCACAAATGAAAAGATGATCCAATACGGATCATATATAACCAGATACAAAAGTTCCAAACAACTTCTGCCAAGTTGAACTCTGGAAGTGAACCACGGATATGGTATTGAAATGCTAATTTTGTTAGTTAATTCCAAAAACATTTCCTTAGTAACTCTAAAAACCTCAGTTTACCCTTTCTTCCCCCACACTAAGAGGAATGGAATCTTAACAAAGCCAAAAGCTTCTCTACATTAAATCTGTAAAAATGACTTTAGCATATGAAAACTACAACCAGATCACTTAGTTTCGGAAACTACTCCAATGAACCAAACAGCAACTTCCACATTACATATTTGAACAGGTGAAATAGAATAACATGCAAAGAATAACTTATGAAAGTGTATGCCTAAACTTGGCTCATTTAGTTACCAGCAAGTTCGAAAGAACAAATGGAACACCAATTACTTACAGCATGTTAATGTAAGAGTGGGAGGGCAAAAGGCAACACTTATAACGCAGAGAAATATTTTCCTTTTATAAAGAAAAGGACAGTAATACCTGGCCCTGAAAGGAGTGTCAGCTCTTATCCAGACTTGAAGGACAGCCAAAGCATCATCAAGGGTAACTTGAGTCTTAAATCTAATGTCACTTAAGAGTTTCTTGCTCCTTACCTGCTTCAAAATGAAAAGTTTAGGCCAGCAGCGTGTCGAGAGATTCATAACACCACAATCCATCAGGTACCCAAGGATTAAAGTATCGGTATCGGTCGCCATATCGGTCGGCCAAAATTAAGATACATATCGGAGGGTATCGTATCATAACGGAGATATGCTAAAGATACGCACATAAATTGATAGAAAACACTTTTTTATACACTTTTGTATAAAAAAATAGTTTTAAAAAAAAAAAAAAAAAAAAAAACTATATATAACATGTATTATGCATAAACAATAAATTGAGAGTATTGCAATAAGAATCCAAGGTTTGTAGTTGTCCCATAAATGTAAAATCCTTGTTCCCAACCTTGATTTCCACTTTAATTAGAGAAAAATGGTTGGCATCAACTTTGGAACAAAAACACCTCAAAAAATTGTGTTTTTCTGAAAAATTATCCATCTTGGCCATTTTATGACCGTATCGGTACGTATCGGTGTATCGATCAATACATACCGATACACACTAATACATACCGATACATATCGAAATGTACATTTCACTTCGATTTTGAATTTTCCATAGAGTATCAGTACGTATCAGTGTGTATCGCCACCTATCGTATCGTATCGATGGTGTATCAGTGTATATCGGTATGTATCGTAAGATACGTATCGATACAAAAGGGTTATCCGTATCGGCCCTTACCAATGCGATACGGACCAATACTTTAAACCCTGCAGGTACCCACAAGATTTGATACAGTACTACTCAACCAAAATTTTGTATTATGAACAACTTTAAAACATAGACAACTAGGTTATAAACTATTACATAATTTAGATTATTTAAACAAAGGAAAAAGAGCGCTGCCCAGCAGTGCCCCCCTATGCCCTCTCACATGGAGCAATGGAATGACCACACCCCACCCTCCCCTATGTTAGGGTTCTTTTGGGACCCAATATGGGACCCAAATAAAACCAGATTTTATTTATTTATGATCTAGTTAGACTTTCCACCCTCAACAATTATGTTAGGGTTCTTTTGGGACCCAAATAAAACCTGATTTTATTCATTTATAATCCAATTAGACTTGCCACCCTAAAAAATTATTTTAGGGTTCTTTTGGGACCCCAATAAAACCTGATTTTATTCATTAATGATTTAGTTAGACTTGTCACCCTCAATTTAGGGTTCTTTTTGGGACCCAAATTAAACTAATCGGATATTTTTCTTAGGACCTAATATGGGACTCAAATCAATTTAACACCTTTATATGGGTTTCTTTATTAGAAACCTATATGGAACCCAAATCTTGGGCGGGATAGTAATTAATATCCGGTATTACTAATTTCAGATTGGGACCTCCTAGACACCTAGGACTCAGAGGGGAGATAATTGCAAACGGAGGTAAGTGGATTGTATTAAAGTGTACACCATAACGTATGGTATGTTTGATTTATGTTTGCATGCGATGACTATAATAGCCTGTTGAATGTTGTAACCTTATAATTGATGTTATGATCACTTTTATGTAGATATGGAGTTATATTCATATGTGGCTTGTGTTACGTAGTACTTAAATTATGCTGAAAGGGATTTTGAGTAAACATAGATGTTATTTTAAGTATTCTTTGTAAGAGTTTAATTGGTGTTTTTTCTCATTGTGACTAAAATGTGATTTCGTGAGAATATGAACTGGTGAAAGTGTGTGAGGGTAAGTGGATTGCTCTGTAATGGACTAGAGAGGGGTGTTCCGTTGAGCCGCGGGACTTATACCCATTGTGCACAGTGGTGTCTATTTAGTAACAGTGTGGTGACATCTGTGTGCTTGTGTGATTTGTGGGGGCCAAGTTTCCCTCTCATATCCCGGAATGGTAGCAACTCATTTCCCCCCAATGCTGGCCAAGTGTTAGAATGGGATTTTTTGTTGTAAATGGTTGTGTTTTAATATAGAGATAATTTTGAGAAGTAAAAGTAAATGTTTCATCATTGTGTGTTGTTTGGTTGTTGTTTCTGTGTTGTTCCCTTATTACATTCTATCTTACTAGGCTGTGAGCTCACTCCATTAAATATTACATTTCAGAGGAGTAGATTGGTGGTACGAGATGCAGCAAGTTCGAGGGCGACCTGAAGATTTATATTAGTTTATTTTACTTTAGTAAATGATTGTAGTAGGATGTTGCTACATTTAAACTCTGATAGAGTGCTTTTGAATTTAAATTTTGGGAACACACATTAGATTGCCACCAGTAGGTATTGTTTGGGATATCTTATGTACAATTAGTTGTTTTATTTTGTTGGCACTTGAATTTTTACGAGTTCTCATAGTGAACGGATCAGGTTTACGTACGAGAATGTTCTCGTACGTCCCTGGTCCGTGGATTTAGAATCTATTAAATGAAGAGAGAGAAAACTGATTCTAAATCCACGGACCAAGATCGTTCTCGTACATTCTCGTACGTGAACCTGATCCGCTCTCATTCTCATATGCTTGATTTTGGTGAATGTTTTGGATCATTTGATCAATGCCTGCGAAGGTTGTACCCTTACCTGTATCTGGGTTTCAGTCATGACACCTACAGCTAGCCCGATCAGTGGGTTAAGCGATCCTCAAAGAGGAGTCTGAAACCCCACAAATAACCCTTATGTTCTCTAACTCGAACTCAGGGTGTCGTCATTCCAATCCCTGGCATCAGCGATCCCTTCCCTCAAAACCCCGCCGTCCACGTCCCCCTTGGGTTGGTAAGTAGATGTAGCCTCTTCCCCACCCCAGGACAACGAGGTATAAGAGTCACGAAATGACTAGACCACTTAGGAAGAACTCGAGGACATGCCCTAAACACTTCAGGAGCAGAGTCTCATAACCTCGGAGAACGATGAGTCATCTTCCGATTAACTCAACATGAGGAACCGACAGGGAAAAGACTTACTACCAAATATGAAAAACCGAAAGTTGGTCAAAGACCTAAAACGAGGCAAGAAAGCTCTGCAAGACCCAAAGGAATGGAGGAATGAAGCAAAGAGAAAACAGCCCTATATATAAAGGAAGCCGGGACGATCAGACTCCCCCACACATTTATAACCTGCCACGTCACGCAGCTAGTGAAGTTCTCGAGGCAACATCCACCGAATCCCAAAGCAGAACCTCATGTGCGAACTTTCGTGAACGAACAACATGGCATGATAGGCTCTCGATCAAGTTTGCTCGGCCAAAAGCATACCTAACCAAGAGGGGATTACACCCTCAGTGGGAGCTCCGGCCAAGGCCGAGCAAACCTAACCGAGAGATCACTTTATACCCTCGGTGGGGGCTCACTCAAGGCTGAGCAAACCTAACCAAGAGGTCACTTTGCACCCTTGGTGGGGGCTCAGGCCAAAGCCGAGCAAATTTGACCAAGAGGTCAATTTATATCCTCAGTGGGGGCTCAAGCCAAGGTCGAACAACCCTGACCGAGAGGTCACTTTGCACCCTATGTGGGGGCTCAGGCTAAGGCCGAGCAGACGTGATCGAGAGGTCATTTTAAACCCTCAGTGGGGGCTAAGGCTAAGGCTAAGACCGAGCAAACCTGACTGAGAGGTCACTTTGCACCCTTAGTGGGGGCTCAAGCTAAAGGCGCGGAGACCTGATCGAGAGGTCACTTTATAACCTCGATGGAGGCTCAAGCCCAAGCCAAGGACAAGCAGACTTGACCGAGAGGTCACTTTGCACCCTTGTTGGGGCTCTAGCCAAGGCCGAGCACACCCGATCGAGAGGTCACTTTGCACACTAGGTGGGGATTTAGGCTAAGGCCGAGTGGACCTGACCGAGAGGTCACTTGATATAGATAAGTCACTTGGGCTTATTTTATTGTAAATAAGCCTTGGGTTGTGTTATATATGTGTTGGGCCTTTGATCTCATGGGTTTTCTTTGAAATTGACCACTTTAATGGGCCTAAAATATGGGTAGAAGGTAGAAAAACGGGATTTAATTCATTAGTTTAGTTAGTTGCTATTTAATTCAATAAAAGCACATTAGGCCATTGGTCGGTTGTAAAGTCCTATATGGACTATTAGTTAGTTAGTTCTACTCCATGTTGGAGTCATAAAGTCAAGTCCTAATCATATTTTGAATTCCTAGTTGTAGTATGAGTGTCTAGTCATATTGGGAAACTAGCTCCTAGTTGTAGTAGGAGTGTCTAGTCCCATTGGGAAACTAGCTCCTAAGTAGTTTGATTGCTATTCTACCCTCTATAAATAGAGGAGCCTATGTACTCATAATGAGAGATTTGAATGAATGAATTATTGAGTGATTACTCTTTAGTTAAAAAAACTGTTATTGAGAGGTGAGATGCCTAAACCTAAGGGGTGAGATACCCGTTCCTTTATTCTCTTTCACCCTTCTCAACCCTCCATCGATTCTTGTTTTTCTATTTTTATTTTCTGTTTATTGTTATTAGAAGTTCAGACCTGTTAAAGCATACAAAATCAGAATCAGCCAGCCAAAGAGTTTTTGTTCTTGAAGCCAATCGACCCTCATTGCTACCCAAGTTTGAGATCTGATCTACAGATCCTTTGGAGGACTGATTCTATACTCTAAGAAGATCAATCAATCCTCTCTTGAAGGTTATCTGAAGAAGACAAGTTGATGTTCCTGCAGAATTCTTCACATTCTCTCTCTTAGGTCTGAAAATCAAGAAAGTGCGTAACTCCATAACTAGCCGTCAGAAGCCCTTCATATTTAGGGGTTTTTGTGCCCTCCCTAGGGACTATCTACACCCAAAAGTACAGCTCAATCGAACTCCCACAAACCTGGCCGCACCTTTCTCTCTCCAGCTCTATAGAAGGTCTTTCTCTCTCCAGCTCTATAGAAGGTCTTTCTCTCTCTTATCAGGTTGGGTTTTGGGCTAGTTTTCCTTGGGGGTTTATTTGATGGTATTATTTCTTTGTTTCTTGCTCCTATTTGTATTATTTGGGGTTATAAACTGCGGAGTTAGTTACTTGTAATCTACTCCTGCATTATCACTGTAAACCCTCGATGGGGGCTAAGGCCAAAGCTAAGCAAACCTTGACCAAAAGGTCACTTTGCACCCTTAGTGGGGGCTCAGGCCACGGCTGATTAGACCTAACCGAGAGATCACTTTATACCCTCGGTGGGGGCTCTGGCTAAGGACAAGCAGACCTAACCGAGAGGGGAATAAATCCTCAGTGGGGCTCTGGCCCAAGCCAAGACTTTATATGCAATTTTCCTTCCTCAAGTCGAACTCATCAGAGGAATTAGGGGGCTTCTAATACACATTAAACCAATCAACCAATGAGTGATCAACACATGACACTCGACAGAAACTAAAGATACCCATAGGAAACAAGTGACCTCAGATCCCGAGATCCGAGGAAGATCCTACCTTCCCATCTTTACAAAATCATAGACAAACTCAATCTCTCTAAACGGGGGAAGCGGACGTAACTTCCCTTTTTAAAGAGGATTCTCTATAACAGAGATAGAAACTTGGTTGGGCACAATCCCATGACCGACCTAACTTACCAAAGAGGGAGGTCGTCTCCTAGTAGGACTCTGCTTCATCCTGTGCTATAAAAGGAAAGGAGCCGAGGTAAAACCCAGCCTCATTAACTCAGGCACACTATTACTCTCCCCATCTCATTACAACTGTTGCACGGATTTCTGACTTGGGCGTCGGAGAGTTTCCCTCGGAGCCTTCTTTAGGCCACTCTTACCTCTCGTTTAGCTATGTATGACACACTCCACTACCAATGGATATTCGGCCGCAACATGAGTTAAGAGAGTAATACTCACTATAGTATGTGAATTCTGGGTTACGCTTGTATCACTCGTGATTTTCTACTTTTATAGAGTGATCCTTTATGAAACATTTATTTGATTCTAACAAATGATTCTTAAACTAGATGAATATTAGCCCACAAAAATGAGGAAGCAACTCATAAGGACAAAAGAAAACCTTTTAGTTCAAAAAAAAAAGTCCAAGAATTTCTCTAAAGAATCAAATTTCAGTCAATATGGATTCTGGTCACTCTCGAGATTTAGAAACCCCAGGATCACTTAGAAGAAGAGATACCAAACATGCCTTGATGCAATTTCAAGCTTTTTCAGCTTACCTATTTTGCGCTATATTTAGCTTCAATGGATGATTTTTTATGCTTCAATTCTCTAAACATCTGTTCGGTTGTAGATTTTGAATCATTTTTTATGAATGGTTCAAAAGCCGAAGTCCAAGAAATTAAAGGGATATCGATTGTGCAGTAGTGCTTCAAATTTTGGAAGCTTAAGTACTGCCAATCAGAATAATAGGTTTTGTTTCAAAATGCGTATCTTAATTATCGGTATGTGTCGGTGTATATTGGTTGTGTATCATTGTATATCAGTTGTGTATCAGTGTGTATAGTATCAGTATCAACATATTTATGTATTGGCCAATATGATACGTTACGGACCAATATTTTAAAATATGGTTTGACCTTTAGGCACCGTTTGATAACATTTCTGTCGTTTATGTTTCAAGAAACGGCAGAAACAGAAATTTCCATTTCTAGGAATAGAAACGAAATTTTGGGTGTTTGATAAACCTTGTTTCTTGAAACATTTCTCTGTCTCTTATTCTGCAAATAGGAAACCGACCCCTCCAGACTCCATTGCCATTTCCGATCTCCATCCTCGATCTCTTCTTCCTCCTTGTTCCATGTTTACTGGATCCATGTTTAAAAAACCCCCTGTTTGTCATTACCTTGATCCTACTCTTTCACCCCCTGGTTTGTAAAATCCAAATTGAAGCCCTACTGTAGTTATAAGATGCTGCAACATCAATGAAACTAATATCCACCTTCCCAGATAGCTGGCCTCGCTAGTCCGGAGATACTGTCCATAGTAAAGTTGAGCAATGCGAGAAGCAATCTTTCCAATCTCCCATCTCTTAACCCCCGCCTCAACTAGCTTCTGGCGATTCTCTTGTTGGAATTTCCATAGCTGCGTGTATACCTTGAAGACCTTGTTAAAATAGTCATCATTCCTGAAAGATGTATACCAAAACTTAGGGTTCGAATGCAAGGCAGAGGACATACATTTTGGATACAGAACAGAAAAGAAAAGAAAAAAGACGGCGGAGGTCGCACCTGTTTCTAGCATGGTAGGGCGAATCCCTAATGCGATTGAACTTCTTATCGACGATGCAAAGCATGAAAGCAGATTTGAAATGTATACTTGAATGGAAACCCTAACCGTTGAAGGGAACCCCGACGCCTACGACATTCCCTCGATTGCCAATGCCGATGAAGATGAAAGGGAACCATTTTGGTCGGAGGCGGCAGCGGCCATATTCGACAGAGAAGGAATTGGTGACAGTGGGGCATTGGAAGAAGAAGACGAAATAAGTCCCATTTCCTTGCCTTCACTTGTTTCTAGAAACGACGAAACAAGTTATACTTGTTTCATCATGTCCGTTTCTAGGAACATAAATTACCATAAATTTTGATTTCTATTTATGAAAACAGGAGAAACGGAACGAGTTTGTCAAACGCTTCTTGTTCTGTTTCTGTCGTTTCTTGACATAGAAACGGCAGAAACGCGTTTCTTGAAACGTTATCAAACGGGCCCTTAGTTCCATGAGGTTTTTTTTTTTTTGGTAATGGGCCTTTAGTATGGGTTTAGGTCATAGTTGTCAACGAGGTTCAGCCGGTCTGGACCTTAATGTATCACTGGAAGGAAATTTAGACAGCAAGGCAACCCAAGGCGTTGGATGGGTGCATAAACGCATAGGCGACAAGGCACCAACCTAGGCGATCAAGTGTATTTTTTATTTTCCCCTTTTTTTTTAACAATATTGAGTTTGTTCAATACACCTTATATCATTAAAAATCAACATTAAGTCATCCAAAATCCACATTTAGAAAAATGTTCTTGATCACAAAGAAGTTTGACAGGTCAAATGATTTTACTTTCACATGAGACCTTTTGTATTAGGTAGAGAAAAAACCCGGCTTTTCCAACAAGTCTAAGATTATGCTTAAATCTGAGTTCTAATGACAAAGTTATGTTCCGAGCAAACTTCTTTTAAAGTGCATAAATGCTATTAAAATCTCCTGAATGAAAATAATTTTATGAACATGAAAAAAAAAAATTGTATAATACATTTATACCACATTTTTTAACAATGTTTAGCCATAATAAGATTCATAAAGTTTTCGGAATTGAAAAAAATCCCAGCATTGGAAAGTTGAAAATCACCCCTACAACAAAAAAATTAGTTTTTGTTCTTGGACCGAGGGGTTGATTTTTATCCTTTCGGAATTTTATTTTAAGACTACTTTTATTTGATTCAAATAAGAGGGTAATTGTTTATTTATAAATAATATCTTTAAATAAATAAGGGAGCTTAGCACTGTACACGAAAATTATTTAATGAAAATCTTTGATTGCTTCTTCTCCATATAAGAACTCGTGTTCGACCAAGAAACCCCTTGTGTTCGATCAAGGCCTTGTGTTTGATGAAGGAAGAGAGACCAGCGTCTGATCTAGTTGACATCTTGCGGTGTGAAGCCCAGATAGACCTCTTATTGTTCTTCTTTTAATATTGCTGTTGGTTTTCCCCTTTATTTTCATTCATTCTCTTATCCCTGCCTGCAACAAGTACAGTTCCTCGATTTCTTCCTTTAATTTTCCAGATTCTAGAAGGTTGCATGTCACATTTTTTTTTTTTTTTTTTTTTTTTTTTGGATTCGGCAATTCAGCCATCTGATCAAATCCAAATTTTGACCAGACTTTCTATATCTCTAAAATATGATTCGATTCAAATTTGGGACAGTTCTGTAGGTTGGATATGGAGATATCCTCTAACCTACCCTCCCAGAACCTGAACCATGTTTCTTTTTCTGTTCTAAAACCTGCTGTTTCACTTCAGTTTTGCGAGTCAAAATCAACTTCTGAAATCAGAAATCGATTGGGCATTATTGACCTAATTGCTGGACCCTAATTTGAGGCTCAAAATTACTATATTATCCCTAATCGGTAATTTTTTGCTGATCTCCTATTAGCTACTGTTTTTTCATATCAGTCCTTCAATATTAACACAAGATCTTATCAACTGGTACTACATTATGCTACTCTAGAAGTATCCACTATGCGGTAAATGACTTCAGCATTGGTAGCATTTCGGGTCAAACTATGTACTCTAAGCATGTTGATTGTTTCGGTATCCAGGCATTCCATGTCGTTTATGTAAAGCCAATGTTGCAACATGGAGACTTTACCTATCAAGTGAAAGAACATGTATAATCAACAGAACAGACCATAATAATCAGAAACTTTAAAGAGAAAACCCCCCAAAAAAAGTGCTGTATATTTCTTAGGCTCTCACATAAATTTTAATAGGAATATTTGCACAGGTATATAGCTTTTAATAGAGGTAAAACTTGCCTTAGGAACAGCATAAGGAGCACAAGGCCCCAGAATTGACCGTACTGCTTCACAATCATAGAATAAATCTTTAGGATAGTGAAGCTTTTCATCCATACTGGATACCACCCACTGCATATCACAGATGCTGTTCATAAATGAAGACTTGAAGGGTTTGCTCTCCTTTGTGGTTTTAAAGATGCAGTGGCCCATCATTTTGGTACTAAAACAATCATCCCACATGTCGTCAAGAACTTCCAAGAGATATTTACACTTTTCCAGGTTATTATGTGATGACAGCATAGATAGTAAGTGGACCAGTTCTGGAGATTCCCAATCCTCAATAACTGACGCCGAGGAAATAAGGTCTCCATCAGGCAGCATATTCATTAAAACTGAATGAGATATATCAGTGGCTTTCTTCACAACCTGAACTATTTGCACAAAATCAGTAACACCTAATTCCTGAAGGAACTCCCTCCACTTTGTCAGTCCAGATGATAGTGATTTGATACTAGGATGTTGCAAATACATGACGTCAACCTCACACCATTTAAAATCTGAAGCACCAAGCAACTTATTCACATCAACAGGATTCCCAAATTCTCTGCTGAAGTGAATTGATAAATCAGCAGTACGTTTATAGCCATGATTTGTCAAAACAAAAACTCTATTTTTTAATTCTGAGACTATGTTCTCCCTTTCAACACGACAGCTGAGGCAACTAGACTGGAGGTGGAGCATTACAAATGATAGGTATTCTGTCATCAAAAAATTGTCTCTATTCATGATATCATCATCACATACGGCCGGTATGACATGTACTTTGATAATTTCATGTGCAGATAACCTCTGGACACCAATTGTTTGAAGCATCCTCACAATATTGTCTACTGATATCTCTTCCAAGCTATAGGGATTTACACCAGCTGCATTTACGAAACCAGGCCTCACAGTACGGAGTGCTGCATATAATCTTCTGAAAGCATCGGTACAATGCTCACCTTCAAATCCACTGTTAACAGCATCAGATGGTAACCAAATTGTACCTTCAGCCACTGAACCATAGGTACCGTCTGAAAGTGGAATAAATGCAGTTTCCCTTAGTCTTCTCATAAGATCTGATTCTATGACAGAGTTGAGAGAAGTTTGCCCTGAAGATTGGACCAACATAGTATAAAGAGTGTTTAGCCATGATGATAACCAATGCAATCCCAATGAATCAATTCCATTATCTGTTTGACAAATGGATGATATAACGTCAATTAGGACTTTGGGTCCATAGTCCTCAACACCTAAAGCCTTTGCTAAAGAATTGGACAAAGTTATGTCCTGATCTAGGAAACCCAGCCCAAGATGCTGCTGAAGCAAGCTTTGAGGTAAGATAACACGAGCTAGTTCATTCCAGCCCCTTAGAACCTTGCAAGGAGGAACCCAATCCTTCGCATTTCCCTCCAGAAGCAAACAGTTTGACATGCGTAACTTAGAAATAATCATGCGAGGAAGATGAGAAAAAAAACCATGAACCTCACCATCAAGTGGAACAAAACTCATAAAAGTTGCAACAGCTTTTCCTGGACTCTCATGGAAACAAGGGAGGGCACAAAATGACATCTCAGCACTGACAAACAAATGAGGAAACTCTGACAGCAACCACTGATTCCAGGCACTACCTCCATCAACCTCTTCTCTAGACGAAGGCAGAACAAAATCACCTTGAAGAATAAATTTGAGACCATAAGTTCTCAAGGGAAGAAAAGCAAAAACTGGCTGTTGTTCCAGTTTTGGCTTGTAATCCCCATTGTCTGATTCCTGCAGAGTGAAGGCTATGGCAATTTCCGTAGTTTGCACATCAGAGCGAAAAACATTAGCCTGCAACTTCTGAGTTGCTACAAACCAACACATGTCCTCTTTCCCATGAGAAACTTTGACTATGCCATTCCCCATGGTTTTTCTTCTCATGACTATGAGTGTATCATCAAGCATGTTCTTAAACTTTATACACTGAAGGCGATGAAGAAATAACAGCAAGGACGGATGAAGATCTAAAAACATTGACATGATACTGCCGATGCCCATTCCCTCAATCAGCGTTGACCTGAAGGGAAGAACAATGCAAGTGTTGCAGGAGGTAGTACTGGCGTCACAGCACAATAATCTACTAAGCATGTCAACATTACAAGGAGGAACAACTGTGGGCAAAACAAAACCAATCTGACCCTCACTTATATCAAACTTAACATGAAACCCATTTGAATGAATCTCAGGAGCATCTGTGACCTGAAAAAAGGAACCAATTCCATCAGTTACCAACAGAATATAGACAGCAAAAATATGAAATATGATGCATGGGCAAAGAACAATCTTGCCTATACTTCATTATTTTTCAATCTGTTCACATTTTTTTAGGGGGGGCGGGATTTTCATTTAGCCCCTAAAGATTATAACAATAAGGCAATAACAACAATGGCTCCCAACTAATAAATATGCATATCCTGTCTCTCTACCCAAATAACCAAATTTCCTCATTACCAATAAAATTACATCGCAGTTTAATGCCTACTAAATATTAACAGAGTATATTAAAAAAAAAAAGAGTCCAGCATCCTATAAAATTAAATACTTAAAATAACAAATTGTATTACCACCATTTTGAAGCAATGTGGATTTGTAATTGCATGATTTGTCGAACAAAGGTGAACCAAAAAACAAGAATGTTGTATCTATGATGCCCTCTTCATAAATATTTACATGAATAATAACCAAAAACTTAATCTATAGAATTTTTAATGATTGAAAACAAATGATCCAACTGGAAACACAAGGAGAACAGGAAAAAAACAAGTAGGGAAAAAGGGGTCACTTTGTCGTAGATGCAAAACCAGAAATGAAGGAAGAGGCCCTTTGCTATGCACTTCTCCCCTATTTAGCAATTCACAGGCTCTACAGGCCAAGCACTTTTGCCATGCAGAGCTTAATAGTGATCGATTCGAGTCTTAGTGGTCTGCTATGGTTGCTTCTTTGTTTTTCTCTTATTTTGGTGTCCAAGCATATACATATTTTGGTCTAAAGTGTAATTTAGTAATGTAATAATGGTATTTTGGTTCAAGAAGTAGTGGAGATATGCTTATAATTTTAGTTTGACAGGGGCATTAAGGTAAGTTTTGCTAGTTGGACATTTTCAGTTTGTTTGGGGTATTTAAGGTAATACAGTAATATTTAAGTTTGTTTCATAAAGTAAACTAAGCCGTGATTGTATTCATCAATTGTTCAGTTTTCTAAGTTCCTAGTTATCTAATAGTCTTTTTTTTTTTTTTTTTTTTTTTTTTTTTTTTTGGGTGGGGTGGGGTGAAATAAATAAGTCATTAGCAAGAAGAAAGAGGTGAAGGAATATACAGGCCCCGAAGGGGAAAAATAAAAAATAAAAAGCCAACAGCAAGCAGCCACCAGAAAACTAATGGGAGGGAAGAAGGATGGAGACAGGGAGTCCCAAGAAACAACAATGAGCCTGTTCCTTGGGGAATCACGAACAGAGCAAGGGGAGGGGGGTGGAAGCATCCTGAGCTTATAACTAACATCAAAGTAGATGGCATTAAATTTTGTCGAGAGAACAGGAGTCGGAAGTCCATCTACGAAGATCTCTTTCCATCCAGACGTGGTTGATGGCAGCACAAAAGGCGTGCTTACCAGCTATGTCACAAATAGTAGATCCAGCAAATGTCATGTCAACCTGATGAAGATTGAGCCTGTAAGAGAAAGGGCCTGCTGGTTCCTTCGAACCTAGCCCAATGTTGGACCAGCCACCCCATGGCCCATCGAGCCAACCCCAATAACAGAAAACACTGGTCACATGAACAGTAACCGCTGCGGTTTGTTCTCGAGTGAAGCTTCTAGATGACTAGCCACTTGTCCACTCAATGTGGAAGAAAGAAGGTTCAAGGAGTCCATCAGTCCCATCGATTTCAGCAAAGTAGTTTTTGATTGCCTTTTTTTCTGGTGAATAAGAAATGCACTACCAACAAGAATGGGAAAGAAAAGAGGGGGGGGGGGGGGAGAGGGGAGACCCCAAGATACAACAAGGTGTTCCTTGGGGAATCGTAGACCGGACGATGGCGAGTAGTTAAATATATTTGTTAGGGAATATTAGGCTAGTTAGTAGTTTTTATTTTTATGTATTGTCAAGTAGTTGGGTTTTAGGAAAGATTAGTTTTAAGTCTTAGAATTTATTTTCATGTTAGTTTATAATTTGGTTACTTTCCATTTGTAAGCTGAACTCACTCCTATATAAAAGAAGTTGATGCAATCGATTTTAATCAAATGAAGATTTGAAGTTATGAATTGAGTTTTAAATCATGTCTGAGAGAGCTAAACTTGAGGGGGTGAGATGCCTAACCCAAAAGGCGAGATGCCTAAGCTTGAGGGGTGAGATGCCCAAAACCTATCCCTTATTCTTCACCCTTCTCAACCCCACCATCGAGCCCTTTCTATTTTCTTATTTTCTCTTTTATTTTACTGTTGAGAGAGTGTGTTGAGAGTCACTATAAGCCTGTCTGAAGACCTAAAAAGCACATCCACAAGATAAGTTTGAAGACCAGTCAAGGAGACCAGAATTACCAGCCATTATTAGGGTTTTGGAAACTTTGATTGAAGTCCAGATCTCACAGGCCTGTCCTCCACTCTTCAAGCTCTTTTGAGGATCAGTTCTACCCTACAAAAGTGACAACTCGATCAGGTACTTGGAAACTTTGGAGGCCTGCTGCCATCACAGCAAGATTTCTCCCATTCGAGCTCACTAAACCCTAGTTCTGTCAGGGTTTCAGCCTGTTGTGTTGCTGCATCAATATCAGCCCATCATGGACCAACTTTGGAGGATCTTTTGGCCTATATCTAAGCTACAGTCAAACAGATTTGCTAGACTATTAGGTCCTTTTGTGTGAGTTCTCTCAATTCAGCCCAGATTTATAGTTTGTGTTGTTATTTTGAATTCCAAGTCTGAAACTGTATTATAAGATTGAGGTTGGAGTTTGATCATCAACTGGGGTTGTTTACTCTTGTAAACCACCTTACCTCACTTTAGGGCTTCAGAGAATTAGTAATAAGCTCTTTTTTTTTTCTCCCTCTTTTGTGCTTGAATAAAAATATATAAAAGGACAAGAAAGAATATACAAGGGGAAGAAAGGGGGGGGGGGGGGGAGTGGCAACAAGGTGATACAAACCATTAGGGTGGAATGGTGGATATGATAGAGGGGAAAGGCCCAGGAGACAACAATGAGCTTGTTCCTTCAGGAATCTCTAACCGAACGGTGGGGGAGGGAAGCAAGCTTGGAGCTGATGCCAAAGTAGATGGCATTCTAAATCTTATCATATGAGCGAGAGTTGGACGTCCATCTACAAAGTTCCCGCTCCATCCAGAGGTGGCTGATCGTGGCATAAAATGCAAGCTTCCCAGAAATGTCACAAATGGTAGGGTCAGGAAATGTCATATAAACCAAGATCAATTATCTACTGAAGGGGAGAATTCTTCTACTAAAAGGCCAACAGCAACCGAGGACTTTTTTCCAGATGATCGAGAGGGAACAGGAGAAGAAGAGATGATCAACATCTTCGGTTCCATTCAAACACTGGCAACATGCAGGAAGAACATGAATGTGATGGTAAATGAGGAAGGACTGCGTAGGGAAGTAGTTGGCAATAGCCCGCCAAGCAATGAAGTAGTAGCAGGGAATATGACCTTTAAACCAAAAGACTTTGCACCAAAGGACAAGAGGGGCTTTTGATCTAAAATAGTTCCAAACAAAAGAGGAGCTAAACAAACTGGAGGGGGAAGGATTAAAGAGGATAGAATCCTCTCTTCCTCTCTGGCTAGGGGGAAGAGGCAGGGAGAGAGGGGCTCAGATGTCAGCTAAAGGGGGGAAGGAGAAGGGGCCCAGTAATCATTGAAGATGATGGAAGAGACAATAGCCAAACGGTCCAGGCCAGAGGAATAGACAATCTTGGGGCTAATAACCGGGAGGAACACTCCTGCCAGATGCCAAAGGTCAACCCAAAGGGAGATAGAGGCACCATTGCCAATAGAGTAGGATATGGCACCCATAACCATGGGTCTTAAGCTAAGAATGCCACGCCAGACCCAAGAGGCATCCGGACTAGGAGAAGTGGTCCAAAGGGAGTCATGCTTCAAGAGGTGAGAGTAGACCCAAGTGACTCAGATGCCGTTCTGTTTGGTCATAATCCTCCAAATAAGCTTAAGGATTCCCGCGGAGTTATTGTCTTTGATGCACCTAAGACCAAGGCCACCTTCAGATTTAGGGAGGCAGACAATGCTCTAGTGGGTGGGGTGAAGAAACTTGTTGGAGTTTGCTCCTTTCCAAAGGAAGGTACATATGAGAGACTCAACTTTAATGATGGGGAGGGAAAAACAAAGACACTAGACAAGTAGAGGTATGTAGATTAGAGCACAGATCTGGATAGCTCAAAGCGCCCAACATAGGAGAAAAGCTTGCTCTTCCAAATCTAGAGCCTCTTCCTCGATAGGCCAAGAATGGGAGTACATTGATGAGCAAAGAGCCTGGTAGGGATGAGAGGAAGATCGAGATACTTGAAAAGAAGAGAGCCAAGAGAGAATCCCATTATCTCAAGGAGGTGTGGGATGTGGAAGCATAAGAAAAACCCCAGAGAAGAAGACAGGATTTGGGAAGATTGATACAAAGACCAAAGAGAGGCTCTTAAAGAGAGGGAAGACATGATGGAGAAAATGGAGAGAGGATCAGCTTTCGAGAAAATCATGAGGTCATCAGCAAAAGCGAGATGGGTAAAAGATAGAGGCTTACATTTGGGGATGGGAGTGATAAGATGAAGGTCAATGGAAGATTGGATGGATTTGCATAGGGCCTCAAGGCCAAGGGAGAAGAGAAAAGGGGAGAGGAGGCAACCTTGGCGGATATCGACAGAGGAAGAGAAAAATCATACGGTGCCAACATTGATTAGGATAGAGAAACAGGGAGTAGAGATGCAATCAAGGATCCAATGGACAAAATTTGGGGGGAAGGACATCCGGAGCAAGACTTTGGAGATGAAATCCCAACTGATAGATTCAAAAGCTTTATGGATGTCGACTTTGAGAAGGGCCACCGATCCATGAGACTTACGGTCAAAACCTAAAACAATTTCATGGTACATAAAGATGTTGTCAGCAATACTTCTACCAAAAATGAAAGTGGATTGATTTTCACTAAGTAATCAATGACCTTCTAGATTGGGTTGGCAAGAATTTTGACAATGAAATTGTATAAGAACTTAAGATGTTACAAAGGGAGATGGATTTGAAGTCCTGCATTTAAGATACCCCTTTCGATTTGGGAATGAGGCAAAGAAAGGTTGATATCCCAGCACCATTGATTTAGTTGAGATCAAAGAAGCAGCTTTTGATAGCCTGAATGAGGTCCAACCTAATGATATCCAAGTGGGAGGAGAAGAAACCTATACAGAATATGTTCGGCCCAAGAGATTTATTAGCTTTGCGAGATAGAACAGAAAATATTTCATCATTCTGGCTTGGATAGCTCTTAATCACTTAGGCTGCGTTTGGTAGTCATTTTGTTCCAGAAATAACGTTTCGTGTCAAAAACAGAATTTTTCGTTTCTCTGTTAAAAATTGTTTTTTGCCTCTAAAATGGTGTTTGGTAAACCTGTTTTAGTTAGAATATGAGGACGAGGGAAGAACAATGAGATGAGGGATAGGGAAGAAGATGGAGAAGTAGAAGAAGAGAATTAGTGGTATGGTGGAATAATGTGTCATGAGTAAAGTCTCACTAACACCAATATATTACTTCACTAATATATTTACAAGATATTATACATACCACCCTAAGGAGAGAAATTACCCATACCTCCCTAAGGAGGAAAAGGAAATAAAACATAAGATAAATTACTAAACTACCCTTAGAGAAACATAACTAATATCTCTAACACTCCCCCTCAAGCTAAAGAATAAATATCATACATTCCCAACTTAGATAGCAAAGAACTAAACTGATGATGAAGAAGACCCTTTGTGAAGATATCAATCAGCTGATCTCCAGTCCTCACAAAAGGTGTGCATATGCAACCAGTGTCAATCTTCTCTTTAATGAAGTGTCTATCCACTTTTATTTGCTTTGTCCTGTCATGTTGTACAGGAATGTAGGCTATACTTATGACAGTCTTGTTGTCACAATAAACCCTCATAGGTGCCTCAGTATCAAATCCCAACTCTTGGACCAGCCTTCTCAACCAAAGAAGTTCACACACTCCATGAGCCAGGGCTCTAAATTCTACCTTTGCACTAGACCGAGCCGCCACAGATTGTTTCTTGCTCCGCCATGTAACTAGGTTTCCACCTACAAATGTGCAATTGCCTGATGTAGACCTCCTATAAGAGACAGAGCCAACCCAATCTGCATCAGTGAAGCCTTCTATCCTCATGTGGTTATGCTTGGCAAAACGTAGTCATTTTCTTGGAGAGGACTTCAAGTATCTAAGACTGCGGTAGACCGCATCCAAGTGCCCACTCTTGGGAGCATGTATAAACTGACTCACCACCCCCACTGCATAACTAATATCTAGACGAGTCAATAACAAATAGATAAGCTTCCCAACCAGCCTTTGACATTTCCTTGCATCAACAAGAGAATGACCAACATCTTCCTCTAGCTTATGATTCTGCTCAATAGGAGAACTTGCAAGTTTGCAGCCTAACATTCCTGTTTCTTTCAATAGGTCTAGAATAAAATTCCTTTGGCATATATTTATGCCCTTCTTGGATCTAGATACTTCAATCCCCAAGAAATATTTTAAGGGTCTTAGATCCTTAATCTCAAACTGTTGGGCTAAGTAGTTCTTCAAATTGGCTATCTTAGCTCTGTCATCTCCAGTAACCACAATGTCATCAACATAGACAATCAGAGCTGTAATGGTGCCATTACCCTGCTTAGTGAACAGAGTGTGGTCAGCCTGACTCTGGGAATAACCATTCTTCAGGATGGCCTGTCGGAACCCTTCAAACCAAGCCTTTGGAGATTGTTTAAGACCACACATAGCCTTTTTGAGAAGGCACACCTTTCCTGCAGCTGAAGGGAACTTGAAGCCAGGAGGAGTTTGCATATACACCTCATCTTCTAAGTCGCCATGTAGAAAGGCATTCTTCACATCCAATTGATACAATGGCCAATCCTTTTTCGCTGCCAGAGATAAAAGGACCCTTATGGTGTTATGCTTAGCCACAAGAGCAAATGTCCCTTGATAGTCAATCCCATACACTTGACTGTATCATTTTGCCACCAGCCTTGCTTTGTACCTCTCAATAGTACCATATAATCGGTACTTGATTGTATAGACCCACCTGTATCCAACTGGAGTTCTCTCCATTAAAAGGTCAACCAATTTCTAGGAAAATGGTTTGCTTCCATTTAGGGTCAAACATAGCTTCAAAAACATTCTTGGGAATAGAAGCAGATGAGAGAGCAATAGTAAATGCAGCACCTGTAGGGGAGAGAGTCATAGGAAACAAACTGGGCTATAGGATTAGCACAAGCTCTCTTTCCCTTCCTAATAGTAATAAAAAGGTCTAACTCTGATGGGGAAGGAAGGATATTACCTGACTGAGGAGGGTGGATCTCAGGAGTTGGATTCAAAGAGGACACTTAGCAGGTCTTCTTGTTCCTCCTTGTATACACAATGGTCATCTTTTCACTACCTGAACCACTTTTTGTATGGTCACCAACATCAGCAATATCCATCTCTTAGTGTTTCCCAATGTCAAGCATAAAAGGAGAGATAGGCAATGGAGAAAGAAAAGTAATCTCATTAGTAGCCTTTTCACCTCCATTATGCTCCCCCTGAAAAGGATGCTGAGGAGAAGCAAAAAAATGAGCAGACTCAAGGAATGTGACTTCTTTAGAGAGAAGGCCTTCTTCTGGAAGAAGGATGATAGCACTTATATCCCTTGGTAGTGGAGAAGTAGCTAAGAAAGATACATTTAAGTGCCTTAGGGTCCAGTTTAGTCCGAGCAGACTTATTAATATGGACATAACAAATATAGCCAAACACTTTAGGGGGAAGAGAAAAAAAAGAAGACTAAAGAGACTAGATGTCGAGTTGTGTTGGCACACGGTTGATCAAATAAGCAGTAGTAAGGAGAGCACCAGACCAAAAGGTTTTAGGAACACGCATGCCAAAGAGAAAACTCCTACTGACCTCCAGCAAATGGCGATTTTTCCTCTCAGCTACCCCATTTTTTTGGCGTGTGCCAACACAAGCTAGCTGATGGATAATGCCATGATCAATAAAAAAGTCTTGAAGACCACCATATATATACTCCCCCCCTTTGTCAAAATGAACAATTTTAATTTTGGTGTCAAACTGTGTACATACCATATGATAAAAAATTTTAAAAGCATCATACACATCACTCTTGTGCTTCATCAGAACAGTCCAAGTAGCACGGGAAAAAACATCAACAAAAGAAACAAAATAACGAAAACCAAGTAAATAAGTAGTAGTAGAAGGTGTTCCCAAACATCAGAATACACAATGTGAAAAGGAACAGCAGATCTATTACCATGAAAATGATAAGAAGAACGAAAATGTTTAGCAAAAATACATGGTTCACAATGAAAGATATGGAAACTAGGAAAAGAAGTAAATGAATGAGGTAATTGTTTCCTCATAACAATAAAAGATGGATGTCCTAAACGTTGGTGCCACAACATCACAAATTCCACAGAACTGCTATCAGTACGTCCACACACACATAAAACTAAGTTATAACCAAAGAAGGTGATTGAGGTTCAAGCAAGTAGAGTCCTTTCTCCACACACCCACTGCCAATAATCCTCTTCGTCACCAAATCTTGAAAGAGAAAATGAGAACGAAAAAAAGTGACACAACATTTTAAGGATTTTGTCAAATGACTCACAGATAAGAGATTACGGGTAAGGTCAGAAACGTGAAGAACAGAATCAAGTGAAATGGAAGAGGTAATAGAAATGCTATCTTTACCAGAAATGGAGGAAAGAAAGACATCGGCAACCCTAACCTTATCTCTACCAGAACAACTAGAGTACGTATCATAATAATGGGACGTACCAGTCATATGATCCATAGCACCAGAATCAATAACCCAAGATGGAGTTGTGGAAAGGGCAAATGAGGAAACCCACAAGGCAGAAGCTGAAGAATCTAGCACTGTAAAGGAAGAAGATGATGAGCCTCCCAACTGAGACATGACCCTGCGGAATGCTGCAATATCCTCCCTAGTAAGAGAGATGTGCTCTACCTGTGGGATAGAAGCAGACCATGTAGTAGTATGCTCGGTCTCAACACTCTAGGCTCTAGCTCCCCCACTACATCCACCACGAGCACCACTAGAACCACCACGCATGCCAAGAGGTCGACCATGAAGAACCCAGCATCTCTTTGGTGTGCCTAGACTTCCCACAATGGTCACATCGTCTGTCATCTCCTCGAGGTGGGTCTTGGCCTCGCAGAATCCTTTTGAGAGCCAGTAGTAAAAGTTGACCACTCAAGAGGAGGGGCATGTTCCATGGCCACCCGCCTGGTCTCCTCACTTTGCAAATAGCAACACTAATGTAAAATTGAACCACAAGTGATCTAATCCCAGGCAAGATCTTTACTAAATTCAATATAAACCAAATTTAGGGACATAAAGAATGAATAAAACAATAAAATAAGAGAATTCGATGGAGGGTTGAGAAGGGAAAGGAAGGGATCACACAATCAGATATTGTATAAATCCAACCAAGGAGGGAGAAAAATGGCATAAAGAAGGGGAGGGGAAGAATCACTCACAGCCCTAAGGCTCTCAAACATAACTCAATTCATAATTCTTCTGTGAAATTAGATTACATTAGCTCCTCTATATAAAGAGGACAGACTAGCAGTCATAACCTAACAAGGAGTAGACTCCAAGTAGGACTAGACATTATATAATAAGAGTTGGACTCCAAATAGGACTAGATTAGAACTCCAACATGGAATAGGTAACTAACTAGTAATTCACTAATAAGGAAACCTAAACTGACTAAAAACTGAAATAACAAATAAAATAGACTCATAAGAGGACTCTAACTAAACTAATAAATTAAATCTCGTTTTCTTACTTTCTACCCATATTTTAGGCCCATTACAAAGAAAACCCATGGGATCAAAGGCCCAACACATACATAACTCAATCCAAGACTTATTTGCAATAAAATAAGCCCATTAAGTGACTTATCTAAATCAATTCCCCCCGATGTTGAGAAAAACTCGTCCACGAGTTTTGTAGAACAGGAGAATCAACACCAATCGATCAATATCCATCTTTGCATGTATGAAGTCACCATCAAAACCATGATTGAATGCTATGAAATCCACGATGCGAACTTCATAGGTGTAGTAACTCGAAAAAATAAAACCGATCGGTTCACTATAGAGATCAACTGATTTAAATTTTACCACAAGTTCATCTTCGACTTCCAACGGCACCATCTCATCTTCTACCACTGATGATTCATCTTCTAGTTCGTCTACCTGTTATTCAACGGCTGAGATCACATAGTTGAAGGTAGAGTGTACTTAGGTTTTAATGTTTGTGCAATGTCGTTGAGCCTCATCAAGCTTTTCTATTATCAATTGCATTTGTTGACGAATATCCAATAAAAGATCGAGATACATCGGTCAGTTTTGCTTAGGGAATAAGCACAGAAAGGGAGTTGCGTGGGAGGTGGAATAGCTACTGTGGGAGGTGAAGGGAGTTGCGTTTCAGTAGAGCAAGGGATCCTTCGGCTCTGATGCCTAATAATGTAAGATTGAATCACAAGTGATCCAATCTCAGGCAAGATCTTTACTAAATTCAATATAAACCAAATTCAGGGACAGAAAGAATGAATAAAACAAAAAAAAAATTAGAATAAAGAAAAAAAGAGCATTCAATGGAGGGTTATGAAGGGTAAGGAAGGGATCACACAATCAGATATTGCATAAATCTAACCGGGGGGAGAGAAATCGTGTAAAGAAGGGAGACGGGAAGAATCACTCACAGCCCTAAGGCTCTCAAACATCAACTCAATTCATCATTCTTTAAATCTGTGAAATTAGATTACATTAGCTCCTCTATATAAAGAGGGCAAACTAGCAATCAAAACCTAACTAGGAGTTAAGACTCCAAGTAGGACTAGGCATTATATAATAGGAGTTGGACTCCAAATAGGACTAGACTAGAACTCTAACATGGAGTAGGTAACTAACTAGTCATTCACTAATAGGGAAACCTAAACTAAATAAAAACTGAAATAACAAATGAAATAGACTCATAATAGAATTCTAACTAAACTAATGAATTAAATCCCGTTTTCCTACTTTCTACCCATATTTTAGGCCCATTAAAGTTGTCATTACAAAGAAAACCCATGGGATCAAAGGCCCAACACATACATAATCCAACCCAAGACTTATTTGCAATAAAATAAGTTCATTAAGTGACTTATCTACATTAAACACACTTCATCAAGGGATGGAAGAGGAGACCGGCCCAATATTTGTATCCAGATTGGCTCATACTCGGGATTCAGCCCACCAAGCAAAATAAGAACTCGTTCCTTTTCAAGTGTCCGATAAACCTTTGCTTCATCCTCAGGATTGGACAATTGAAGGTCCCTATAGTGATCATACTCCTCCCAGAGACTAATGACAGTGTTGTAGTACACAGAAATGGTCCTATTCCCTTGCTTCATGCCAATAACCTTCTGAAGTAATTGATAAAATTTGGCCGAGTCACCCACACGGTCAAAAGTTTTAGTAACACTATCTCAAATATCCTTAGCAGTTTCTTTCCTCATAAACCTTCTTCCAATCTCAGGTTTCATAGAAAAAATCAGCCATGTCATAACAGTGGAGTTTTCAGTCTCCCACTTTGGATATATCGGTTCATCTGGGTTAGGAGCCCTAATGGTACCTATAACATACCCAAGCTTTCCCCTACTCCGCAAAGAAAGCTTCACAGAATGAGCTCAATCAAAATAGTTGGTGTTATCCAACTTCACAATAGAGATCTGAGTATGTGGGTTATCAAAAACCATAGGATGAGGAGGAGCACCACTCATTACACTGGCTGAAACATCACCAAAGAGGGCTCCAAGGCCACTATATTCAGACATATTGTAAAAATAAATTCACACACAGTATGGGGAGTACACACTCTACCCAACTTTGCCTCCACAGGAACTCAAAGATAAACCCAACAAGAGGTAAACACACAATGCCAAAGCAAACCAGATCAGGGCACACTTTAGTGCAAATAAATTAGGACATAACACTTCAAGGGACACAACCAATACATCTCAAAAAGCAGCGTGGCCAAAATCCATCACAAAATGAGCAAAAAAGGAGGAGAAACAGGGGAGGCTGTACCTTCCAACCTAAACAAAAATGAGTTATGAGCTCACATTCAGTCCCCCTAGGACTAAGTGCTTAGAGGCTTGGTAGGGATGCCTTGGGCGATCCAAAGGGTGTATACCTCACCTCCAAAGACTGCCGGAAGAGAGAGAGGAAAGAATCCCAAAGGAGGTCTGGCAATAGTCATAAACAGCCTAGTTTTTGTGGCTGTGAGCTCCAAACAGCTTCAACCGTGCAGTTCTTCACATAAAACCTCCTCTTGGGTTAGCATTGACCTTCCTTCAAGCTCATCCCATAGATTCTTCAAGTTTTTTCACATAATGATCTCTTCCTTGGAACCTTTTGTCACCTAGGGTTCTAAAGAGAGAAAATGGAAGTAAGAAACATGTAATCCGACTCTCAAACTAAGATCTTGTGCTCTGATACCAAGTTAGAATATGAGGATGAGGGAAGAACAATGAGATGAGGGATGAGGAAGAAGATGGAAAAGTAGAAGAGGGAGAAGAAGAGAATCGCTTGTATGGTGGAATAATGTGTTACGAGTAAAGTCTCACTAACACCAATATATTACTTCACTAATATATTTACAAGATATTACACATACCTCCCTAAGGAGGGAAATTACACATACCTCCCGAAGGAGGAAAAGGAAATAAAACATAACAAGACAAATTACTAAACTACCCTAAAAGAAACATAACTAATATCTCTAATAGTTTGTTTCAGAACAGAAAAACATCAGCTTGGCGTTTGGTAAAACTTATTCTGGAACAATTTTCTCCCTACATAATTAGACAAATGAATTGGCAAGGGATGCCTGTGAATCATCCAACTGATGCCATGCTTTCCCATGATGTGTTAAAAATGTTCATATCGAACCTACTAAAGAGTCAAGTTCCATGATTTATCTGCCGGAATGATACTGGCCTTGATTAATGGATTTCAATTTTCAATTCGAGAGAACTACAGGGTTTGAAGTTGAACTAATAGTAGTGCTTAATTAAGAGAAACAATGGAGATAAGAAATCCCCTCAAATAGCTTTGGGGATCCACCCTCAGTCTCAAGGAGAATCCTCTCACTTATTCTTAGTGAATTCATACTAAATTGACTAGCAGCAGAAGATTTTTATTGATCAAAAGTTGTGTTTACAGCAGCAGAACCCTCTACCCTATTTGTAGCATGGATCATCAGCCTTTGGTTGATTGGGTAGCAAGTACAAACTTTCCAAGAACTTACTCAGACCTGAATTAGTACTAGCTTAGAAGCAACTGGAAACTAATCTAACGGGCTTGCAATCAAATTTCTAGAACCTTGCTAACAGAAATAGAAACAGAGGAAACTGCCGCTGATAACTCCTCCTATAAGACTGCTGGAGGGGACTAAACAAAATCGAAAAAAAGGTTGAACTAGGGACTTCCCCTTCCTCTTTTTCCGGCTGCAATCTTTGGACGAAGAAAATACAAATTAAAGGAAATTCTACAAAATTTGGAGGCTTTTGTACTGATCAGGGTCATTTTCGTCCTCCCCAGATTCTCCGACTCTCAGCTTCTCCCATATATATTTAATGGATTCGTCATATCCATCTACTTCACAATTTCGAAAAGAACCCTTTCTCTCTCTAATCGCAGTCACAGTCAAAGCTTCGTAACGGAGGATGGAAGAGAAGCTCTGGTAAGAAAAGCTAACAAGGTATTCAATCAATGCATCTCAAACATAGGAGATGAGTTATGCAGCTAGATGTAGGGATCCTGTGAGAAGGAACCAGATCTATAACCATAAGTAGAAGAAGAAGAAGAAAGAGAAGAACTGAGACGAAAGAAAGTAGGGCTTCAGTGAGCGGGAGTGAAGAGGTTTCACCAAAAGCTCAAAACATACCTGAGATGGAAAGGGTTTCTTCACGCGAGCAGGAACGAAGCTAGAGAAGCATCAAACAGGGTAACGAAGCTAGAGACGAATCGACCTGGGTTGAGGGAGAGCAGGGATAGAGCGGGAGAGAAGGGCTGAGTTCTTCACCGAGAGTTTAGACACAGGAGACAGAAGGCAACGGGTTTTTGGAGAACTTATCAAGAACAGAGGCTATTATTTCACCCATTTGTTTCAAGTAAAACAGTTTGTAAAAACATGGTTTCACATGTTTCAACATTTCCTGTTTCTCCAGTTTTTTTAACCCAGTTCATTTAAAAAAATAAATAAATAAAGAAAAAACGAACCATGGTCACCAAACGGAAGATTCCGTTTTCTTGTTCCTGAAAATGAAAAAACGCAAAAAGACATTTTTTTGGATGACTACCAAATAAAATGTTAAAAAAAGGAAGAGAGTGAGAAGAGATTGTTGTAGAAGCGGGGTAGGGGAACGGCTATCTCAGCCTGGGTCTCTCACCCTGAACTTTCACAATTGATGAACAAACCTACCTCAGGTCTAGGAGTAAGCAATGCTCACAATTAGACTTCATTATTCTTTTCTAATGTAGGCTCCCAAATTAATTACAACTAAGAAAATTCTAAATTAGATAACTTCTGGAAAATAAAAAGTAAGACCTAAAAGACTACTCCTTTAGTGGACGAGCCTGTGGCACAACGGTTAAGTTGCACTATAGCAACCAAAAGTTATCTAATTTACTTAAAAGACTACTTTTCTTTTCTTTTTTAACTTAAAAGACTACTCCTTCCTAAACCAAGCTACTTGATTACCAAGAAAACATATAAATAGAAACTAATATTAGTCTAATATCATCTAACAATAAAAACTAACTTGCTTCCTAAGAAAAAAAAAATCCTAAGACTACTCCTGCTGAAATTGATGGGCTGTAGGAGGTTTCTTCTTGAGCCTTCTTCCTTCAAATTTGAGGGGACAACTGGCAGGCCTTCTAGGAGATCTTCACAAGACAAATCTGGCGGAAGAAATAGGCAGCTCGACGGAGGGGGAAAGCCGTCCTACTGAGCTGGCTCAATGCGCTCAAGAAAGGCCAAAACTGACCCAAAATCTGGTCTGGTTCGATGGCAAGTCCAAACCAAAAGAACCAGGTCCGGAAGGGGACCCAAGAGGCTGGTTTGAATGCTCTTCTTAACTACATCAGCTTCGTCCTCTCATGCAAAACTGAATTATTAGCACAGTAAATGGCCACTTGGTTACCAAAAAACATACCCATCGGCTTGTTGATCGAATAACCAAGCTCCTAAACAAAGAACCGAAAACTGCCAGGGTACAGCAAGCTTTAATCAGAGTGCATCAGCAGTCGGTGATTGAAGAGGATCTTCATAGCGATAGGAAACCCTAATGCTTCACTATCTAACCAACTAGGGTTTTTTTTTAGGGTTAGAAAAAAAACACTCATACAGCATTGGTAGCGGCGGCGACAACAATGGAGAAGCCCAAGGACTCTCAAGTTAAAAATAAATAAATAATAAAAAACCGGATCTTAAAGCTTTAATCCCATGTGACAATATCAAAGCATTAACAACCAACATTAATGAAGATGAAGAAGAGAAAGGAAGACGAAGAAGAGAAGAAAGAGAGAAAGAAGAAGTAGAATTCTACCTGCGGTTGAGCTGTGAACAGACTACAAAAACCGTGGGGTGAGGGATATATTTATATTAAAATAGAACGGTATACAACCATATCACCAACTTAATTCATGCCCTAGTAACCAAAACGCCCCTAACAAATATAAACCAATATAAACCGCAATAAACATAAACCGAGACTATACTTGACAGCCACAAATATGCCGTAAAACAGAGTTGGATGGTGAAACATGATCCGTGTAGCCGACCCCATTTAGTTGGGAGCAGGCTTAGTTGAGTTGAGATGAATTAAGTATAATGTAAAGGTTGACCAGCTGGATTGACCTCTGGGGATCCCAATCTGGTTTGGCTGGTCCAGCCAATCTGACTCTAATTAGATATTTCTCTCAAGACATCTCTTATACAATGCAGTGGGTCTGCTTCGTCACGCCAGCTTTCTGTCATTTTCTACTGGAATACTTGAAAATGGATCTGTTTCTCCGTGGCACACTTTTGTTCTTTAATAAGTTTCAATTCTTCCTCCCTGTCCCCAGCCTTCCGCCCCACCCCCCCAAAAAAAAACCCAAAAAAATAAAAATTCCCAAAAAAGGGGAAGAGTCGAAGAAATAGGGGTTTCAAACCACCAACATGAAAGTATAATTAAATGTGAAAATAATCTTCACTTCAAAAAGAGTGATTTTGTATGCCAGTGTTGGCTTATACAAAAAAAATTTCCTTCCCACATACCTCAGTTTTCATATAATTGACAGTCCCATTCCAACCCTGATTCAATTGATTGCGTACTCAGACAACCTTTTGAAATAAGTATATATCACTGTCAACAATTCTAATCATATTATATAAAAAATTTCTTTCCCACAATACTTCAATTTTCCAATAACCAAAAGGCCCATTCAGCAATTTGGTCAACCAACTTAGCCAAAATCCAGGCTTGTGCAAAAGATCATAACTAAGATCAACTTGCAACAAGTTCATCGGTTACCCAAGCAAAAAAAAAAAAAAATCAAGAAAGTAACATGAAATGCATATGTTAACAAATAATTTATGGGCCACAATGAAGAAACCAATAAGAAAAATGAAGCACTGATTACTGGAACAGCAAGCAAGTAGCAAAAGGGAAAAAAAAACTGTTCATATTTTTTGAGACTTCAAGTTCAAACTCTAGATGCTTTATTTACATACCCTAAATACGGATTTGAATCCAATCCCTTTCTTCCCTATATATCCAGCATTTGATCCTTTCTTTGTCGAATTCCCAACATCACATAGTGCTCTGATGTTTTCAGCAGAAAATCCTTGCTCATTATTTAGAACAACAATGCCGGTAGCCTGAAGGATAAAAGCCAGTGTAGGTTCCACATCTTCAGGGTAAAAATTATCATCAGCATTCTGAACCTGCAGCGATGTGAAGAAAAGTAAGAACTCTGGAGGAAAAAAAAATCAAAAAACAATCTTATCAAAATATTTTTTTTTAAAATGCCCATAAGAAACAAATAAGAAAATTAATTATAGACTTCAGAAAAAAAAACTACGAAAGCTATGAAAAAGCACATTTGCATATACCAGAAACCACAGTAAATTCTAGATTATATCATGCATAGGCCAAAAATGAAAAATCAGCAGCAGAAGGCAGGGCAAAAAATGTAGTGCAAAATACAGGTGGACATGGGCCAGATTTGAACACAACTGCCTTGTAAGTTATTTTCAATGAACAGCAACACTGGAGGAGTTCAAGTTTGGAAATATACTAATTCACTAGTGCTGGGGTTCAAAGTCAAATTATCTTAATGACCCTGTTGCAGGATTATTTATACTTATCTACACTTCACAGAGTTATGCAGGCATACCAGTAAACTATGTAAACCCTTGATTTTTGTGTTTTTGTTCTTCTCATATCTATTTCCTCTGTTTTGGAACTTACTAACATGCATGTAGTGGAAGCACTCTGAAAGTAGGCACACTACTGAACCACATGAGTCCTAGTTTTCTTGTTTTTATTCATTTTTCATCCTTTCTCAATTGTGCTATCAATATTAGAACCCTTTCTCTTCAAAACAGTTTCAGAGGCTTTTTTTAATCCACTTGATTTGACAGTTCCATTACTTTACTTCTTCCAACTCATAAGGTACAATGGACTAATTACGGATCAAAATCCTCTATTTTTCTCATCCATGTTTTTCCTTGTTTTGCTACCTGCAGAACGCGACACGTGGACAACAAAGAGACCAACGATCAAGATTAGGTGAGGATTATTACATCTGGTGTGCTGGTCTTAAAGTTGTCCACGTGTCGCGTTCTGCAGGTAGCAAAACAAGGAAAAACAGAGATGAGAAAAACAGAGGATTATTTTCCACTAATTACTTGCTCTAGTTATACATTCCTAAATCCCAACAATTACACTTTTGGGGAAACAGTCAGCATCTAAAGGGTACTATGAATTAGTTGATCCAAAAAAAAACGGATGGGCTGATTCAAAAGCAGTTTTTCCAGACTGGTAAGGATCAGGGGATCCAAACGCAAGATTAACCAATCCAGCTAGCAACTGCACAATAACTCGGTTCCATTCGACATAAATCCAGACCAGAGTGATCCAACCAATCTGTTACACACCAATCTGTTACACCAAAACCTGCAGAATTACTTGAGAGTTACAAGTTAGTACAGGAGTTAAAAGAAAAATAAATATTTTAAAAGCCAAAATGGTGAAGCCCAGGTCAAAACCTAACCAAAGTGAAGCCCTGACAATCAAGGCAACACCTATGCAAGGCCTTGATTAACAAGGTGAGGGACAAGTATGAAAAAACTAGCCGAGCACAGGCATATGACAATCCTATGGCATTAATCTAATCGTGATCACATTCCAGGGATCAATTAAACAATTAATGATATCTACAAAATATTCAATTCTCCCAAATACTTAAACAACTTCAAAGCAATGGAAAATAAAGCCTAGTATCAAAACTTCTGCTTTCAAATCTTACTAGCATTTTTTATTTTTATTTTTTTGGAGGAAAAAAACAAAGACGAGAAACTTGCCAGCTCAAGAATAAAATGCGAGTCCTGCGAATATAACTCTTGAGAGAGACAATGGAGTGCTCTCCCCAGGCGAGCATGCTGCTTCTTTAGTATACTACTCTCAGTATGAGTAAGACATGGGTCTAGCCCAAATTCCTCACGCCTAATAGATTCAATTAAAAGGCTGGCATCCTGGTCCCCACAATGTTTTGATTGAAGTCGGGTGCAATCATCACCAGACTGCTCTGAGAACACCTTATGATCCATCGTAGCATTAATTTGACTATCTGCCTCAGAAGTTACCATAATGTTCCTGCTAGAAGGGGGAGGATCCCCTGAAACATCTGGCGTACACTTCAAATCCATGCCAACTTCACCACTTACTGCTTTCAAGCTCGGGGTACCAGAGAACATGAATGAATCAGTAGCAGTTGTAGAACAAAATGCATGGTAATCTTCAATCCATTGCACAATACCAAGTGATAACCCCAAATCATGAAGCATGAGACGCTCATCAGTATGGTTGCATTCACGTAAAATGGTTTTCGCAGCATCTTTAGTAACAGATTGAAGTGCGGAAAGCAATACATCAGCAGCAAAACAACGAAACTCCGAAGGTAGATAACCAAGACAATCAAGGATAAACCTTGAAGCAACTGGAACTGCTTTGTTTACTCTGTACACATTGTTGAATAGTTCACCACCTGCCATAACATGCTGATTAGCACCTGGAGGCTCCGCAAAAAGTTGGTCACCAGATTTCTCAGCAAAAATACAATGATCTTTCAAAGCCTTTCCATGCATGAAAAAATCACCACCATGTTTAACTTCTAGGGAATCCACATTATTTTTTACCATGACTTCCATTGCACGGGTTGCATAGCATTTTAACAGAGAAATGGGAATATGTCTCTCCCCACCATAGAAAGAAAATAGAGATACTAATTTCAGTGCGGTTTGAAAAGAGGAACCTTTAAGTAAGGACTCCAAAAACTCATCCACGGTAGCTGAAGGATCAATCCGTAGAACTTTCCCATCTCTAGTCACTAAACACAACAAATCTTTGTTATCACCTACAGTCAACAACCATTCCACGAGAGATCCAAGCGAAGGAGCAAATAGAAGGTCCCAATGTGACCACGACTGCAGATCAGACAGAAATGGCGCTTTAAGTAGGCACCTGACTGCATCCTTGGCTGTAACAGGTCCAAGAATGCCCACTCTACAGCCCAAATCATCCATCATTCCAGCAGTTTCCTGCAACTGTTTCTTACCGTGAACCAATGGGTCTCCTATACAGCATGAACCTGAGAGAGTTACAGAAAATACAACACAACTGGAAGCGGCACTGCTTTTCTTTTTTGTTATGCTTTCTACAAAATCTTCCGTGGGTTCACTTCCTGTTATTTCAAAACTGATTAATGGGAATTGCTTCTTAAGAAGCACCGAAATATGCTGCTTGGATATACTATCTTTTTCCCAGAAACGACTAGCAGCTTGTGATAGTAATACAGCCAACTGATGCTGAAGCATTGATACCTTCAAAGAGGATTCTTTGCTCAATCCATCAGCCAAACAATCATGCAATTCAGTAGGTAACAGAGCAACATTTTTTTCTAAGAACATCAGAAAATCTCCATGACCAAAGGAACGAAATTCCTCAACAGAAAACTGCTCTGTTAACCATTTCTCACAACTCAGAAGTTTCCTCAACCATGTTATTTGCATTTCAAGACCAGTTTTTCCTTCACTACAAATAGCTCTATTGAACTCAAAATATGAAGCAATTTTCCTCACAATATCCTCAACATCAACACCTGCAGAATGTATTAGTAAGTTGGAAATTGAAACATTATAGAGAATTTCTAACAAAGTATATTGTAAGGTCTTATTACTAGGTAAGTTGTAAATTAAAACGCTACATTAATAGTCTAACATGACATACAAATAGGTATCAGTCAATATCAAGAAACAGAAATGTCCGGACAAAATAAGTGTTTTCGCCTGTCTGGATCATTTTACATAGAAATGAAATAAGTGGCAAACTCTGTTCAGTTCTAATTCACATTATCCAACAGAAGACATATATATATATATATATATCCATCATCAAGTCCTCTCTCTCTCTCTCTCTGAATGTTATAGAAAAATCTAGGAATTAATGTGTATTACATTTTATAAATCTAGGAATTAATGTGTATTACATTTTATGGTCTACAATTCCCAAGGTCAGAGTAAGGTTTGATGGCCTTCCCATATAACATCCAAAAGCTGGAAGAAAGTCTGCCTGCCCAAATCTGAAGGTGGGCTTGGAATCAAAAGAATCAAAGATGCCAATTCTGTTGGTGTGCTCAAGTTTATCTGGAAGATTATCTCTAACCAGAAAAGTATTTGGGTTGAATGGGTCCACTATGGTTTGCTCAAACGCAACACGCTTTGGACTGCTCCTCTCCCTTCCAATGCGTCCTGGATCTGAAGGAAAATCCTTGAGCACGGACATATGGCCCTTTCTGCCATCTCCTATTCAATTAGAAACGGGCAAGTTAACTCCCTATGGAAGGACCCCTGGCATCCCTCGGGCATCTTATCTAACTTGGTGTCCCCCAGAATCATCTATTCCTCCGGTATTCCTGTTAATGCCTGGGTGTCCTCCACTCTTTCTCCCAATGGTTGGTCACCCCCTCCCCTGCTTGATCTCAAGTCCTCCCTTCCCCCCATCCCCCTCGGGCATCGGGGCAGAGAAGACTATTGTATTTTTCTCCCCTCTTCCAATGGGATATTCTATTCTGCCTCCGCTTGGTCCTTTGTCCGCACCCCTTCCCCACCTGTTCCTTAGCATAGACTTGTTTGGTTTAAAGGGCATTTCCCTCCTCAGAGTTTCACACTCTGGCGTTGCCTGTCCGGATGCCTTCCCACCCAAGCCTTTCTCATCCATCGTCAGATCCCCATCAATCCTACTCGCTGCCATTGCCCTTCGGAAAACAAGGACATTCCGCACCTATTCTTCTCCTGCCCCTTTTTCAATCAAGTTTGGAAATTTGTCCTTTTCAAATGTTGGCCTTCTAGAAGACCCATCCTCCCCTTTGACAGAGAATGTATCTGGGTGGACATGTCCTTCTCTGGTTTGACCATCTGTGACACTATTGGAAAACTTGCTTTTTGTGCTACGATTAGCCCCCTTTGGATGGAACGTAACATCTGTAGATGGACACACAAATCTCGATCTCCGGATAAGATTTGGAAAGCTATCTATTTTGATGTTGCTTCCAAAGCCCACATCCTCCATTCCCTCCATAACCGCTCAGTTCCTAACTCCCTAAGAAACTCCCACATCATCACCTCTTGGAACCTTCAAGTTAACCTTACCCAACCCCCTTGACCGCCGCGTGCCCTCCCTCGTTTGGTTCTGTTTTGGTCGTGCCCGCATCAGCATTGGTTTCATTTTGACTAGTCGTGTTGTTTCTGTATTGTGGTCTCATTGTATTTTTTGAGCTCCTCCTTCGGCTACTCTTGTTGGCTTTTTCCCCCCGCTCCCCCCTTGTATATTCTTCTTCTCTTGGTAATGAATTATTTATTCATCAAAAAAAAAAAAAAAAAAACCCCCCAAAAAACTTAGTGGATTGGTCAAAGGGTACCACATATACACCATTGAACCACCTCACCAAGCTCCTTGTTTAGCATTTTTCAGCTGAAAATACCCTCCACAGCACAGCCACAAGAGCCTACTTGATGAAGGGCGGTAGGAAAGAGAAGTAATCAGAGTTGCATTGGGGGGGGGGGGGGGAAGAGGGGAAGCACACACTCATGCACACTCATGTAGAGCCCAACCAACTATTCATTTCAGTTTAAATCTATGTTCTCCATCAGTTACAACCAAAATATAGAAAAGAAAAGACATAGAAAGACGAAACCCAACTGAAATAGAAAACAAAACGAACTCCAGAAACCATGGCAAATAATTTTCAATGAGCAATTTTTCTCAACTCGACTCTCAGCCCTCATGACCTAACCTTCCCTCATGTCCTCTTCCCTTCCGGCAGCTTCTGCCGTCGGTCCCCCTACCTCAATTGTTAGCCACCTCCACCCCTATGCTCCTCAAAACACTTCCCTTCCTCTTCCCTCCCTGCCTTCCTCCCCTGAGCACCGCCCTTGGAACTCTGTAGTCACCTCCTCCCCCCCCCCTCCCTTCCTCCTACTACTAGACACACCCTGTTGTTCCACCCACCTGCTTCCCTCAACTCCAACCATAATGGTCTTTGCCCGCCTGGCCTTTTAGAACCAGAGATCCTCAAATGGAGAAACTACGATGTTGGTACCTTCCTTGGCAGCTGTTTCTGTTGTCAAGTCCTCTCTTCTAAACCAATAGAAACCTTCTGGCTCTCTCTCCACCTATACGCTAGAAAATGGGACCTTTATTTTCAATTTTTCTGCCACCATCGATAAGTCTACCGCCCTTGATGCAGGTCCATAGAATGTGGGGGAAAAACCCATCTTCATGCGACCATGGGATGAACACACCTCATTCAACCGCTCTGAGCCTACCTCCATTCCCCTTTGGGTCACCTTCCCCTATCCCCTCTTCATTTCTGGTGTGCTAAAGGCCTCAGCCTTTTTTTTTTTTTCTTTTCTTTTTTTTTCTTTTTTTTTTTTTTTGTATGAAAAAATACAATTAACCCAAGAAGATAAAATTTATAAGGGGGGAAAGATTGGGGGGGGGGGGGGGAAGGCTCACTGCCAGCAAAGGGAACAAGCCGACACACAAAATGAAATAACCTCTAGTGGATACAAGCCCTCGAGGGGAAGGGGGGAGAATGGAGGCTGGAAGGTTCCATGAATCAATAATAAGCCTATTCCTAGGGGAATTAGGAACCGTCCGATGCGGAATGGAAGCAACTTTGGTGGAGACCTCGAAGGAGATGGCAATCCAAATCTTTTCAAATGAGTAGGAGTTGTCCATCTATGAAGGTTCCCCTCCATCCAGATATGATTGATGGTGGCACAAAAGGCTAACTTCCCAACGGTGTCAGATGGTGGGGCCGTGAAAGGTCATGTCTATCCAAAGCCATTCTCTACTGAGAGAGAGAGCTCTTCTACTAGAGGGCCAATAGCGAGAGAGAACTTTCTTCCAGATGGAAGAGGAGAAAGGGCAGGAGAAGAAGAGATTATCAATGTCTTTGGTTCCTCTCTAGCAAAGGTAGCAAGAGGGGGAAACAGGAATGTGGCGGTGGATGAGGAAAGACTACGTAAGAAGGCAATTGGTGAGAGCATGCCAAACTGTGAAACTGTGGCGAGGGATGTGGCCTTTAAACTAAAGGACTTTAAACTATCGGATTGGCTGTGCTTTAGTCCTAACAAAGATCCAGGCCAAGGAGGAACTGAACGTCTTGGAAGGAGAAGGATTACAGAGAATGGAATCCTCCCTCTCCCTATGCCTGGGGGGAAGAGCAGGAAGAGAGGTCCAAATGTAGTTCAGAGAAGAAGAAAGAGGAGAGGGGGCCCATCCATTATTGAGAATGATAGAAGAGACAGGAGCCAACCTATCTATCCCCGAGGAGTAAACAATTCTAAGACTGAGAAGATGGAGGATGCCCGAGGGGTGCCAAGGATCCAACCATAAAGAAGTAGACACTCCGTTCCCAATGGTATAGGATTTAGCCTCAGCCTTATTGGTTCCATCATCAACAAACCCCTATACTCCGACAAGAGAACGAAGATTATGGATCAATTATCCTTCACCAGAATCTACATCGAAGTGCAAGCAGACCAGACTCTCCCCTCTTCTGATACAATAGTGGATGGAGAGGGTCATTCCTTTCTCCAAGACGTCAAATATGACTGGTGGTGTCCCATTTGCACCAGTTGCAAGTATTTTGGTCATGCAACTGCCCCCCGTTGCAAAAAATAGGGTTGTCGATCCCTCTATCCAAGCCTCCTTCAACTACTGCGCAACCTGACGAATCCCTTTTCACTGAGCACATCTCTCGAACAAAAAAAAAATCGGGATCACAGGTTGCCGATGTTGGATGCCCTCGCTGCTTCATTGCATGCAATCGACTTGGCTCCTCGGACGATCGGTCCATCTGAGGTGCCTTTACCCTCTAGACACAATATGTTCTTGATGCTCATAGCTGAACTCTGTTGATGGAACTAATGACCTGCTGTCTTGCCCTCTAGCTGGCCAGGCTACTCTGTCGACTACCTCTAAACCGCCCCATCCTTCTACACTTCCGCTATCCCCTTCCCTCCTCTGCTCCCTCTCCCCGCTGCTTTCTCCTCCATCGCTCCCCCTCTCTCCTCCTCTCCCCTTTTACACCCTCCTTTAAAGTTTAAATGATACCACTTGTTCTGCTTTAAACCTAACCAGTTGTTCTACTCTAATCCAATCCTCTTGTGGTCTAACCCAGTTGGCTTAATCCGATCCTGAACCACCCTTCTTTCCCTTAAACCAATTCTTACTAGCCCATCTGCTCAACACCTTCTCCAAATTCCCCTCTAACCACCCTCCTTACCCAGGTAACCTTTACAACCCAAACCTTCTTAACCCAAACCATCTTACCACCTCCTCCTTACCCGACCAGCTCCCAAACCCTCTAACCCCCACTTACACGACCCGCTTACCTCATCTAACCTCAATCCACGGCTCCCTCACCTGACACCTTCGTTGAGGCAACTCTGGCTTCAAACTACCTCTTTTCCTCTTTGATGCTGCAAATCACCACCTTTGCCACCTCCGCTGCTACCGCTGCCTCCCACTAGACGCCGACCACTGTTGCTGATGCCTTGGTCCCTCTTGCAGCCTTTCGAGAAGATTTTGATGCCCACACCAAAGACCTCGCCGCTGACTTGGTCCCATTAACTGCCCGCCTATTGACCCGCAAGCTACTTCGACCTCAGGAGATCCCTCTTATACTTGCTAGATTGTTCAGGTCATTCCTACGATCCGTGCTACTGTGTCCACGGACTCCAACACCATGTTGCTACCCTCTATCTACCATGATTCTGCGCCTGCAACTCCAACACCTACCAATCATGATGCTTTGGCCTTGGAAGACCCCCCTTTGTCTCAATTGGCACCTCTTGTGCCCACAACAATGAACCCTGCCACTACCCACCATTCTGGCCCCCCCCGGGCTCCATCCTTCGAAGGATACAGCATCTCTCCCTCTTACCTTGGAAGGCCCTTCACCGACTCCTCTAGTTCCCTTCATTGGGTCTACGCAGGTCCTTCCTACGTCGACCCTGAATGCTAATCATATCCTTGAGCCTGAAACCTTGCTCCAACCTGTCCTCAACCCTGTTGAATCCTTGCAGCCTCCCCCTCTATCTGCCTCTAATCCGACTGCCCCCCCCCTTCTAACACTTTCTCTATGACCACATGTCCGCCTAGTCCTCCCCCCTTCCCCCAATGCTACATGTATCCTTCCTCCCCTCCCTTCTCACTTAGCCCCCTCCGTTGCAGTTGGCCCCAAAACCTCCAAAAAGAAGAACCAGGACCAGTGGAGGAAGGAGTAGAGAAATTGAAGAAGAAGACTATTGAAGAGTGCAGTCAATACCTCTACAGTGCCTCATTGTATATTATTTATAATGTGTGATTACAAAGTAGATTTCCTCCTCAGACATTCTAAATAGAAGACGACTCAAGATATATAGCTAAAATAGGAAACCTACTCTAAACAGGAAGCCAAATAATAATAAAGCAACCTAGTCTAACTTGGAAAGGAAACAACTATACTAGGTTGGGACAAACCCCCAACTCGTGACTCATATCTTAATAAAAGGAAAACAACCTTAAAAAAAAATGGACTCTAGATAGACTAACTAATAAAGTAAATCTTGTATTCCTACCTTCTACCAATATTTTTTAGGCCAATTAAAATGCCCTACTAAGTGGTCAAACCTCAGCGCAACGGTAAGGTTGCTCCATTGCGACCTAGTGGTGGTAGGATGCAATTAGGAAACAGCCTATCTGCGAAGCAGGGATAACGCAGTGTACGTTATGTCCCTAGACCCCCCGGTGGCGAGAGCCTTGTGCATTGGGTACGCCCTTTTTTTTTAAATGTCCTATTACAAAAAAAAAAACCATTGGACCAGAGCTCCAATACATATATATATATATATATATATATAACCCAACCAAAGCCTTATTTCCACTAAAAGAAGCCCACTTGTTTTTTATCTGCATCACATATGTTTGATGTTAAGACTCAAAACTGAGTTAAATTTTCATTCGTCCACATTTCAAGAAAAGGGATCTCTTGATTCTGATTTTCATTCCATGTCCCTTATAGAGGTTGTTAGTGAATGCTACTGCCGAAATGATAAATACATTATGGTCATCAAAATAAAAAATTTCCAGTTTTGGGCAAAACTGGCGCAAGGTGTGCATGCATACGTGGGCAGGTTTTGTGTGTCCAAGTATGTCTCTCTATGTGCGGGTGTGGTGGCATGAACCGTGTGGTGGTGGTGTTTATAAACATGCATATAAGCAGAAATTTCCAACACAATAAGAAACACATAAATCGCAATAAAATTATCAACAGCAAGTAATTTTTAATCTAAAACCAAGTCATAATATAAGAAGTATTAGGAATTATTATCGTAAGGGGGAGAGGAGGCGTGACTTGCTCCTTAGTGCAAGTCAAGACTCCTGTTCCGAGTGGATTTTGGCCTAGTCCTTGTGGACGAAGGTCAGCTGTCTTTTGTTTCCTTTTTTGAGACATTTATTCCTAGTAGGACTGCTGTATTGTGTTTTCTATTTAATGGATGAAGGAGGGCAGCCCAAATCTAATCGATTAGGGACTCTCTCTCTTCTCTTTACATGGTATCATAAGCTTGATTTCTAAAGAAGAAATCAATCAAAGCTCATCTCTTTATCATGATGTAACAACCTCTCTTACAAGCTTGTTACTGGTTCTTCCTAAAGCTCCACGATTTCTTAGAGGGGGTGGTTTCATCCCTTAGTTGCTGATCTTTTTTATGAAGGATTGATTGACTATAATCAATCACATGTTGTGAAGGATTGATTCAGAGTGGTGTCTGGTTGGGTTTTTATGGTTTCAAATTTGAAGCATTCAAGCTTTGGAAAAATTGATCAAAGCTGTCAGGGTTTTGGCACTCTGCCAAAGTTGATTTTGGTCATATCTCTTTAGACTGGTCTCAGTTTGGAAAACCCTTAAGTGGTTTTCTTTATCATCATCTCAAGGACATTCTATCCTATTTTCAGCCCCATTGGAGCACTACAGCCCCAAACGCAGGTATCCCTATTTTTTCCCTAGTTAGGGTTTTGCAACTTGGGTTAACCCTTCAATTTCAAGTAGGGTTCCACCAAAAACTATAACAACTTTTCTCAACACTTCAACTTCCTGCTGCCAAGACAAGAATCAGATAACCTCCAGCGCAAAGCTACCACGGTAAAAGGGCGCTGGCCTTGCGGAGGGCCACGGCCAACCGGGTAGCTGGCCTAATAGAGGTGGCAGTCATCGGAGAGGGGTGCCGGCCTTGCGAAGGGCAATAGCGAAGCAACTATCGGCCGAGCATAGCTGGCAGCCTTGCCGGCTGCTGGCCATGAAGGTGGTTGACCAAGCGAGGCTAGCGATCAAGCGAATGCAAGCCCAAAAGCACCGGTGGTGCAAGATGATTTGATCTGGGAGGAGCATGGGAACCCGGCGCAACCAACAAGGATGGAGCAGTAGTTCATGGTCTCACGACTCTCAGCCATCTGAACATTGGCTTTGCTAGCGGAAACAAAAACACACCCGAACAGCAGTGTCAAACCAGATCACAGCAGCAGCTAAGCCGGAGGCACAAAGTCGCACCTGAGCAAAACAGTGACCAAATCTGAGCAGCAGCTTGGACGGCGGCTCAATGTCACACCAGAAAAAAAAAAAAAAAAAAACAGCGGCTTAGGTCTCACCAGATCAGAGATGTTACGAGTGAAGGAAACTCGGGAACTAGAAAGGGGGGATACGCGACCTCCCGATCATGTGAGACAGGGGAGGAAGGAAAGTAGATAGGTTCAATCCTTCATTAATTAGTGATTTGGTGGAAACTTGTCTGAAGGTTTCCGTTGTTATCTTATTAGGATTGATCAGTTACATAAGATCAATCAATTGTGTGGTCCATTCTCTGTTATCCGTGAATCAAATTGTGTTCTCTGGTAATTTTCAGTTATATTTTTTACATCAGTTGACAATGAGGCAAAGAATGTTGTTACTGAGGTGATATCCTCATCCTTTCATACAATCACAGAGAATAAGCTTGTAGGAGCTGCATATTTTCAGCAATGAAAGAAAATTATGCAGTTGGTTTTGACTGGTTGTGACCAGCAGGGTCATCTTAAATAGGTGGAGTCTACTACTGATACGACGTGGGACACAGTTGATTAGGGGTGTCAATGGGTCGGGCCAGGCGGTCTCAGTTGGGCCTAGTCGGGCCTATGTCCTCGGACCATGACCTACCTATAAGAAATGAGTCGGTCTCAGTCGGTGTCATGTCGGGCTCGGCCGGGTTCCGGACTTTAACTGGGCTCCTAATCGGGCTAATCGGGCTAATCGGGCCTTAAACGGGGTAATATACCAATCTTTACTTTTATTACAATCTAAGATACTTTAATTTATTTTATTAAATTATCAACAATATTAAAAAGATATTACACTTGATTACAATCAATAATTGATAAGAATCTCAATATATACCCTATTCTATCCCAAAAAAATCAAAGTACCTATATAAACGGTCGTGCTAAACATGTCGGTTAGAGTCAAGCTTGTAAACGGGCCGGGCAGGTCGGGAGACCCATCAGACTTACCCCGTGCATCGTGTACTACCTATTTATAAACAGGTTGGGCTTAGGCCCGACACGTTTATTAATCGGGCCGGTCAAGGTAGGGCCATAAACGTGTCAGGCTCAATCGGGCCTACCGGTGCGGGCTTAGAATTGACACCCCTACTGTTGATGAACGTATTTTGGGATAGCTATTGAACTCATTGGATAATTCTATTGTTGATTTTCTTACATCGATATTGTAAAAGAGTTATGGGATTATATGAATGTTCTGTATTCTGGACAGAACAACCTTTCCTGCATTTATGAGCTATCTCAAGAATTTTACAGGGTTGATCGGAAGGGCTGACCTCTAACTCAATACTTTTCTTATTTCAGGGGATGTATGAGGAGTTGAACTCTCTTCTTCCTATTAGTAGTGATGTCAAGAAGATGCAGAACAAGAAAGAGAAGCTTGCAATTATGGGATTTGTAGGTGATCTTGGACCAAAATACGATGTTGTTAGGTCTCATATTCTTGGAGGTAACAATGTGGCATCCCTTGCAGACACTTCTTCTCAAGTCTTACGAGTTGCTCGAGAAAATTCTCATCTTGCACCAACACCAGCTGATAGCTCAACTCTTGTGTCTCAAAATAATAATCAAGATGGGGTTATGTAATGTTGGCAGTGGAGGTTGTAAAAGGCAACCATCAGGTACTTCCAACACTTCAAATGGTTCAAGGGCAACACGAGTGTGCCACCACTGTGGCAAACCAGGACATATCCAACGCTTTTGTTGGAAACTTCATGGCAAACACCCTCAGAAGCAGTTAGCCAATTCAGCAGTAGTTCCTGACTCTTCTCAGCCTTCTCAGCCTGAACAATCTAAAGGTAAAATGGTCAAGATAACAGATGAAGAAATTGCACAGTATACTCAATTCCAAACTCCGTCTCCATAGCCTTCCACTACTACTTTTGTCCAGAAAGGTAATGCTATTGTATGTTTTTCCTCATCTTCTCGACCCTAGATAACTGATTCAGGAGCATCAAATCATATGTCTGGTGTGTCAGGTATATTTTCCTCCTTTAAAAATTTTTCTGCTACTATCACGTTGGCTAATGGATCTGTTGTTAAAGTAAAAGGCATTGAAAATATTTGTCTTAACTCCTCTTTGTCGTTATCGTCTGTTCTCCACTAACCAAATTTTCCTTTTAATCTTTTATTTATTAGTTTACTCAAGCTTACAATTGTTCCGTAACTTTTTCTCCTGATTCATGTATTTTTCAGGGTCTCACAATGAAGAAGACGATTGTTAGAGGTCGTAGAGTTGGGGGACTCTATCTTCTAGGGGTCAATTCGTCTTCCGTTACATGTTCAAGTATTCTCAGCCCCCATCAGATCCATTGTCGCCTCGTCATCAGTCTCTGCAAAGTTTGCAGAAGCTTGATTCTCATTTTGTTCTATTTCAAATTTAGATTCTAAGTCATGTCAGATTGGGAAGCCTCACCGTGTGAGCTATCCCCCTAGAGTCAATAAATGGTTTGCAAACCATTTTTCTTTGGTTCAGTCAGATTTATGGGGTCCTCGTCCCGTTACTCCCATATTAGGTTTTCGATATTTTGTCACTTTTGTTGATGACTATTACAGAGTTACCAGGATTTATTAATGAAGCATCGTTTTGAATTGTTCTCCATTATTTGTACATTTGTTGCTGAAATTCAGAATCAGTTTAATTTAACTATAAAAGTGTTATGAAGTGATAATGCCAAATAACACTTTATAGGTCCTTTCTCTCAGTTTATGGCTGATTGTAGCATGATACATCAATCTTCCTGCTCAGACACACCCCAACAAAATGGTGTTGCTAAGAGGAAAAATGGTCATTTGATGAAGGTTGCTAGGTCTCTTTTGGTTGAGATGAAAGTGTCCAAACTGTTTTGGTATGATGCAGTTTTAACGGCTTGTTATTTTATTAATCGAATGCCTACCTCATTGTTGCAGAGTGCTATCCCTCATTCTTTGTTGTTTCCTTCTAATTGTTTGTTTATTCCTCCACCTCGAGTTTCTGGTTGTGTTCGTTTCATTCATGATCATCGTGCAGGTTTGTCGAAGTTGGATCCTCGTGCTCTTAAGTGTATCATTTTGGGTTATTCACGTTCCCAAAAAGGTAACCGTCGTTATTGCCCTACACTTCAGAAATATCTTGTTACAACTAATGTTTCCTTCTTTGAGCATGTATCTTATATGGATGAATACATTGTCATGTCTAACATGGATGATGATCTTCTCCTATATGTTGTTAAACATTATTCTCCACAGGTTACCGCATATGCAATGGTGCCACCACCACCTCAACCAATGGTGCCCCCACCACAAGTTGGTACAATCCTCTACACTCATCATCCTGGTAAAGATTCAGCACCCCCTATCTCTACAGTTCCTACCTCGTCATCTTCGCCTACAGTCCTTGATCCAAGTACTTCCCTTTCTGATAATGATGATCCCATTGCACAGCTTAAGGGTGTTTGGAGTTGTACCCCACATCTCATTTTTAATTTTGTTTCTTATTCTGGTTTGTCCTCTTCTTTTCATTCTTGTCTGACTACTTTGTCTAGTCATCCTGTTCCTACATCAGTTGCAGAGGCATTATCTAGTTCTGGCTGGAGGTTAGCTAAAGAAGAGGAGTGGCAGGCTTTGGATGCAAATCAAACTTGGGATCTGGTACCATTACCTCACGGAAAGAAAATCATTGGTTGTAGTTGGGTTTATGTCGTTAAGGTAAACCCAAATGGTTCTCCTGCTCGGTTGAAGGCTCGATATGGCTAAGGGCTATGTACAGGTGTATGGAGTTGATTACCTAGACACTTTTCTCTTGTGACTAAATTGGCTTTTGTTCATATTCAGATATCCCTTGCTGCTTCTTCTCATTGGACATCGTATCAACTCGATGTGAAGAATGCTTTTCTTCATGATGATTTACATGAAGAGGTCTATATAGAGCAACCACCACGGTTTGTTGCTCAGGGGGAGTTTGGAATGGTGTGTAAATTTAAGAAGTCTTTGTATGATTTGAATACGTCTCCTTAGGCATGGTTTGGCAGGTTCACTAAGATGGTTCTTGAGTTTGGGATTGTCCAGGTGTGACAGTGATAATTCAGTGTTCTATCAGAAATCTGATATAGGAATGATATTGTTTGTTGTTTATGTTGATATTGTCATCACTGGAGATGATATTGAAGGTATCCAAAGTCTGAAAACACATCTATAGCCGAAATTAGGATCTAGGACGATTGAAGTATTTCTTGGGTATTGAGCTTGCTCAGTCAAAAAAAGGAATTTTCCTCTCTCAAAGGAAATATGTTCTAGATTTGCAGATAGCGACTGGAATGTTAAGGTCCAAACCTTTGGATAATCCTACGGATCCGAATGTTAAGCTCAAATTTGAGTGTGGTGATCCGTTAGATGATCCTGAGAAGTATCAAATAATGGTGGGAAAGCTTAATTATTTGACGGCAACTAGACCTGATATTGCCTTCCGTGTCAGTGTTGTGAGTCAATTTCTTTCATTTGCACGGAAGTCACACTGCGATGCTGTTATTTGCATTCTGAGATACCTCAAAAAGGCTTCAAGTCGTGGTATGTTGTACACTGATCATGGACATGATCGTATTGAGGGTTTCTGTGATGCTGATTAGATTGGATCTCTTGTTGATAGGAGATCAACTACTGACTACTGTACATTTGTTGGTGGTAACCTTGCGTTTTAGAAAAACAAGAAGTAGGTTGTTGTGGCTAGGTCAAGCACAAAGTCTGAGTATCGTGCCATGGCTCATGTCACTTGTTAGTTGATGTAGGTGAAGCAGTTGTAAACATAACTTAGGTTTGAGTGTGCTTCTTTTATTCAGTTGGGGTGTGATAACCAAGCTGTAATCCATATTACATCAAATCATGAAAGAATAAAGCATATTGAGTTGGACTGTCACTTTGTTCAAGAAAAGCTACGAAAAGGAGTTATCTCTACAAGTCATGTTCGTACAGTAGAACAAGTTACAGATCTTTTCACTAAGTCATTAGGGAGTGGCTGAGTTGATTATATTTGTAACAAGTTGGGCATGATTAACATCTATGCTCCAGGTTAAGGGGGGGTGGAGTTAGAAATTATTATCGTAAGAGGGGGAAAGGATGCATGACTTGCTCCTTCACACAAGTCACGACTCCTATTCCGAATGGGTTTTGGTCTAGTCCTTGTGCACTAAGGTAAGTTGTCTTTTGTTTCCTTTTTTGAGACTTTTATTCCTAGTAGGACTCTTGTAATATGTTTTCTATTCAATCGATGAAGGAGGGCAGCCCTAGTCTCTTCTTCTTTTCTCTTTACAAGAAGAATAGAGAGAACTCTCCCATTTGTTCAAGAATTTTTACCCTTTTTAGGATAGGTAGGCCCCAAGGAGAGTTGAACTATTGACCTCTTTATTATGAGAGTTGGTATTTACCAACTGAGCTACCCCCTCGGGGTCTTCAAGACCTAGTTTTGACATCTAAAGGAAGGATAATTTAATGAAAAACCATTCAAGATTCGTACTTCTGGAGGAAATCAATGGTAAGACAAGTTAGTAGACGACCAATAAAAAGAATACTGTTACAGTCTGATTCATGAGCAAGCATAACTTACTAAATCGAAGTTCAGAAATATTGTTATTGCCAGATACAGCATCTTTTTCAGATTGCCCAACATCTATATTTTCAAAGTCATTAAACTTATCAGAATCTTCCGTAATAAATCCCTGCTGACTGATGGATTGGAAAGTGTCATAGAGGCTATCCCACATTCCACTTTTAACAGATCTAATCTGCAATATCAATGAAAGCAAAGTATCACCAAAATGGACTGTAAAATAAAAATGGGGAAAAAAAATTAAAATAATGACAGTAAAAAGAATGTTTGGGTAGCCAAATGTGACATGAAAAAGCCACAACTGACATCAATGTTAATCGGAATATTGGTATTTCATGCATGCTCGCTACTTCTACTAACTGTTTTCAGTACGCAATACTCCCTTTCAGAGTATCCTCTCTTATATAAAGTAGCTTCGCTAAGGTCAAACAATGCCAGAGAGTTGAGACAATCCTATAAAGAAGAAATTATTTACTACATGATTTTGACATAATATGTCCATTGAGGGTTCACCGTCCATACCAGAGACAGGATTATAGCTCAAAATTTAAGATAGCATAGAAGCATTTTTGCAGGAGAATGTGATCGAATAAGAATTGCAAAAGGCTAAACATAAAATCTCCAGCAAGCAAGGAAGGCAGCCACCTCCATGAGATGGCCATATTATGCAAGTACACTTATGAGCATCGCCTGTAATGGCAACCACAGTTCAAAATTTTCAATAGGCCATTTTGGTCAGACCGAAATGAGCAACAGTGTATTTTCTGTCAGTTTCATTGGCCATTTTGATGGGCAAATGGCCAAAATAAGCATAATGAAATGACTTAAATTTTGACAAAAATGGTACATTTTGCGACTGAAATGAGCGAAATTTCAGCAAAAACAGAGCTGATTCGGGGTTTCGCTTCCTGTTTCATCTCAGGCATGTCAAAATTAGCGAAATTTTGGAAAGTTTTTGAACTATGATGGCAACTGAACAGAAAAAGTGGTAGAGAGAGAGAGAGAGAGGCCTTATATCACCACTTTGGGGGATAATTAATGTAGGTAATCACAAATCAGAAAAATCCACCAAGAGGGTGTGACCAGCTGGGCTCATTGTAGCCCCAATCCCAAACTTTTGAAAATTTGCCTCCACAATAAGATGAAGAATCAAATAACCCACAAATTGAAATTAATAGAACAAAAAAGTATCCCCACAATTAAGCAAGGACCCATTAACACTTCATATATATCCAGTCCCCATTACTACTTCTCCATTATGTGCACAATAAGAATGTAGACACTGTACTGTGAACTTAGAGCTCTTGGGGTAATCAAAACCACCATATGACCACAGGCTAAAGTTGAATAAAATGCATAGAGAAAAAGGTACATTAGATATCTGTCATGTGTAACCTGATGCTGCAGCAACTGCTCAATAATCATAATTACAGACACTAGCCATGCTACTAAATAAACACCATAGCCAAAATTATAATTTAATAATACAGCAACAGAATGAAGACAATGAACTTACAGCAACATTCAGTAATCCGATAAATGGGTACGATGAAATCATCAATTTAGTTAACTTTCTTCGCCGACCTGTTGAGTTATAGAAGTTCACCATCTTGTCTAAAACCTAAGGAGGACAAAGTCAACATTCCTCACATGTTTGAAGGAAAACAAAATAGAAAGAAAGACAGAGACGAGATTTTGTAATGAAATACATATAATTTTGTCACTTGGTTCAAGTCAAATAGGAAAAAAAAATGACTTCGACATCACAGTAATGGTGGTAACAGCAGCAGAAACTATGCGTTCAACACAAATTCAGGAATTAAGTGTTTAAAAAGATTTTGATCGTGAAAATGATGACATCAGGAATGATGAACATCACTATTCATTTACCAAAAGCGGGGAAACAGGCATCATTACTCCAAAAAAAGGCAGACAGAAGAATAGAAAGAAAAACATAAAAATAGGGCTCCCCTTGGTTCAACTGACCCTCTACAAATTTGTCATTCTGCCATGTAAAACCAGTTCAATTTGAATATGAATCCTCAAGCTCGACGTCGGCTATCAATTTATACCACCGACTCTTGCAGCTTTGGATCCCTTCTCCAATTCTTCTTCTCATTGGTCCAAATCAAATGTGTAACTATTGTTTTGGTCACCTTTATCTATTAGAGTCAGTATTTAATTGTTTAAAGTTAGTTTGTTGTGTTAGAAACAAGTCCTAGCAGAACTAGGAGTTCCACCAGTTACAAGAAAGAGTTAAAAGAGTTTCTATCTTTGTTTCAATCCACTCCTTGCACTGTTTGGTGTGTGTTTAAAAGTCTAAAAATACCTTACTTCCAGTCGTATTAGGACTTTTAGGTTTTCTGGTCTCTAAATATGTGTTCTAGCCGGATCTATAATTAGTTTTCAGTTTCAGCAATTAATATACTCCTGTGCTCATTTTAGAGCCATTTTTTTCTCTTTTCTAGGTTATCTTAAGAGAAAACCCAGTATTTTCATCTTAGCCTATGATAACATTAAGGAAGAAGTAACCTTTAAACTGCTTTAGTATCAAATAGTACATAATAGAAGAATAATTATAAAAATAATAGTTTTAGACATTTGGTCTGGTGATGCTTCTTATTTGACTAATTGAGACTTGAGAATTGGGAAAGTGTCAGTTTCCACATATTTTGAAGTGCATGTGAAGCTCCTTTCCCATTAGCGAATTTGAATCCCATCATTATAGCTAAATTTCAAAGTTAAAACTGACATAAAGATTCACTACCTATCAAGATGAAATTTCTTTCATAAGTAGGTATTAATTCTTTATAGAGGTACAATAGTTTCTTTCAGGCTAAAAGTGGAATGTTCTCATGTTTGAAATATTGTAGGAACCAAAGCAAGGACTTCTAATATTTTCGATTTTTCAAATTTAAGTAGCAATCATCAAAAGAGGAAAAGAGGTTACAGTCCACCACCCTACAAATTTACCATGTACAACTCACGCATGACAGACCGAATGAAGGGTCTGGTGTAAAAATTTGCCACTCAGACTGCAGACATTGCTGGTGTTAGTTCCAACTTCCAAACTCCACAAACTATTAAATTGGTCCCAGCCCATATATAAGGCATCCATGACCAACAAATGACAACAACAAACTCAGCCTTACCTCAACAAAAGGAGGTGAGCTACATGGACCCAAGAAAAGATAAAATATTGAGGGTAAATTACTCAGACCTTCCCTGTGTTTTTCCTGATCAACGCAACACTCACACAAATCTCAAATACTACAACTGTCCCCCGTTTGAGTAACGGTGTTAACTAAAAATATATCAAAATTTTGAAATGACTAATTTTACACACCCCCCCAAAAAAAATATATCACTACAAAAATAACCATTCACTATCGTCAACACTTGAGGACCTGCAACTCATCAGAGACTAGGAATAACTCCCTCTCCGCCACCAGCTACCAGCAACTACACTACTAGCAATCCTCTCTACGAAGAAGAGATAGAAAGGAAGCCTTTTATCTTGAAACTATGGTGGACGTACCCATGGTTTATGGTTTCCACCGTTATCATCGAAATTTTCCACACTTCGACGGTATCCCAGGACTTCGATACCAAATACCACGTTACTTTTAAAAGTCACTGGTTTAGACCATTATCAACCAAATTCCCACATTTCGACCGGAATGTGAGAAATTTCCTCGAAATGTGAGAATTTTCAAGTGGACCAATGGGTCAGCCTTTATAAAACCTTCTTAAATGGGAAACCAAGCCTTCTTATTTCAAAATTTAGATCCTCTCACCCCTATTTCTTCTCTATGAAGTGGGAAACCTGGGAAAACACTCAAGATTTTGCCCTTGTGCCATCAAATCTTCATTTTAAGCTTGGATCTTGCAAATTCATAGGAAATCTACCTAATGAAGTGAGCTTGGACCAAAAAGGTAAATCTCATCTTCCCCAAAAATTGTGTGCCATCCTTCGAAAGCACTGGTTCATTTGGATATGGTGGTGGGTATGGACAATAGTGGATCTTCTACTTCATTTGGACAAGAGGGTAGTTCAGGCGATGGGTCATCTTCTGTTGACAGTATCTTTGGGTATCCATCCTAACCTTGTGTGCCACATCCAAATCCTATCATTGTGGCTGAGTCATTCCCTAGGATGGGATTCCTAGCTGATGTTGATGATGCATCATACAAATAAGCAGTGACGAACTACCAAAACAATTGTGCCCAAAACATGTCATGGGACTCGTATGTTGGTACGTAGCTCGTGGACTAGAACCGCCTAGATACTCTACTTGAAATTGACTGTTGACTTTTGACTGTTAACTGTTGAGACTTGAGAGATAACTCACAATTATGTTATATTATTATTTATTTTGGATAAGTTACATTATGTTTCGTTTATTTTAAACTTCTAATAATGTAGTTCACATTTTTAGTTAGTATATGTAATTATGTAGTATAGTTGTAGTCAACGACCCATGGAAAGGAACGACACACTAGGGATAGGTGCTGGAAGTTACATGGTAAACCAGCCAACACCCATAGTCGTAGACAAGGATGGTCCAATGCTGTCGCGAATCAGGTTTCTGATGACACTCCCACAGATTCCTTTGTCTCCAATTAAGTTCTACAGAGCTTGCGCCAACTGATGAACAAGCTTGACACTGCTTCCTCCTCTGCAGCCTCAACTACTTCTCTGCCAGTGTCCTTTGATCCTGCACCATACACTAGTATTCCATTTGGTGGCCATTGTGCATTGATTGAATCCCCTTCTTTGATTTTTGATTCAGGAGCCATTGACCATAAGACAAGGTCTGCTAAACACTTTGATGCTTACTCTCCTCTGTCAGGTAACCAGAAAGTTCGGGTGGCAGATGGGTCTCTTTCCCCTATCTCTGGAAAGGGTTCCATCTCTCCCAGTCCATTATTATCTTTGTCTTCTGCTTCGCACGTCCCAAAGTTCACTACTGATCTTATTTCCATTAGTAGCATTACTAGTAACATTCTTTCCTACCCATTGTCTTTTTCAGGACTTGGTAACGGATCATATGATTGGCAGTGGCATGGTTCAAAATCTTGCCGCAATTATTGCTGGTATGAATACCCTACGAAATACTAATTGTACCATATCTCGGTCGATATTTCGGCATAGTTTCGGCAAGATACCAAAATGACACCACCTTAGGCTTATAAATACCTCATTTCATTGGGGGGAGTTAAAATTTCGACTCTTTCTCGTCTGTTTCGGTGAAATCTCAGTTCCTCACACTTGAACACAAATCGACTCTATTACCCGCTAATTAGCCACATCATCACACCTATTGCCTTGAAGATCACCCCAACTTGCAGATCTACACATTCCAAGCTTAGGAAAGATCAGTTGACAGTAGCTCAATGGCGGGATCTTCTTCATACTATAGTGGTGACACATACCCTCGGATTGGTTACCTTTGGTATGTAGATGACTCAGTTTATTTGGCAGTTGTGGAGGACTACGTTCGATTTTTCTCTCAGGCTATAACGTGGCATGCATTTGCAATGCAATCGGAGGAAAATGCACGTCGACTCCATCGAACTGGGCGTGATATCCAACCAGGCCATCATAGTTCTTTCCAGTAGATGGTCATTATGATTAGTGTTGTGTAATTAATATGCTCAATGGATGACTTTAGTTGCTTGACTTGGGAATTAGTCATTATTACTCTAGTACTCTAAATATTAATTAATTAATGTTGTATGTTTTGATCATGGCTTAGATACATTATTTATTTGTGTTACTATCATATTATATCTTGTTCTAGCAATGAAGCAGGCAAAATTTCCATAACAATTCGACAGTTGCTGCCAAACAATGGTGCAACCCTAAAACATGGTCATGTTCTAATATTTTTGCAAATTTAAGTACTACGCATTTTTATTAACCTTAAAACAAGCTACCCACCAAGTTTCAGGTCATAATATGGCAGTTTGACCACCGAAACAGTCAACCCAATAAAAAAAAAAAAAAAAAAAACCAACTCGCCAAGATTTTGGTGGTTCTGAAACCACCGAAACGAAACGAGATTTCAAACCTTGGGCAGTGGTAAAGTTGTGGATGGGTTGTATTTGCTTGATCGGTCTCCTATTGCATTGACCTCTCAGCACACAGTTCCAACTGCATCTACTTCTGCCTTGCATAGTTTCTACGGTTCTACCAGTGGCATCGTCGCTTAGGTCACCCACCATTAGCAATTTTATTAAAGTTATTTCCTAATTTATTTCGCAAGTGTAATCCAAAAAATTTCTTTTGGCAGCTGTTGAAGCAGTCCCCATGAGCTTATTTTAGACAATTCCACAAGGCAATGATTGCCATAGGTTACAGACAGAGTAATGCTGATAATACTTTGATCATCAAGAAGTCAGGGGAGACTATTCTTATAGTATATGCGGATGACATAGTGATTACTAGCAGTGAGACATGTGAAATTGCACATCGCAAAGCTTACTTAAGAGCTGAGTTTGAGATCAAGGACTTGGGGAAGCTCAGATATTTTTTGGGGCATTGAAGTAGCCAATTCTGCTCGAAGTATCTTTCTATCTCAGAGAAAGTATACTCTTGACCTTCTCTCTGAAACGGGGTTACTTGGATGCAAGGTTGTTGATACTCCATCAGAGCCTAATACTCACCTCAAGGAGAAAGATGGAGAACCAGTGGACAAGGGTAGCTAACAGAGGCTAATCGGTTGCCTCATCTACCTATCTCATACTCACCCTGACATTGCATTTGCAGTTAACCTGGTGAGCCAATATATGCATATCCATGCTCCACTCATTTGGAGGCTGCATATCACATCTTGAGATACCTGAAGTCAACGCCTGGACAAGGTGTCCTATTCTCTCCTCATAGCCATTTGCAAGTGGAGGCATTCGCTAATGCCGATTGGGCTGGCTATCCGAATGATAAGAGATCTACTTCTGAATATTGTACAATGGTAGGAGGTAATATTATTACATGGCAGAGCAAGAAGCAAAGCAGTGGTTCCGAGATCTAATGCTAAAGTGAGTTTCGAGCCATGGTCAAGGTATTTGTGAACTACTATAGCTTCAGGGTCTTCTTCAAGATTTGTGTCTCTATCAGTTCGACTATGTTGTAACAATAAATTTGCGATCAGCATAGCTCACAATCCAGTTCAGCATGACCGCATGAAGCATGTAGAGATTGACCGTCACTTCATCAAAGAGAAGCGGAACGGGGCATCATATGCATTCCATTGTACCTTCTGAGGCTCAGTTAGTTGATATCTTTATTAAGAGTCTCAATAGCAAGTTGTTTAGTCCTATTGTTAGCAAGTTGGGCATGTTCAATATGTATGCACCAACTTGAGGGGGAGTGTTGTAATAATGGGTTTATGGGTATTCTAGAGTTCTACCAAACAAGTCCTTAAGTCCATTAGGGTCATGGGCTATGGTCTTGTAATATTCTCTAGAATACTGTAATATTCTCTAGAATATCATGTAATATTACCCAGAATATCCCTTTCTCTATATTATAAATAAAGAGGACTAGTCTCTATGAGACAAACTCAATTCCCCAATTCAACAAGGGGGGGTTTCCCTAGTTTGATTCCCTGAACCTAAGTAGAGCAATCCTAGATTCTGTGTAGCAACGGAAAGCATAGCAGTACGACAAGTGTCCTCAGTTTAAACAAGGGCATAGGCTTGTTCTAGGGTGGGAAAGGGATCCCAACTCAAAATCTAAGATCGAGTTTGATCAAACTCGGTATTGAAACCAGCAAGGAATACATAAACACGAATTTATCTTCTTTCTTGGCAATGACAGCAATGTCAGCTATGCATTTAAGAATAGTATCAACATAAACGTTTAACTCTTGCCAAATAAGTTTAAGGGTAGAATAATATTGGAAAAGAAAAAGTTCCTTCTATTTAGTGTCATGGATCCGTTTCCTCAGCTCGTAACATTGGGCATCATTGGCAACCTGGGAATAGGTGTCCTTGGCCGCCTTCCAGATCCTGGCAGCAGTATCCAGAAAGAGATAGTTCTGAGCAATAGTGGGATCCATGGAATTAATGAGGTCGGACATCACGAGAAAGTTGTTTGTCAACCACTGGACTTGGGTTTTGTCAGTAGTAGTAGGCTTCTTCGTAGCACCAGTAATATAGCCTGACAAGCCACGAGCACCAATGGCCAAGTAACAGGAATGAGACCACAACAGATAGTTGCTCCCATCTAGTTTGATGGAGCTAGGGAGGATGGCAGGGATAGATGAAGAGGCCCCGTCAAATCCTGAAGATGCTGTAGTAACTTCAGACATGGCTGCTGATTAGAACCAAAGGGTCTCAGGCAATAGCACCAAAGTCTTCAACAACTAGAGAATAGAGAGATAACAAGATGAACATCAGTGGAAAAGATCACATTCAACCATCGAGGGAAGAAGTTGTGGTGCCCGAAGAAAGATGTGCTAGAAGCTAGCGGTGGCGGCTGGAGTCGCTAGCGAAGAGAGTTAAGAGGCAATGGCGCTGAAGGCAATGGTGGAAGGAGTTTTCGCAAGCATGGCGGTAGAAGTCACTGTCTCTGGCGGTAGCTAGAGCCGCAAGCGACAGTGGTGGGGAATGGTGATCGCTGGCTTTGGGAGGGGTTTTGATGGCAACGGTAGGGATAGAATGGTGAGGAAAGGGTTCAGTCATGGCATTGATACCATTTGAATTGGGAAATTGAGATTATGTCTCACAAAGACTAACCCTCTTTATTTTATGATAGAGATAAAGGGATATTCTAGAGAATATTACAGGAATATTCTAGAGAATTTTACAAGACCATAAACCATAACCCAAATGGACTTAAGGACCTGTTTAGTAGAACTCTAGAAAACCCATAAACCCATTATTACAACAAAGATCATTAAGTCCTAAACCACATTCACCTTCCCAAGTAACCCTTGAAAAAATTTTAATTACAATTTAGCCACACTATTGTGGATTTGAGCAATGTGGTGATTGGGTTGGCCCATAAGCGATCCAAATAGGGTTTCGGGACCCAGATCCTCATCAGTATGAATGCATTTATTTTCATGGGGTTAAATGGTATCTTTCCTAACAAACATTTGGCGTAAGTTATGTTAACTAACTAGTCTAGCAAATAGGGTTTTATTATTTTTAAATATTAAGGTTTTACTTGTTGATATAAGGGTTGTTTCCAATAACATTCATCATTTCTCTTCAAATTCAAACAAATAAGAACAAGACATAAGAGGACCACATTGGCTCCTGAGAGAGGGGGTAGGGGTAGGGGTAGGGGTAGGGGTAGGGGAGGGGAGGGGAGGAGGGGGGAGGGGAGAGGGCAGAGGGCAGAAAGAAAGATGTGATCAACAGTTTCCAATGGTCTCTAGCATCAGCACTGGTGTTGATGGCAATAACTCAATGGTTAAGAGTCACTCTGATGCAGATTCTTCACCAAACTAGGCTTGTTCTATCAGGAATAAGCCTAGGGTTGGGTTCCATACACGTTGGGCCTTTGATCCCATGTGTTTTGAGTGTAATAGGCAATTTTCATGGGCCTAAACTAGGGGTTCTAAGGTTGCATACGGGATTCACTGATTTATTTCATTTTAGTTGTGTTTGATTTGAGTTATATTTGTTTCTTTAGGAGTCAAGTCATTAGTAGTTAGTTTCCTTTTTCAACTAGTTTCTAATTTCAGTTTTTAGTAACTATTGTATTAGGAGAATATTGGTTTCCTTTTTTAGGAACCTTCTATTTTGTAATTCCCTCCCCCATCAACATTATAAATAAAAAGAAGGCTCTTAAAAAAAGGGATGATTTTGATTAAAAAAAAAATTAATGGTTGTTGCTATTGTCTTCTCCATGAAGATTTGTCGTGTGTTTGATCAAGGCTAATTGACTCTCTGCAGTGTAAAGCCAGAGAGGTCCTCTTCTATTTTATTTTTTTCTTCTTCTTTGCTGTTCAAGGTGTTACAGATCTGTCCTAATTCTACAGGTATTTAAATCACTTGCTCTCTCAATTCTGTCAAGAGAAAAAGATGGTTCTGTGAAAATTTCATCATTCCATATGTCCCTTTATTATCTACTTCTATTCTGATTTTTGAAACCCTACAATCTGAGATCGATATTCTTAATCTCAGATCTGATCCCATCCTTGTTATTAATCTGTTTTGAACTATTCTGGTATTTGATATGATGTTCTCTGAGAGTATCCTGCAACATTGGGACTAAATTGACTTGTCAATTCTAGTCCTACATTAAGTGGTATCAGAGCATGGCAGAGGACAACCCTATAACTGAGTTGAAGAACTCCATGGCTTCAATGATGGAGATGTTGATACAACTGCATCAAGAAATGGTGCAAAGGAATGAAATATTTAGAATGCAGCAACGTGTTGGTGTCCCAGAATCATTAATAGCACCCGTAACACCTCTATGGGAAGTGAAGATACCTCTATTCAAACCAAAAGAACTTGAAGTCAAGGTTCACATTGAAGAGATAGTTCTTGAAGCTTTAAAGATAGAAGGTCAAGAGACAAAAGATTCCACTGAAGAGTTCTACATTGAAGAGAGCATAGTAGACAAGATTGAAGCCATAGACGATGATGTAGTGGTTGAAAGCACTCCACAATAAGTTTTTGAGATTCATGATGAAAAGGAAGTGCTTGTTCCTCCAATCCCTGATGAGAAGGTTACCATCGTTGATGACTCTATGCATACAACATTCACAATTGGTATCGATTCAAAGGTTGAGCATATAGAGTTTGTTATGTCATCATGGTTCTTCGAAGAAAAAGCTCTACGCCTTGAAGACAACATTCTGAAAGTTTACAAGCAACCAAAATTTTGTTTGGGAATGGTCAAAGCTGCTACTCACATGTTGTTTCTCCCTCATCACTGGAAAATTTGAAGACGAAATTTTTCAAGATGTGGATAGTTGATGCAGATTCTTCACCAAATTAGGCTTGTTTTATTAGGAATAAGCCTAGGGTTGTGCTCCATACATGTTGGGCCTATAATCCCATGTGTCTTGAGCGTAATAGGCCACTTCTATGGGCCCAAACTAGGGGTTCTAAGGTTGCATACGGGATTCACTGATTTGTTTCCTTTTTATTTGTGTTTGATTTGAGTTATATTTGTTTCCTTAGGAATCAAGTTGTTAATTGAGTCAAGTCATTAGTAATTAGTTTCCTTTTTCAACTAGTTTCTAGTTTCAGTTAGTTTCTAATTTCAGTTTTTAGTAACTATTATGACAGGAGAATATTTGGTTTCCTTTTTGAGGAACCTTCTAGTTTGTAATTCCCTCCCCCATCAACATTATAAATAAGAGTAGGAGGCTCCTAAAAAAAGGGATGATTTTAAAAAAGGAAATTGTCCTATGTTTGATCAAGGCTGATGGAATTGGTGTTTGATCCAATTGACTCTCTGCGGTGTGAAGCCCGAGAAGTCCTCTTCTATTTTATCATCTTCTTCTTCTTTTCTGTTCAAGGTGTTACAGATCTGTCCTAATTCTACAGGTATTTAAATCATTTCCTCTTTCAATTCTGTCAAGAGAAAAAGAGGGTTCCGTGAAAATTTCATCATTCCATTGGTCCCTTTATTATCTACTTCTATTTTCATTTTTGAAACCCTATAATCTGAGATCGATATTCTTAATCTCAGATCCGATCCCATCCTTGTAATAAATCTGTTTTGAACTATTCTGGTATTTGATATGATGTTCTCTGAGAGTATCCTGCAACATTGGGACTAGGTTGACTTGTCAATTATAGTCGTACATTACACTCAGTCACCTCTGCTGGCCTTATTGATGAGAATCATAACACAAGGGTATATTCAACGGTCTTCGTCTATGGCGCCAGACAACAGCGACACAACCGCCCAGAAAGTGAGAAGCTGAGTAGGAGGAACAAGTTAACCTCTGTAAGGGAAGAGAAAGGGGGGAAGGGGGAGTGAGTTCTCAACGGGTCCCACTCAGCATGGAGAAGATGAGAGAGAGAGAAGCAAAAAAAGGTAAATCATGGTTAGAATGATCATTTCCAAAATGTAATGGGAGTTTCTGATAGAACACTTTCACTTTTTAAGGTACAAGTGAAAGAAAGTTCATTTTGGGGAGAACCTGATAGTATAGGAAAATTTTGCGCCATATGAAAATTTCTCCCACAGAATTACAAGGTTAAGGGACAGTTTGAATCTCTGTCAAATACGAAACTGGTGAAACACAAGTGGAATGCCCTAGGGCACACATTGCACTAAAACGTTTTTTGGAAAGTGTAAGAGCTCAACATGCTAGCACTAGAAACCTTGTTAGTATTATCATGTGCATATTAAGGCTGGAATAGCAATGATAACAGGTGGAAGTTTGAAACATTCAAATTCAGGTTCCACATTGAGATGTAAGGTAACACACAAATACCATAGCTATAGCTAGTGACAGAAACAAAACAAATAGACGCAGAACTTAAGAAATTATATTGCCATGTATGCATTATGTAAGAATTCATTCACCAAGATTTTTCCACATCCGGCACAGAAATATGTATCTGTGCTTGACACATTGGCTTCTTGCTTTTCATATAAGGTTCTATAATATTTACACCAGAGACAGCCCACACCCATGTCTGGACACCAACATAATGCAGTAAATAGTAAAATAACATAGCATGATAATGAGGAAATAAAGTTCCCAAAGAAAACTGACATACCTGAGAAACAGAAAGCTCCCGACAAGCCTCTTTCCAAGTAGTGATAAACATCCGAACAGCATCATCAGGAAGCAAATGATTATCAACCTTATTCTCAATAACAAGGTCCTTTTTACTGCAGCTTTCTTGGATAGGAAAATCTAGCTCAGACTCATCCAACTTGGCCTTTCCTCTTTTAGGTGACTTTTGAGGCAAAGGGTCACTGACATGTTTTTTCCTTTTCCTTCCAGCTGACCTTTTACTCTCATCAGCAGCAAATGATTCACCATCCATTTCAGTTTTGAGACCAAGTCTTGTCATTTCTTCAGTTGCAGAAGGGTACGGGCAGCTGCTTGTACGCTGATCATAACATTTTCTACTTCGAGAAATCGTGCTCTGATTGCTCAGATCATTCTCGTCCTCATCATCCTCAGTACAAGTATCATCATCATTTTCATGCTCTGAACTAGATGAAACAAATCTAACGTGCTTACCATGAAAATCCTTATTTACAGAGGAGAATGACTTCATACGCTGAGTCATAGCATTGAATCGTCGGTCGAAAACCTTCTTCTGTGAAAGAGTAACAGAATTTTGTGGTAAATCAACTTTGATCTTCCTAATTTGCTTTCCAGGAGTTGATTTCAACTCTTTAATACATTTTTCAAGTGTGACATCTTCTGCTTTCCTTGCTTCCCGAATGAAACTAATATACATCCTAAGGTCAAAGAAAGTAGAGACAAGACCAATTCAGTGCTGTTTACCATTCATGAGAAATACTAGAGAAATCCAAAGTCCCAGAAGATTATAACATAGGCTTGCTCCATCCATTTAAAAAATATATTATTGTCATCCATTTTATTGAATAATGCATCCAGTATCTAAATTTGCACTTCTTCTGAGAAGTAAATTCACACCACATAATAGCTACTTTAATAAATTTTAAGTGCTTCAATTCAATTCAAAAAAAAAAAAAAAAAAA
>NC_056565.1:32482177-32499951 GCF_013358625.1 Macadamia integrifolia | reverse complement strand
AAAAAAAAAAAAAAAACAAATATTGTTTTTGAATACCCGACAGTTAACTTATCAGGGCAATAAAATCTTGGTAAACTCAATGTCTAACTTCAAACATATCAATTCGAGCCAAAGATAAGAAAAAAATGCATCACAGTTCAAGTATTTTTTTTCCATAGATTTGTCATTTAGCTGGATTGCAGTTTTTTTTTTTTTTCTTCTTCTTTTAATTCTTAGAGGTTGACCAACCACAAAGTACCCACCCGTGCATTGGGGGAACTGGGATAACAAAAGTCACAATCTGAATGAATGGTAGTTCACAGGATTCAAAATCCCAGAACCTGGATTTGGAAAGAATTTTATAGCTCACTATGGGCATTGAACCTGAGCCTTCCAGACTCTCCAAGAGGTCTCAAATGGAAAGGATTATTTCAGTCAGAATATTGATGAACTTTTCAAACTCACGAAATTTTAAAAGTGTAACTTGTCAGCAGATATTGACAATATATCTTCTCACATAGCAACATACAAGTGGTCAAAACCCCCGTCCCCCAAGTCTATGTTACACAGGTTCAGGCCTAGGGATTGATATTGGGCTAAAATGTGTCAGAAAAAAAGGGGGGATTAGTGTCAAACAAAGGGTGATGCAGATTCATCTTCGAAATAGACTTGTTTTATTAAGAATAAGCCTAGGGTTGAGTTCCATACATGTTAGGCCTTTCATCCCATTTGTTTTGAGTGTATTAGACCACTTTTATGGGGCCTAAACCATGGTTCAAGAACTCGAGCAAAACATGCGAAATTTCGCATGTTTCGCAGGTATCGACAGGTTTCGACCATGTTTCCCATGCTTCGGTCTTCGACCTTATCAACCTGGTTCGACCATTTGGGTTGAATCAGGTCCTATAAGTTATTTCAAACAGAAACCATTCATTGGTTTCAACAGATTTCGGCCTTCTCTTGTGCTTTTTTTTCTCCCAAGTATAGGAAACTTGGGAAAACAGTGGGATTTTCATTGTTTTTACAACCAAACTTAAATCTAAGGGTGATTAGTGCTTCCCCTACACAAGAAAAGCATCTTGGACCATAAAGGTAAGTCCCAACTTCCCCAAAAAACATTTTTTTTTTATATAATATGTTAGTAAATAGGGTACAATCATGTAATTTTATTATATGTTGCTTAGGGGGACCCAATCTACGCATTCCCGATGGCCGAATTGTTTTTTGCATGTTAATGCTTTTTTTTATCTTCCGTTTTTAAAAATGCATTTACCTACAATATTTTTTTGAAAAAAAAAAAGGGTTAATATTTGGTCTTTCGTGTTCAACTTAATATATGTTGAACACCATCAGCCGATCTAGAACTTGATGGTTTCAGGGTTTTTTTTTTTTTTTCAAAAAATTCATTAAATATATTCTGAAATTATTTTAAAAATGTAAATGATTACGAAAAATTGTCTATTATGGTTTGAAAATTCAAGAAACTTAATGAATCTATTACAAATGCATTTACAATCATGTTTGTAAACTAATATGATGCTTCTTAATTACTCATTATTTATTAATCAAATAATTATTTTTAAAATATTTTTAAATAGGAAAAAATATAATGCTTTGCTGGGAATTTGGAATTATCTTTAATTGTTTTAATGAGTCATTATGAATGCATATATGTTTATAATTGGTCTTTTTTTTGTTGAAACAGTGTTTGTAGGAAGATTTTAAGTGTTGCATAATGACTGATAGAGGTGGGGACATCGCATGGCTACATGGAAGACCCCTATCAACTGATAAGAGGAAGTCACAATGTAATTATTGTCAAAAAAGAATCATGTCTAGTGGGGCCACAAGATTAAAGTGGCAGCTAGCAGGTGGGGACAGGAATGTGTTGGGCTGCCCTAATGTATCCAATGAGATCAAGAGGAGCATGCTGGAGCATTTAAAAGGAGGGTTGTAGAAGAGGAAGGAGAAGAGGCAGTTAGGGATGAATACCATGATGCTTGTCTTGAGTCATTGCCAGAGTTGGGGGAGCGAGATTATGACAGTGAGGAACCTGACTTGAATGATGTACAAACGGCACAAGAGGCTGAACAATTGAGGATGACTTTTGTAGCAAGCAGAGCCCAGCTTGATATTGATGAGGAAAGACGGGTACATAGGGCTAGCAGAGTTGGTTCATCTCGAGCAGTTGAAAAAGACCCTAAGGCCTGAGCCACAGAGGAGGAGAAGGAGGTTTGAGACATAGAGAGCCAGATGTTCCATTGAGGAGGTCCCAGAGTGTGAGGGACCAAGCCCCACCCCCACCCCCACCCCCACCACCATCTTATAACTGGAATGTTGAGGTTCTCCAATCTGATCCTGCATTGTATCAAAAGCAGGACTCGAGACAGTTAAAATTGAAACAAGTGTGGACCAATGTTAAGGAGGCAGTGGGGATGGCTTTCTCCAAATGGGCTTTCTATCATAGCATTCCAGCCAATATGACCACAGGATCATATTACCAAAACATGTTGGATGAGATTGGTAGAGCTGGTCCAGGTGTGAAAGGGCCAATAGCTTATGAGATGTACAATGTATATTTGCCAAAGCAAAAGAAAGAGTTGGTAGATTACATTGAGGATCTGAAGCCAATATGGGAGTATTATAGGGTGAGTGTGATATGTGATGGATAGACTGGACCCACTAGACGGTCCATCATCAATTTCATGGTGAATTGTGATGAAAGGACAATCTTCCTAAAGTCAGTTGATGCATACAGGGAGAAGAAAGATGCAAAATACATCTACAACCTCTTGAAAGAGGTGGTAAAGGATGTCGGGGTCAACAATGTGGTACAGATTGCCCTGATAATGGGAGCAACTTCAAGAAAGTTGGGGAAAAGCTAATGAACAATCGAAGGTACCATCTATTTTGGACTCCCTGTGCAGTCCATTGTATAAATCTCATGTTAAAAGACATGGAAAGTTTGAAGATTGTAAAAAGTGTGGTAGAGAAAGCGAGGTAGGTGACCACATATGTGTACAACCATGGGTTTGCTCTGAACTTGTTAAGAACTAATGTGGTGGGGACTTAGTGAGGCCAGGATTGACAAGGTTCGCGAGGGAACTATATCGCCTTGAAGAGCTCTGAGGCGAAGAAGTCCGGATTGAGATCCATGTTTGCTTCTAAGGAGTGGTTTAATTGGGATGGATCTAACTCTCAGGGAGGAAAAGCAGCCCAAACCACTATTTCTAATGAAAAATTCAGGGAGGATCTCAAGAAAGTGGTGAAGATATTAGATCCGATTGTGAGCGTCTTGAAGTTGGTTGACTCACAGATTAAACCCACCTTACCAGTCATATGGGCAGCCATTGAAATGATGAAGATGGAGGTGGAAGCGATGTACCGAAAGGGTAACAAGAAGTTCCTTGCCATAATCAAAGACCGCTGGGAGAGGCAGCTCACGCAGCGTCTACATAAGGCTGGTTGGTTTTACTTTATTCACCTTACTTGAACTTGTTAATATTGACATATACTTTTGCTTACCCAATATTCACCTTATCTATTTTCAGCTTATTACCTAAACCCCAAGTATTAATACAAGCATAGGCTTGGCTTGAGAACTGATATCATAGATGCAGTTCACACCGTGGTGGAGAAGATTGAGTCAAACACAACCGCATAGAATATCATCAACACGGAGGTGAGTGTTGAAGTTATTAATTAATACAATTATTAACCTAGGATATGAACATTAAGTTGCTAACATTAGTACCAATGTACAGATGAAAGCCTTTAGGGATGGAACTGGGAGTTTTGGTTGCACAACGGCTGTTGCGGGTCGAGATAGCACTGCTGTTGGTTGGTCCAATGACCTTGTTCTTTTCTTTCATATTCAGCTATGTACCATCATAAAAACCCACCTAATAGTCTCTCATTGTTTTACACAGTTGAATGGTGGGTGCAATATGGAAGATACTCACCCAACTTGTCCAAAGTAGCAATTAAAGTGTTATCTCAAATATGTTCCACCACTGAATGCGAGCGCAATTGGAGTACTTTCACCTTCATACACTCCAAGAGATGGAACATATAGGGTGTTGCACGGCTGGTCTATGAGCACTATAATATGAGATTGAAAGAAGAGCACATACGCCTTGGCATGGAGAATGATACTACCCCAATCGAGCTTGCTGATATCTTCCAATTTGAGTCAGATGATGCAGATCACCTTTATGAGTGGGTTAGAGATCAAGGTGAGCCACTTTTAGATGAGGCCGGCGGTCGGCCTAGCAGTCAAATTGCTTCAGAAATGGGTGTTGATGTGGAAGAATATATGTCAGAAGAGGGGAGAACGAGTCACCACTTCCATTTGAGGCCCACCCTGGTGTTGGAATTGAAGACGAAGAGTATCGGACCCCTGACCAGACACAAGGTGATGATGATGATGATTATGATTATGATGATTAGCTGCCATGCGAGCTGAAGAGGATAGATTAGCAGCCATACATGCTTCCACAACCATCTCCAATCAGATTCACAAGGGAGACTGAGTTCACACATGCCACGCAAGATGAACACCATGGTTCACGACAACAGAGAGGCTATAATAAAGGACCATGCAAAAGGTTCGGGCCTCATGATGAGACAGATTGGATGGGCCAAAGCATGGATATATCTAGTTTGTCTACCACAATGGAATCCATAAGTTTGGGACGGGGTGGAGAATCTGGGCATTGGCGTGCACCAGAATTCATTGACTCGAGCCCTAGTCCAGTACATAATGGTGATAGTGGTTTTAAGAGCGCCGAATCAACTACATCGCATTATGGGTATCCAGGACAGTATGGTGTATATGCCGGTGGACCATCCTTCGAGAGCACTGGTTCATTTGGATATGGTAGTGGTTATGGACAGTATGGTGAATCTTATTCCTCATTTGAACAGGAGGGTTCTACAGGTAGGTCATCTTTTGTTAACAGTATGGTATCCATCCCAACCTTCTGTGCCATACCCACAACCTATAACTGTGTGTAACCCATTCCCTAGGTTGGGATACCTAGCTATGTTGATGATGGATCTTATAGAAGAGCGGTGAGAGAGTACTAAGACAATTGGGCCCAGAACATATCATGGGATGCATATGTCTCTCATTCAAATGAGCGGCTACGACATCTGTAGTGGTATGCGGCTCGTGGGATGGAACCGCCTAGACACTTTACTTGGAATTGAGTCACTACTTTCAAATGTTAAGTAATTTTGAGTCACTATTGTTGAGTGTCGATAAATAACTGTTGATGATGTAATATTTTTATTTATTTTGGATCATTCGGATTATGTCTTATGTTTTGATGTAGATTGTGGACTATATAGTCATTATATAATATAGTTTCAGAAGTTAAGTCACCAAGTCAGCGTAATGATTATCGAACCTTTGGTTCACCACACAAGTAAGACTTTATATGCGTTTTTTATTAAACTAATGATGTGAATGTGTTAGAAATGTTCAAAATAGGATGTACACAAAAAATCAGACAAAAAAATCATTGTTTGAGGGTCGAAACCTAAATTTCCACCATATTTTTCCCGGTAACCTCGAAATTTTCCAGGTTTCGACCGAAATTTCAGTCTCCCCAGGGGTCAAAACCCGATACCGTGAACCTTGGCCTAAACTGGGGGTATTAAGATTGCATACAAGATTTACTAATTTGTTTCCTTTTACATTAGTTTCCTTTTTAGTTGGGTTCAATTTAAGTTATATTTGTTTTCCTAGGAGTCGAGTTATTAGTTGAGTCGAGTCATTAGTTGTTACTTTTCTTTTTGAAAGTTTCCTACTTTTAGTTTTTAGAAACTATTGTATTAAGAGAATAATCGGTTTCCTTTTTAAGAAACCTTCTATTGTGTAATACCCTCCCCCATCATTATACATAAATAAGAGGAGGCTCCTAAGGCTGGAATGATTTTGATAAAAAAAAAATTAATAGCTACAGCTATTGTCTTCTCCACGAAGAGTTGTCTTGTGTTTGACCAAGGTTGATGGAATTGGTGATTGATCCAATTGACTCTCTGCAGTGTGAAGCCTGAGAAGTCCTCTTCCTTTGTTTATCTTCTTCTCCTTTCAATTAGTCAAGAATCTACAGCTGCCGTAACCATCTACAGGTAATTGATTCCATCTTCTTCCACAGTTCTGCCCCAGGAAATCTTCTTAGTTTCCTATTTGATACCCTGCTGCCTGAAACACTTTCAGCCATCCTCTGTGGCTGAAACTAGGGTCAATCTTCCCTCCCATAAGGGCTATCAATCGTCCAAAAGATCTGGCCATTCTGACCAGCTGTTAGTGAGATAATTAAAATCTTCCCAAAACCCTGTTTTAGTCTGTTCTGTCTGGGACAGAAATCAATAGAGCTATTAATGATTATATGGTTTCCTTTGATATTGGCCTATGAAACTATGAAGGAACAAGCCTATTACATCCTCTGTTAAGCCCTAATGTCAGGTTCCTAATCTGATCAGGAAAGAACTTCCTGCAGAGATTGATTGGCTGCTTTGTTTCCTATTTGGCCTACTTTTCTAACTCTGAATTATTGTGCACGGTTGGACTGTTGAGTGGTTGATGATGCAGACAAGTCACTTAATAAGCTCATTTTATTAGAAATAAGCCTCGGATTAGGTTATGTATGTGTTGGGCTTTGATCCCATGGGTTTTCTATGTAATGGACCACTTTAATGGGCCTAAAATATGGGTAGAAGGTAGGTAAACGAGATTTAATTCTTGAGTTTAGTTAGAGTGCTGTTTTGAGTCTATTTCCTTTATTATTTCATTTTCCTAGTCAGTTTAGATTTCGCAATTAGTTAAGGCTTGGATTAGGCCTTTCCTTTTTAGTGTTTGACTCAGTTTTGAGTATTCTATATAAGTTTGTAAGGGGCAACAGCACTGAAAAATGATTTGAATGAAAAAAAAAAAAGCTTTGTGCTAGAGAACTGTGAGATGCAGTGCTATGAGAGACAGCTTGGGTGAGATGTCCATGGGTGAGATGCCCTAGGGAAGAGTGAGATACTCGACCCAACCTATTCCTCTACCCCTATTCTTCACATCATTCTCTATTTTCTGTTTAATTCATTCTTTTGGTTCCTGAATTTGATTTTTATTGGATTTAGTAAAGATCATGTTAGGGATTGGATCACTTGTAAATTGATCCTACATTAGATGATCTTTGATAAGTATCCTACAGTTTGGGATTAGGTTGGCCTTGCCAATCCTAGTTCTACATTAAAGGGGGATCCATTGCCTTCTTCATGGCCACGTCCAAGTATCCAACTTTTGGGTGTGTGCTGGACCCATAGCCCTACTACTAACACCCAAGACATGACATGAAGCGACATGTTGTGTCATGTCATGTCATGTCGTATCAACATGAGTACTCCAAGGGTGCATGAAATGTCAGGTTACAAAGCCCCCCACCAGCATTACCTATATTTTGAGCTCAATGGAAGGGGGAAAAAGATATCTATAAACTAGCTAAAATGAGGGAATGGAAGAATAGAGATTTTTAACCATATTATATGCATTAAAACTTAAAAGTGAAGCTGATAAAGTACTAATAAGTTATGAGGATATTAAAGAGAGAGAGGGAAAACTATTTCTACAACTTATTAAATAAAAACAATATAAGTAATAGTGTTTTAAACAGTTGTAAAACCATCAAGAAACCACAAGTCTTAGATATATAAGAAAATTAGGTGTCTAAAGTAAAGGAAGCTTTAAAGAAGATGAAAATAGGTAAAGCAATATGTCCAGATGGTATTCCAATAGAGGTGTGGAAGAAGCTTAGGAACTGTGTAATAACTTGGCTAAGTTGTTAATAAGATTATGAGCACAAGAAAGATGTCAGATGAATTGAAGAGAAACATTATGATTCCAATTTGTAAAAACATAAGGTGATATTCAAAGTTGTAAAACCTATAGAGGAATAAAACTCATGAGTCATACTATGAAATTATGAGAGAGAGTAATTGAAACAATAAGGTTGCTTCATCGTGACCTAGGGGTCACAAGTTCAAGTCATGAAACAGCCTTTCTACCAAGCAAGGGTAAAGCTACGTACATTACGACCCTCCCAGGCCCCGCAATGGCAATAGCCTCATGCACTAGATAAGCTTTTTTTACTAATATAAACCCGCCTAAGACAAGAGACTACCATTTTCGGCTAACCAATTTGGTCTTATGTCCGGAAGATATCTATTTACTTAGGAGCAAGGCTTCGAAAACTCGTCAAAATCTTGGATATTTCGGTTTTTTTTTTTTAACCGAGACAAAATGGCATACGAAATATAGAAGTACATAATTTCAGTCATCTCGGTCACATTTCGAAATTTCTCTCATTTCAACCCAATGCACAATTTCATCAAAATTTTGACTATCTCGATCATTTCATTTCGCTCATTTTTGCTAATTTCGACCACTTCAGCCATTAGCCCTCCAAAATGGCCAAGGAAACACATGGGAAAAAGTACACCATTTCGACTGAAATTTCAATGGCTTTGAAACCACCGAAACAAAACGAGTTCTTGAACCTTACTCAGGAGGCTTGTGAAAAGATTTAGAAAATGTAAGAAGAATGTCATTATTGACTTAGGAAAAACTTATAATAGAGTCCCTAGAGAGTTGATTAGGCAAGTATTAGAGAAGAAAAGTGTTTGAAGTAAATATGTGGACATAGTTAAAGATATGTGTAATAGTAAAGTAACAAGTGGAAGTATGGGAGCAGGGTAGAGAATTCTCAATTTCAATTGGATTACATTAAGGATCATCTTTAAGCACATATTTGTTTGCACTAATCATAGACGGGTTTAAGAAAGATATTCAAGATCAAATCCCTTGTTGTATGCATTTTATTGATGATATTATTTTTGTGGATATAAAACACAAAGAAATGCAAAGTTGAAATTATGAAAATCAACCTTGGAATCAAAAGGGTTTAAGATAGCAAAATAAAAACAGAGTATATGGTGTGTAACTTTAATAACAATAGGACTAAAAGGGAGGTGGTGAAAATTGATGATAGGGAAATATCAAAAAGTGAAAATAGTGAGTATCTAGGTTCAATCATGAATAAAGGAGAAATAGAGGATAATGTTGCACAGAGAATTAGAATAGAATGTATGAAGTGGAGGGGTCCGGAGTATTGTGTGGACGACGCATTCCTTTAAAAATCTAAAGAAAAAAATTTTATAGGACAGATATACGACCAGCAATGAAGTATGGAGCTGAATGTCAGAAAGTGAAGAAACAACATATAAACAAATTTATTATAGTTGAAATGAGGATGTTGAGATAGATCAATGGTAAAACTAAAAGAGATAAAATAAGAAACAAACAAATAAGAGCTAATTAAATAGTAGATTTGATACATGATAAGTTACGAGAAAGTTGTTTGAGGTGGCATGGGCATGGGCATGGGCATGGGCATGGGCATGGGCAACGGCAACGGAGGCTTTTGAATGCTCCAACACAAAGGGGTGACTTGATTCAGATTGAACGAGCTAAAAAAGGTAAGGGTAGCCATAAAATGACTCTAAATGAAGTGGTGAGGATGGACATGCATAGCTTAGGACTAGTAACAAGAATGGCTTTGAATAGAGCTGATTGGAGAGAAGGATTCATGAATTGACGATTACGATGCAATGTATCAGCTGACACGTTAACTTATTACATGCCAATTTTTTAAAACCATTGAAAAAGTTCTTGTATAAAGGTAAGATCTGTATTGTGTTGCAATAGGGGTAAAAGAACATCAAAACAATATCAAGTAAAGAAAACAAGAGCAGTAAAATACAGTTACCAAGAAAAGCCAAAAGTAGTAGAAGAGACCATGACAAGAGTCACTTCTCTTACAAAATAAATTTATCAAAGACAAAAACAAATCTTGAAACAATAAATAGAACTCTAATTAATAATCTAGCAACAAAACAGCCCCTTCATACCATCGCCATGCAAGGAAATAAATTAAGTTCACATATCCTAAATAAAATGAATGGATTTTGCGTTATCAATCATGTAGAAAGTTATTAAGCCCTAACATAGAGTTCTTCAAAATGCATCAGATGGAGGATTTTGTTTAGACCCCACTTACTGGCCAGAGTTTGGGTGGAATAACACATGGTACTAAGTCGAAGCTTAGCCACCTAAAGTAGTTCAAGAATGATATGACCATCAAAGGTTTTACCAATGTGGAAAATATTTCATTCTAGAGCATTATTGTTCAAGAATGAGGAGTCCATGAAAGGATCTACCAATGCTGAAAATATCATGGAACATTTTTCAATACTCTCTTACAATTTAATATAGTCACCCACGAAGTCACCTCAAATGTCCTAGCTTGGCACTATGGTAATGCAATGTGATTTTATATATTCGCTACTGTTGGCCAGATCTTAACAATTATGGGTAGTATGTATTTTGTAGTCAAGCTCCAAGAATTGAAGTAGGGCAAATCTTCTCTTGCTTCAACAAAGTATCACATATTGAACAAAAGGGATAGGATAGTGAAAGCAAATATCTGGAAAGGCTTACGTTTCTTCCAGGGAGATCCACCAAAGATTAGGCATCTAAGAGAAAGAACTCTAATTAAAGGGACAAAACTCCCTATACATAACATTTCACTATTTTACTGGTAAAACTCATCAGGCTTGTAGAGACCTCAAGTAGGCTCTGCCCATTCTTCCAGCAATGTATTTTCTAATCATGATGGCAAAATTGAAGACGCATATGCTGTGTGCCGTTTCGCAAGAGCTATTATTCAAAAAATCCATATATTTTTTCAATCAGAGCCACCCAAACAGTAAAACATGCAATGCCATCCCAGTTGGTTCTCAAATTTGGCCGCCATGTCCACGTCACCATCTATCCATCTGGTGAGTTTCATCCAAAATGCATTTTTTCACATGGCAATATAAGTCCCTGAGAAGGGTTGAAAAGGGAACTTAGGAAATTTAGGTTTAACAGCTGACATAGAAGAACAAAAGTTCATTAGAAGGTGGGTCAAGTGGTTGAAACAGGAAGGAAAACTTGACATGTGGCTTACTGAAGGGGTACAAGTTGATTGAATCAGAATCAATATGGCACAAAATGGTGGACCATGAAGGAAAGGGTTCCTTCACGGGACCATGTAGTTCCAATTCCCATGAAACTTGTGGGTATCTTCCCTTATCTCGAGTTTTTGGCTGCAAGGATAAATTCAGAACCTGAAATTATGAAAAAAGGAGATCACTAGTAGTTACCAATTTATATGTGAAAGTCACCCAAATTTTACAGCTTTACACAGGGTCCTTAGCCTAGGTATTTAGCAATGCCTATGGGATAAAAATAACTCAAGAGATTAGCTGCCTCAATAAGGGGATAATTTTCAGAAGATGAAAAAATCACATTGATAAAATCATCCATGGAAAGCATTCATGTTTACCACATGTTTCTTATTACCATTCCGTGTTAGTCACCTGAAGCTCAAACAAAGTTCATAAAGACTAGTTTATGACCACTAGAACACTCATAACAATGCCACCTTCAGAAAGGAACAGAAACACACTCAAGTACCATAGAGTATTATCGTGGATAGGAAATTTAGGTTCTCCAAAAGTAGCTGGCAGTATGGGGTTTAGGCTCTAGTAAAGAATGATCATATTAGAACTGATTTGGGAGTTGCTCCAAAGTCCAATCCATTATAAGCTCCAAGAAAGTCATTTGAGAAGGTATGGCCATGTTCGCAGAGGCATTGGGATGCACCAGTAAGGAGCAGTAATCTAATTTAGATTGAAGGAATTAAAAGAGGTAGAGGCAGGCCGAAAATGACTATAAGAGAAGTTGAGGAAAGACATGCATAGTTTAAGTCTTGTCTCAAGTATGACCTTAAATAGAGCTGATTGGAGAGCAAGGATCCATATAGTGGACCCCATTTAATTGTGTTCCTACTTTTTTGCTATTATTATGTTACTTTCCCCTCACTTTTTCGTTTTCCTTTTTTGTCCTTGCTCGGACCCATGTAGCCAACCCCATTAAGTTGGGATAAGGCTGAGTTTGTTGTTGTTGTTGTTGTTGTATGAGGTTTAGGCCACTTCATGTAGCTGACAAAGCTCTTCTAGGAAATTGGTAATAAAGGTTCAGAAAGGAAAGTGGCAGTGATTGGAGACAGGTAACTTTTTTTCCAATAACTTACAAGCATGGGAACAATAATTCTCTACATCCAGCTGAGGTTGATAGACCTGCATGATGGAGCATTAGAAAGCAAGTACAAAGTTTTTCCTTTTTCTTTTCTTTTCTTCTTTTTTTTTTTTTTTTTTTTTTTTTCGGGGGGGGGGGGGGGCTTTGTGGTGGGGGGGGGGAGGAGATGCCCTTCCATCACAGTTGGATCAGATACACATGTTCAGAAGCGAGAGATGTTTGGTGTGAAAATTAACATCATAAAGATACTTCTTTCTCCCAGATGTCAGTTGAAAAGGTAGCGCAGATAGCAACTAATCGGGAGAGACTGCAAATTGAAAAGGAATTATCAATCACATTTCAGAGAAATCCAAACAATGGAGAAACCATGGATCTTTCTTATATTTTCAGATTTCCCAGGCAAAGCAGTATGGAATAGCCACATTCTAAGATAGATGTCTTCTTTTTTATGAACAGCAGTCTCAACAAATCTTACAGCTGATTATCTTGTTCAGCACTAAATGCACCTTTTCCAATATGACGAGGAGGATGTAGATCCCTTGTTGATTCATTGGTAGTCACGAGTGGGTTTCTTGTGTTTTTCCAAGGTTATGGATTCACTGCATTGATAAAAATAAAAATGGTCTATCTCCTATTGGGCAATCATTACATGGAATTTGCCATCCCCATCATCTGTGGGATCTAATGGAACAAAAAAATAAGATGAATTTTCAGGCATCACAATCCCCTTTGGACAGGATATCTTTTCCACGTTCCAAGGCACTTCTTTCCCGGGAATCCTTTTTGTAACCGTAATGCGGAACAGTCATGTTCAATTTTAAGTCCTTTGTCGGTCTTGTCCACCTACACACTATTTTGGTTTATTTACTTTCTTCCTATTTGATATAACATTTATCTTGTTCAAAAATAAATAAATAAAATAACGGGAAGAAGGAGCAGGGAAAAAAAAAGGATGACAGACTACTCAGACTTGAATTAAAGGTTACATAGTGCACACCTCAAGCTCTGAATTCGCACACCAAGCTTTTCCCTAGCAGTGATTGATCTTTTCGTGCCAATGAAGTCCAGGAACTCCTCGGCCACAATAGGTCTGACCTTGCAAGTATCAACAAACTCCGCAAGGTACGATATGATTTCCTCACTAGTTATTTTAACAATCTCCGTTGCATCTGAAGGAACTAAAAAGTAGTGCACAACGAGTGGATGCCGCAATAAAGGACCCATCTCAAGCTCTTCGAAACACTCAACACCCTCATTTTTGCAAATCGCAGCATTCAAATCATACAACGACGTGATTCTTCGAACCGCAACGAAGGAATGAATAAAAGCATTAACCTACACAACAGAAAACAATAAACCAATACCAAAACAATAACAAATCAGACAAGGCCATTAAAAGGACTCAGTAAACGAAAATAATAGTAAAAGTACAACCTTTCCTTCGGTCATCATAAGGCGATACAGTGAAGGAATGTCCTGCAACTGAAACCCCAGGGAGCTCCATGAATCGACTTCGAGAGATAAAAGCAGAGACTGTGAGACTTTCCATACGGAGAAGCTTTCACCAGCGGCTAGAAGATCGCGATGAGCCTTTACTACAGCACGGTCAATCCTGTCCCGGGCTTCGTTTGGTTTTGAAGTGGAAGTTTGAGGTAGGAAGAGCGATTTGGGGAACTGTTGGAGAGGTAAAGTTGGGTTTTGAAGGTGAGGTGCCTGAGAAGAAGGGAATCTAGGGTTTTGGAAGTAGGGATTAGGGTTTTGGAGAGGAAAGGTGGGGTTTTGGAGGTGAGAAGACTGAGACGATTGGAAGCTGGGGTATTGAAAGTAGGGGTTTGTGTTTTGGATGTAAGGGATAGAGTTTTGGGTGTAAGGGTTGGGGTTTATGGGAAAGAAGTGAGGAAGTGCTGGTGCTGGTGGTTGCGCCCGCCCACGAGGGCAGTCGGAGGAAGGGGGGCGGTAGCGCTGGCCGTACATGGCGAATTTGCAAAAGCTGCAAAATCGCGGGAAAGGGGAAGAAAGTTTAGGAACAATGGCTTTTATAATGCTCTGATGGTGTAGGCTTTTTCTCCGTGTAGCGAGGTTGTGTCGCATGTGGTCTAGTACATAGTGAATCCTGATCGTCCACAATTTATATATATAGTCAATCTTGATCGTCCACAATTTATATATATATATATATATATTTCTTTTTGAAGTATACACATTTCTCTATCTTTCCCTTTAATTTTTGTTACAATCAAACATAGCCAGTGTGTGAAAAACATACCTTACCCTCTATTTAGAAGATGGATTCGATGATGACTCATTTCCTTAGGACAGTGATGAGATAATAGAGATTGGGTTTCCTTTGAGATAATAAACACTCCTTTGCAGCCTGAATGATTATTCTCTGCAATGAATGCAGTCGTGCAGTGATATCGGATGACTGAAACCATTCAAGCACAAGCCTCGAGGTCGTCTCGACCATTTGATATTCACTGTGCAACCGCACTCACTACAAAGGACAATTTTGCGTCCTTCTTGTGGGGAAAATTACATTTCAGAGATTGTGTTTAAAAGGATGACAAGGGATCTTCAAAGAGTTGTTTGTTTCCTTGTAGGTCTCCTTACTTCCAATCATGCATTCCCCTCGTGCGACCACATGTCCACCACTTATAGGTTGGTTATTTTTGTCATATCAAGCCGCTTTGCTGCCATCTCTTTGGTGGATCCTTAGTGTGTATTTTTTAGTGTTTAGTCAGTAACCATGCCTCCCACTATATGTGATAAAATTTCTTTTTGGAATGAATTTGGCTTCTTTTTGTCTTCTATATTTCATTCACTTCCTTTCATCTTTAGGGGTGATTTTAATTAGACTTTGAAAAGTCCGAAGGGATTGCAGCAAATCATAATAACCTTGTTTCATCCACTCTCAGGATGTGTCTTTTTCCCTTTTTCTTTTGAGTCAAAGATATTTACATTTGTCCTGTTAGCAGAAAATTTGTATATAACTATACAAGCTAATTGCTTAACCAACACCATCACCTCAGTTGGAGGAGAGAATCAAACGTTGACCACCTTGATCAAGTTGTACAATTCAAAAAATAAAGGTAAATTGTTCCATGGCCACTCGCATATTTTCAAGTTCATCACCAGGTTATGCATCTTTGTCGAGTCAGGCCAAATTTTCAAAATGCCCCAATCACGATCCTTTGCGATCTTCAAGCCTTAGAGAACAATGCAAGAGTTTGCTTCAATATTTTTTCTTGTCATCGAGAAATAGGCAGTAATTAACATTATATTTCCTTTAAAATTAATAGCTGATGCCTAACCTGATCTTTATTTCTTCATATCGATGGCCACTACAAAAATAAGAATTGAAAATTCCAACAAGGGAAGGGGAGGGACGGCACCTGATAGTCTCAACCCAAAAACTTGGACAAAAACTAGTGGGAGAGGAAGTATTGATATATGGGTAGGAAATAAAACAAAATTTCAATAATGATTAATATTAGTAAGCACATAAATGGGACCAAGGTTAGCTTTGAGAACAACAACCATCTTCTTGTGAGAACAAATCAAGTTAGTAGTTATAATAAAAAATATTAAAAAACCGTTGGCGATGTGGCGATGCAAAAAAATAGAGCGTAAGAGAAATAAAGGATGAACTAGAAACCCAAATATATTTAGAGTAGTCGCAAGAAGAAAGACAGGCTAAAGAGTTTCAACACTGGAGTTGCAAAAGCCTACAAGACATCTATAGTGACTTCTTCAAGATTGTCCTAATAGGTAGTCCATTCTATAATAGCCTCCAGAAAAATAGTTTAAAATTCATATGAATACTGAGTTTCCAAAAGAAAAAACACCATGACAACAAGGGATAAGACCTGAAAAAACTTGTTTAAGATACTAATAAAGTTAGCGGTACCTTGTGGATAAATAAATTTTGCTATAACTTTGGTGGTTAGTATCCCGTGGTTAGAATGTATACACCACCATCGATCATCTTCAAAGGAATAAGAGAAAGATTACATTATATAAACAAACATGGAAGGAAGACATATTGATGTAGATACAATTGCACTTACCTGATTGGACCAACAAGACCGACTATGGAAGCCAAGGACCAAGAAGAACCAGTCAAGCCCAAGTTTTTGGTCCAACAAGGGCTGGTAGTAGTTAGTTTTACATTATGTCTTTCATTTGTTTTTTGGTAGGATACGTAGGAGGTAGAAAAGTAGGTTTCTGTTTGGAGTCTAATTAGGAGTTTATTTCAGTATTAGAGTCTAAGTAGGAGTAGTCTTTTATTTTCCCTTTATATACTTGCATAACTCAATGTTTGATTTTTATAGTGAATTTAAATTTTAGAATTAGTGAGTTCGTGCAAGGTGTGTGATCCCTTCCCCTTCTTGTGCGATTTTCCCTCTTCTCCCTAAGGTTTCTCCATCAATTTGGTATCAAAGCCGAAGGATCCCCATTCCTTCCCCTCCATTTCTCTTCTTCCATTCCCATCCCTTGTTCTGGTTCCAACAGAGATTGAAAAAAAAAAAAAAAAAAAAATGCCCAAGAGAACCAGAATCGATCCCCTTGTTTCACCGCCCTCCTCCTTCTCTCCCAAGTTCCTTATGTGATCAAACCCCTCTTCAAGGTTTCGACAGCACAACAAAAAAAAAAGTAGTAGGGCAAAAGTGGTACCCGTAAGAAGGCAAGTGAAAAAAATAAAATAAAAAGAGAAACAGAAAAGGAAAAGGAAGAAAAGAGACGCAAAAGAAGAGAAGAAAAGGAAAGGAAACAACTCTGTTCTGAAACTTTGTTCTCCCTTTCTCTTCCAGCAGCTTCAGTAACCCTTTATGGGTTCAGCGAGATCATGGTTTAAAGTATCTCCGATACCGATATGATACTCTCCGATACGTATCTTAAATTTAGCCAATCGATACGATACACACCGATACGATACATGAAATTTTTAAAATCCTTTTGTATCGATATATATCCTATGATACATATCGATATGCACCAATACACTATCGATACGTACTGATACTCTATGAAAAATATGAATTCAAGGTGAAATATACGTTTCGGTATGTATCAGTACGTATTGGTGAGTATTTGTATGTATCGATCGGTACGTATCGATGAGTATCAGTATGTATCGGTGAGTATTAGTATGTATTGATCAATACGTATTGGTGAGTATTGGTATGTACCGATACAGTGCGCTATGGTCATATAATGGCCAAGATGAGTATATTTTTTCAGAAAACACAAATTTTTGAGGGGTTTTTGTTCCTATGTTGCTGCCAGTCATATTTCTCTCTAACTAAAGTGGAAATGAAGGTTGAGAACAAGGATTTTACATTTATGGAACAACTACAAACCTTGAATTCTTAGTGCGATACCCTCAATTTAGTGTTTATGCATAATACATGTTATCAATAGTTTTTTTTTAACAAAATTTTTATGCAAAAGTGTTTAAAAATGTGTTTCATATCCATTTATGTGCGTATCTTTAGCGTATCTCCGATACGATACGATACCCACCGATACATATCTTAATTTTAGTCGACCGATACGACGACCGATACCGATACTTTAATCCTTGAGCGAGATAATAATA
>NC_056565.1:32423817-32482157 GCF_013358625.1 Macadamia integrifolia | reverse complement strand
AAGGTTTCGACAGCACAAAAAAAAAAAGTAGTAGGGCAAAAGTGGTAGCCGTAAGAAGGCAAGTGAAAAAAATAAAATAAAAAGAGAAACAGAAAAGGAAAAGGAAGAGAAGAGACGCAAAAGACGAGAAGAAAAGGAAAGGAAACAACTCTATTCTGAAACTTTGTTCTCCCTTTCTCTTCCAGCAGCTTCAGTAACCCTTTATGGGTTCAGCGAGATAATAATATTAAAAAAAAAAAAAAAAACCAACGCAGAAGGCAGAAAAGAAAGAAGAAGACAGAAGAAGAAGAAGAAGAAGAAGAGAAAGAAGAAGAGGAAACGAGAATAGAGGAGAAAGGCGAGAAGAGAGAGAGAGGCGATGACCTACCTGGTTCCCCTCGAGTCCATCATTGGTTTCTGACTCCACGAAACCAGCAAGAAGAAAAACCCTTCCATCGGTATTCAGTAACCCTCCCAAGCACAACTCTTAAATTGAGTTGATTTTCTTTCTTTAATTTATTTCCGTTTCCCAATCTGCCCTTCTCTTTATTCTCTTTTCCTTTTGGTCCATATAAGAGGTTCAGCTTTTGCCCTTGACACAAATGGTGTTGATTTATCCTTCTAATTAGTCTCCTTCTAATTACGATATTGCGACTCACTTGATCCACTTTCCTTCCAATACTGTAACCCTGCACAACAAAATAATAATAATAATGAAATAATTACCATTATGCCATTATCCTTTTATGTTCCCCATTTATTTACTATTTTACCATCATATTTAAGTATGATCTTAGCCATTTCCACCATGGTAGTCAATAGTGAAGTTGTTCAACAGCTGAATTCCTATAAGGGAGAAAATGATGCAAAAATTGAAGTTATTATGATAATGATGGAATCTATACAAGCTTCTATTGATCGTTTGGTTGCAGCAGATAAAGGAAAGAGTCTCATTCAATATGAGGATTCTTCAAACACTATTCCACAGGATCCACCACCACATCATACACCACCTTCACCACCATATAGAACTGGTAGAATGATGATGGAGTAGAAAGAGCAACAAGATTGGATGTCCTTGATTTTTATGGAGATAATAATACAGAACTGAACTTGACTGGATTCACATATTAGATACATTCTTTAGATGGTATGGGTTGATCGAGGCCCGAAAGATCCTATTTACAAAGGCCAAAATTAAAGGCACGGCCCGAATCTGGTGGATCAAGCAACAACAACAAAATCAAACCCGAGGCATTGGTTTAGTCACTACTTGGGCTGAAATGCATGAAGTCATGAACTGGAGATTATTGCCTTCTAATTGCAAGCAACATATGCATCTCAGGTTTGCACAGTTGAAACAAGAAAATTTGACCATGGAAGAATATATTGCTAGGTTCTATTATTTGGCTACTCATTTAGATTTTGAGTGGGATGAAGAAGTATTGGTGGCACAATTTCGCAATGGTTTGCACCCTCAACTTAATGTTGCCCTTGCCTCTAGTCGACTACCTACAATAGAAGATGTTGTCCATGTAGCATATTAGGTTGAGGAGAGTTTTAAACGTCCATACAATTTGAGGCCATTCACAGATGCTTTTCCTAGGGGTCCTAGTTCTATTCAGTCAGTCATCTCAACAGGAGAAGTCAATCAGCAAACCACAAGCTAGTGCTTCATCTATGGCATATTCACAACCCAGCCGACCATATTTTCCACCTCATCGTGATTCAAACATGTCATCTTCACATCCTAATCAACCATACTCATCACCTCAACGTGGTTATGACAGGAACTTAGTATTTCCAAATGAGGTTATTCAATGTTTCTCATGCAAGGGGTAAGGGCATAGAGCTAATCAATGTGCTAACCGGTTGTTAGCATACATCGACAAGGAGAATTTTATACCCTATGCATATGAAGAGCAATCAAAAACTAGAATAGTAAATATGGAGGTTGAATGCGATCATTATCCTAATAAGATTAATGATGGTGATAGTGATGGTAAGCCTCGACCGTTCTATGTGATCCATCCTCTTTTGACTGCACAGAAGATTTCTAAGGAAGACGATTGATGCCGTAACAGTATCTTTCAAACCAAAGTGCGATGCAATGACAGTTTGTATAATATGATAATTGACCCCGGCAATTGTACAAATGTTGTTGCTGAAGATGTTGTTAGCAAGTTGGGTCTAAAAAATGAGCCTCATTCGAATCCCTACAAGGTTGGATGGGTGAGCAATAATAATCTGAAAATGCATGAAAGGTGTTTGCTGACGTATTCCATTGGTGGACTGATCGATTAGATTCAATGTGATGTTCTCCCTCTGAAAGCCTGTCACATTCTTCTGGGGCACCCATGGTTGTTCGAAAAGAAATTCAAGCACTGTGGATGTGAGAATACATATACTTTTCAGCATAGTGGCCTCGAGATGAAGTTCCTTCCAGCAAAGGATCTTCCCCCTCTCAAGCTCAAGAAGACAGTTGGTACTTTTCTCATCAAGCGCATCAACTCTAAAGGCATTCTTGGACCTCATCCAAACTCGACAGAGTTGAGTTATTTTCAGAAGGGGAGAGTTGATGTAGATACAGTTGCACTTACTTTGTTGAACCAACAAGACCAGTTGTGGTAGCCAAGGACCAAGAAGAACCAGTCCAGCCCAAGTTTTTTGTCCAACAAGGAATGGCAGTAGTTAGTTTTATATTATGTCTTTTATTTGTCTTTGAGTAGGATGCGTAGGAGGTAGAGAAGTAGGTTTATATTTGGAGTCTAAGTAGGAGTTTATTTCAGTATTAGAGTCTAAGTAGGAGTAGTCTTTTATTTTCTTTTTATATACTTGCATAACTCAATGTTTGATTTTTAGAGTGAATTTAAATTTTAAAATTAGTGAGTTCGTGTGTGGTGTGTGATCACTTCCCCCTCTTGTGTGATTTTCTCTCTTCTCCCTAAGGCTACTCCATCACATGCACTCAACAGACTTTCTAGGGGGTTATTGATTTATATGTTTTAATTTATGTAAACTTGGCCATTGGGGGGGTGCAAGGGACAATGCGGGTAGCAAAGCAGAGGGGATGAGGGAATGAGAGACCTTGGGCAGAGCGCCAGAGATGGGGGAGACAACGAGAGAGAGAGAGAGAGAGAGAGAGAGAGAGAGAGAGAGAGAGAGAGAGAGAGAGAGAGAGAGAGAGAGAGAGAGGACCCCCCGCACCAATAGTTGAGCAACTAAAATTGGAGAGAGGTGTAGTGGCGGTGAAAAATATTAGATTATTAATAATATCATCATTGCTCAAGAGATCTTCCATTATCGGAAACATACCAAAGGTAAGCCTGGTTTTCTTACCACCAAAATAGACATGACCAAAGCATATGACAAACTTGAGTGGGAATTGTTACGAGGTCTTTTTGACTTCCTTTGATTTGGTGAGAAATGGGGAGACATAATTAGCTACCTCATCAGTACATCATCTTTCTCTATTAAGCTTTGGGGTTCAGCTTTTGATCACTTTAAGCAATCTAAGTGCAGCATTGCTTTTATCTCAAATGTTAGTAGTAATTCTAAAATTGGCCTTTACAACAACGTTCTAGGCATTAACGAGATGGATTATGAATCAACCTATTTAGGGACTAATCTCTTCCATAAAAGAGCTAGACGAGCTAGATTCAGTCATATTGTACAAAGAGTAGATAAGAAACTCAGGCTTGAAAACCTAACTTCCTTTCTTTTGCAGGAAGAATTGTGCTTCTAAATATGCTCTCTCCTCTATACCCCCTATCTCATGTCTTATTTTGCAATTCATAAGGTCACTTGCATTAAACTTGATTCTATTTACCTCGTTTTTTGAAATGGAGAACATTGCCAAACAAAGAAATATCATATAATTGGCTGGCACAAGGTCTGCTCCCCTAAATCTGAAAGTGGTCTTGGCCTAAGGAAATCTGAAATACAAAATAAAGTTCTTTAAAATTGGGATGGTGGGTGAATAATGAGGAGAACCCTTAGTGGGTACAAGTCCTACACCACAAATACTTTCCGAATGTCTATTTCCCCCACCCCCTCGATTCTTAAAGAAAAAAAGATCTGCAACTTGGAATAACATTGTAAGTTCTCCCAACTCTCAAAATGACGATTTTTAGAAAATTAGGAATCGAGAATAATACTTGTGTTTGGTTCGATCCCTGGATTCCAAACAATCCCAATCCTCTTCACAACTCCACCACATCTAACCCTCAAATTTTTTAATCCCTGTCAGTGATTTCATAATTGGGAACAACTAGAATAATTGTCTCTTGTCTTCTATTTTCCCTCTCTCATCTGTAAATAAATTCATGCAAATCCCCATCAGCTCTAATAGATATAGCCGGTGGTATCATCTATATAAAAAGGGAGTCTTTACCACTAAATTGGCTACTAAGTTCCTTCATTTTGATTTACATAATAACTCTGTTGGAATCCCAAACAAGTGTACTTGCTTATCACCATGCTCACATTGGTGGCAATTTTTTTGAAAACTCCAATTACATCCCAAATTTAAGAGCTATTCTGAAAATTAGCACTTGGAGGACTAGCTACTAAAGACATCCTGGACAAATGGATAAAAATGATCCAATTTGTGTTTTTTTTGCCACAAACACCTTGGATCTATGTGGCACAGCTTCCTATCCTACGATTCATCAAGAGAATCTGGGTGGCAAGCCTATTGGGTTTGAGAACTGAGAACTTTTCTGCCATATATGTTAATAATATGATTATGTATTTATCTGACTCAAGTGCAACACCTGATAATAATGTCTCCACTTTCTTCATTACTTTTATTATTATATGCTACTTTATTTAGTCACATAGAAACAACATTACTTTCAAGAAGGCCTAACCAAATCCTTACTTAATCACCAGCTAACTTGTGGACAATCCAGCTATACCACCCCACACAACAGGTGATTTCTACCCATTTCGATTCTAGTATCCCTTGTTACCCTTCTTTAAATTTCCCTATTTTAGTCCATGTGAGCATAAATGATAAAAGCAACAAAAACTCAGGTTGGGCATTTTGTATCATTCGTAATGGGAGATGTGTCTCATTATTTGTTATTTTTTTTTATGACAAAAGAAATTTTTTAGGCCAGCACAAAATGTCTTCTCCTTGGACTATAGCAGGGAAAGTTGGATGGGTGGAACATTGGAGAAACATAGAATAATTCAAATGAAATTGAACAATCATTTTTTGTTGGCACCACCTCGTGGCCTTCTAGTGTCGCACAACTTCTTTCGGATGCTGATGATACATATCTTTTTTTTGATAATACATTATCACTAACACCATTTTGGCTTAGGCCTAACAACAACATGGTACTCCTTTTGTGGTGTCTGGCTCATAGATCCATGAACAATCTCTTTAAAATTAACATGTCCAATCCAAACATTGATGTGTTACAGTTTCACATTTAATCTAATTTTTCCTTGTCCATAAATTTGAAAAAAAAAAGGTCGATCAGCTGAGATGTGAAGAAGGGGGTCTGACAATTAAAAAAATGCTACTGTTTAAGATTCCAATACACAACACTGGTGTATGAGTGTATCCATCCCTCTCCCTACGTTATAATTGGCTAAACATTTACTCTTCTAATATGACAACCTTGAGTATGCAAATTGCAAATTCGTCCAACAATCTAGGTGCAGCATTGGGGGTGTAGTTAAACCATGTAATCCTAACACCTTGCTGTTTAAATTGAAAATTTGGGGTGCAACTTTGATAACTATCGGAAACAGACCTTAATGACAAGATTTGAATTGCAGAGAAAAGTGTCCCCATGGCCCCATTGAAATATATATATATATATATATATTTATTTATTTCTATTTTATGAGGTCCCATTGAATATTTGTTACCAGAAGGGCCATGTGTAATTATAATGACTAGAGATAAAGCAGGGAATTCCCACGATCAAAAAATTGAAGTCTTTTAAAGATCAATTCTGAACTTAGTTTCCAATATACATTTGCTTCCTTCTACACATCAGGCGGGGAAGAAGGTTTTGATGTGTAAATCCCATTGAACGGTCGACAAATTTATAATAAGGGAAGAAGGATTTACGCATGTCAGTGTTCAAACGGTCAATAAATTTTCAGCTAAACCAAAACAGCTCAACAAAGAGAACCTAAAATTTAGACCTTTGCCTTTGGATGAAGAATATAAATTTATAATAAAAATGGTGAATTTAACTGAGTTCCTGAGATACATGCGCATGTGTTAGTCCTCTTTATAGTTACAGCTGCCACTTTGTTCTCACACTATAGAAGGTCTTTGCAAATGACCATCTTTTAATTATCAGATGAACTGCTTCAAGAACTCTGTTGCCACAAGTCTTCCTCGTGTGTTGACGGACATTTTCAACTCGCTTATCTCTTTATCAATATCCTGAAATTTTAAGACTTGTAAGTTTAAAACTATTTCAGCTCAGAAACAACAATGACTACAATAGTGGCATTATTGCCTATCAAAACATGACAAACTTATTAGAAAAGAATCAAGATAGTGTACAACAACAACAATGAGGCAACTTCCCAAACACCCAAACAGAAAGCATGGCCAGAAAAGCCCAAACACAATATAGAAGACTCACGGTTCAAACTTATTCTAAGAGTTTGATTCATAGCTTCAGGATATTTGGACAAAATAAATGAGGACCCTAAGCTCAAAATTCTAGGTAAAGAGGAGCATGATGATAACAACTTAGACATCACGACATCATGAAGAATACATTACTACATTGATAGTTTTGCCATGGATGATTCCAGGAGACTATGTGAACGGCATCCCATATCAATGGCGGGTGATTTTTTTTGTGAGGATGAACAAAAAGGAACCTCCAAAATGAAAATCACCAATTTCACATCTAGGTAGTAAGGACATCGAGTCTGACTGCCCGACTCTCTTTAATACTTGCTTTCCCAATGAAAATCCCCCTCCTACCATATGTCAGGGGAGAACCAGGAGCATGACCCCACAAGTTAGAAGGCATGTTTTTCAAGTCAAAATGTAAGCTATGAAGGTTGGGCGCTAAGAAAATGAATACATCCTGAAAAAAAAAAAAAGACCTTCCAACATAGATTATGAGTTCTGTTCTTGTATTTTTATTTAGCTATTTATCCATTAAGTTGGACAGTGCAGACTGGGCTTTGGAGGATACAGTACAACTGGGAGCATACCAATGCATGTAGCAACCGCAGCTAAGTGGTGATTGGTTGTTTTGGGTTTAATTATCAGAACCAAGTCACTGCCAGACAATAAGATATATCACTTTATCACAGTTAATCTACACCCAGAAGCACCATGTCCAAGGCAAAAAACAAATAGTAAAGATCACTAGACTACACAAATATAATGTTTAAGATTACATAAATGGTGGAAGACAACAACAGCTTAATATTGCTTGGCATTGACCAAGTCAGTAAAGAACCCCATGTATGCCATGTCGGTGCTCATGAAAGGAGAACCATCACAATGAAAGTGATAATGGGTACAAGGGTAGATTAAATAGAACTCTACACCCAACTCTTGGCTATCAGAAAATGTTGCACTTGATCTCCAACACAGTGATTGGGTGTCTCTTCTTGTACATCAACTAGGAAATTCTGAAGAAAATGGCGGGCAAAATTGGGCAAGGGGGAATGGTAAAATTATTCTCTTGCAACATTTTCCCCCATTCTCCCCTAATTAAAACCCTTCTGCATCTTTCTGGTTTCAGCTTCTTCTTCTTTTTTCCCCTCCTTTTGGTTTTTTTTTTTTTTTTGTTGAGAGGGGGGGGGGGGGAGATACAATTCATATTTTGTACTCATCTAAAGCCAAAAAGATGATGGAGCTTGGTTCTCTTATAGGGTGAGTTTAAACAAAATAGCACCTACTAAATTCATCAAGTAGGGAACACAAACTGAAAAATCTGAAAATTGTACAACAGTTGTGAGCAGCTTCGACTAGTAAAACCAGGAAAACCAAGAGGCAATATGGTTCAGCTATTTCAATAGTATGATTATTTGCTTTGCTTAACGAAACTGCCAAGTTGCATCAACTATGGTATTTATAAGGTTTAAAGAAGATCACGAACATTGCAAAGAATCCATGGTAACAAGATAATTTCATCCACTGACCATCTAGAATTAAGAAACCAAGTAGCAAGAAAATGATTTAGATATTAAAAGTCCATTGAAGTCTTGCCTCCATGAACTGCACGATAAAATCTATAAGTTTGTGCTTTTGCATATCCTCGCAATGATAATTCGTGATAAGAAAGCTAATGTCATAACCCTGCAATGATAGGTTGCAATAAGAAAGAATGTCATAACATGCAAAGATGAATTATAATCCAGACACATGATTTCATTGAATTTCAAACAGTGATTTAGGTATCGGAATTTTGATTGGATGGGTCTTGGCCAGTTACAGTCCAGATCAATGTCAGATCAGTCCAGACCAAATACATATACGGATTGGATGACCTGAATAAACTAATAGTGGTACTTGTAACCTTGATTTCAAATAACAATTTTAAAATAAAATAAAATATAAGTGATTTTATTATGGGCCATAGCAGGTGTCCCCAGAAATAGGGATTACCCTGTTATCTGAGAACATGGGGTGGGTGATGACCTGATTGTACGTATCCTTTTAAGCTTTGATGATTTTTTTTTTTTTTTTTTTTTTTTTTTTTTTTTTTTTTTTTTTTTTTTTTTTTAAATCTCTCTTGGTGATTTTTGTATGGGTCTCTCTCTCTCCCTGATAAATTTATTGTCATTCAACAAAAAGAATCTTTTGACGTTAAACATGAAGTTGCTCCTATTCCGACTTTCGATAGTCAACAGAACAATATGCCATGTTATCACAAGTTTAAAAATGACACCACCATTGTTATCTTCCAGAAGTAATCTTAACGAACTATTTGAGATTAGTTATATCCTGTTACTTCAAAATCACAAACAATAGGACAATCAGGGGAAAAAAAGTACAGGGGAAAGTAATAAACATAGCTGATTCAGAGTTGACGATACATACCTGAACTGGCTTTCTCCTCAATACCTGGAATGCCTCTGCCCTCATTGACAAAAATCTAAGAAATTTTCTGGTTAGTATGTTTTCAAGTTCATCTGCCTGCTTTACCTATACAAGAAGGAATTCATAGACCTATGAGAAGATGAAAACAAACTGCAAGGCAAAAAGGATGCATTATAAATTTTAAAATAAAATATGTAGAAAGAAGACCCCCTGTGAGAGATATGCAATCCCAGTCGACAAAACTAAGACAACATGGCGTCATTTACTGCAACTTTCTTGACAAACACCAGTACTGCTCCCAATGATCAGGACAGGAAAACATATTCAAGTGATGTAATCATCATGAACCATCAAGGGAGTGCATTTGTTTTATTGTGATCAACTAATATAAAGATGTACTAAACGCATATCCAATACCAATTTAAAATTTCCAAGAAATAGTATAATCATAGACATCCTAGTGCAAAATCATTGTTTAGTCTCCATTTTGGTGCATCAACTCCTAAGCTACAAGGTCGAAAATTATGAAATCATCATGTGAATAACAAAGAGAATGCACACACATAATAATACAACTTTTTTTTGTCCGAGCAATGCACACACATAATAATACAACTTTTTTTTGTCTGAGTCAACGAAGGCAGGAAGTTCCAGTTTCAAAGACCACCTTGCTTAGATCATCATGAACACCCAACAAAGCAATACAGATACCCAACAACAATGTTTTGAATTAAATCATCCTGGTTCCAATCGAGAACAACTCAAACGACCACAAGCCAGTAAATAGCTGTCACAGAAACCCGTGAACTATCTCCCCATTGATGACCCTTCTTTAGAAGAAGAAATTTGTGGTTAACAGCTCCAATCGGTGAAACAAAGCAAATCTCTATGCAGGTCTAGCAGAAATGCAGGACGAGTAAGCTTCTACACAAAATAAAGCATCATATCCTCATGAGACCAAAACAGTTTGCACCAAAAAATTTGCCCGCAACAACCAGCAATATAACAATTGGGCAAGAGATCACTGCCTAGTCGCGTGGATCCTGCGCCAGCGCAGGGCCAATGACAACGCATGAACAGGCATCGACCCAGGGGGTGGGGTGGTCATTCCCCCCCCCCGGTGTCTGGGCGTAGGGATGCGTGACCGCCAGAGATCTTTTACCCATGACAATTAATGACAATGATCATGGTCTTTTACTGTAAGCATGCACTAGACAAGATTAGGCTTATCACCAAAAACTCAAACACACTATTACCTCTGTTGCATATTAGCAGACAATATCATGTATTATCTTCTATATTTGATTGTGGTAGTTATATTTATCATAAAATATCTGAAACGTAGACCATTTCAGTTTCACCTTAATGCTTATGCGAAGGGAATTAATGGATGTCTCTATCAAGCATTTCTCAGCCTCATTACGACAAATCAATACCTGAGACAGAATTCCAAAATTTAAAGCTACGTTATTGGATAGAATCATAGAAAAGACAAAAGAATGGATGATATGAAAGAGAAACCCATTGCCTCTGTTGAAAGAAATTATCATTAAGATAAAATTACTAAGTAGTTTCCCAAAAATTAAAATTACTAAGTAGGATGCAGAATTAGCAATGACTGTAAGATGCAAGATTCTTTCCATTTCCTTGAAAGAAGGTAATGAAAGGCTGCAAGGAGTTGGTTAATATATAAATTTTAATGAAAACATTGCAGATTCACAGAAAAAAGAAGGAATTGTCTGATAGAGAGACTAATCAGCACAAATTTCGAAAGAAAAGAGATAAATTAGAAATACAGCAACTCTTCATGAACATTGTGTGTGAAATTACACATATGGTAGACAATGAGTACGTTTATGATTATACTTAAAATCATGTTAACCCACACCCCAGTCAAAACCCCAGGAGATATCATGCCTACTGCTAAGAAGGTTCTTACAGGATTCAGCAAAAGTTCCACGCTGGTCCTGGAAAAAAGAAAAAGGATCTAAGTAGAAGCTCCTCCAGAATTAAAAAATATTCATACATAAAACTATGAACTGAAAATGAATTTGTCAACATCAGATAATATTTTCATAGCATTGTGGAATAGATATCTAATATACCAGCAAGAATGCACGTGCCCACACTCACATTGACACAACATAAAAGCATTAATAGATGGAAGCAAGTTAATCAATACATCATCTGAGTAGGGATATTTATGTTTCCATGACACAGACCAATGGTTTAAGAAGAGCTTCACTCGTGAAAGACTACAACAGACTAGCATGATTACGAAATACAAGCCAAACTAAATATTATTAGAAGCTTGGCATGAATCTGAAGATCAATCAGAATCCAGAATTGGGGGAAAAAATTATTTTGATCATGGATCATGACATGCTCTTTTATAGTTATAAAAAGTAAAAACAATGTCATGAAGAAAAGAGGCAATTCGGAAGGACATGAGAATTTGAATGACAACTTCTCATATTATATAAAACATACCCTTTGAATGTCCCATCTCACTTTGGCCATCTAAAAATGTTTTAAGAGAAACAAAGAGGGGTTGGACTTCTGAATAAATACCTCTAAAGAACATTTCATATCTATTCCCAACTAAACTCGTTACCAGAATCAAACCATCAATTACAATCTTAATCAAACCTTCAGGCAACAATGGAAAGCCGCCAGCTTGCAACTGTAATTGCCAAAAAAAAAAAAAATAAAGGGCCTGAGTTTCGAAGGAAGCCCATCATAATTGAGTTCCATCCACCTATGTTCATGAAGTTGGTAAATTTGGTAACGTTCACTAACTGCCAAGTGGCAAACTGTGATAGTCTATCCACCAATGCTCATGAAGTTGGTAAATCTGGTGACATTCAGAAACTGTCATATGGCAAATATTGATAAGTTTTATGTAATTGAGAGCGCTTCATTCACATCATCAGTCAAGTTTCAGCTTTGAGCAGACAAGTGACATGTACGTGCCTCAAAATGTGGCAATTTTCAGTGGTACTTTTCACTCTGTTTTTATCCATAACATGCTCATTTGAGGCTGAAACTTGATGAATGCAGTAAATGTGGGGTCCTTTATAACATTAAGATACTCATATCTACCACAGGGTAATTAGTGAATTCTCATTAATATTAACACTCCGCCACATTTGTCATAGATTTCATTACATGGACATAAAATAGCATTACAAATTGTTTTAGTATATCATTACAATTTACATGTCAAGAAGTTATGCTAAAGCACAAACATATTCACTAATTTGCATTGCCCAAGTGTTTCATTCTTTCCTTTTCTTTTTTTTTGACCCTTCATCTAATGATCACCTTCTCCTTAAAAAATCAACCAGAATATGCTTAAGACTAATTATTAAAAAAATACTAATCTAAGCAGTACAACTAGAAAACTTACTTTAGCTCAACCTCGGGCTTGTTGTGTCTTTCAACTTCTTGACATGGAAAGTTCTGGAAGTGCACAGCATACAGAAATGTGAGACTCTTCTGACAACATGTAGTACCTATTTGTTATATAGTAATCATGAAACATACTAGGTAAATGTAAGAGATTTATGTAGGTCAGTCAAAGACCCAAGGTCGAACTCAACTTTCTACTTTGAACCAGCCCACCTTAAATGATGGTGCTCAGCTCACTGTATGTCATATAATGCCATGTGATATTGTATTATGTTATACTGTTTTCACATCATATTTCTCTTGTTTCTGGTTAAAAATATTATATCCTGATATTAAATATAAGGGCAAGAGATCGCAGCCTGGTTGTGCGGCCCCTGCACCAGATGTGCCCAGGGGGGTCAACATGAATGTATTTTTTATTTCACAGGGGGTGGGGCAGAAATTTCATACACCCCTGTCTCTGGGTGCAGGCCACAAGACCACGCAGCTTTCTTTTTCACTAAATGTAATAAGGGAAAAAGAACTTTGTCTGGGAGCATGGCCTACACTAGCACTCCTTGTGTCCCTCTCCTCCCCAAAACAATGGGCAGAGATGTCTTTTCACATGGGGAGGAGAGATATAGACACATGGGAGCACTGGTGTTGGCCATGCTCCCAGACAGAACCACAAACCTCAATCTCAAATTCAATTATCAATTTCAGTTTCATACTGATTTCTGATCATGGGCTTTTGACCAGTATCTTTAAAACTCGCACACTTGGGTCTTAAATGGGGTATTATATAGAAACGGGACTGAAGTGAGCCAAGACTACTTTTGCCAAAGCTCACCAAGACTTAAAACCAATGCTGAGCTAGGGAAGCTCATCTCTCCTCAGCAGCATTCTTTGACGACCTATATATGTCAGATCACTAACAATAACTCAATTGCACATTCTTACGAGCCAGCAGTCAAGATAAACACTCAATGTATATTAACATCAACAAGTGATCACAGAAAATAACAGACACACACCTGCAAGCACATGGCAGCCTCTAGAGTGTTTCTTATGCATGCCAAGTATGATCTTAATGAGTTTGCCTGGAAATGGTAACAAGAAAATAATTTCTTTCAGGGACGATGGAAGATACAGGAGAGGGTCATTATCATTTAAAATGTACAAATATGGAAAAGAGCACTGTAATATTGAACAATACAAACTGGTACTAAAATTAAATCTATTTCTGTCTACCATTTCCACAATTTAGTCATAAACTATATCGGCTACTCCATGAATAATCTTCTACATTTACTTTATTAAGAAGGAAATAAAATCCAAATTCCAAAGAATCGATTACAGTAATTCAACTGAATCAAACCAATGCTCAAGGGAGAATTTCCAAAAATGTGTCGTAAAGTCAAAATTTTAGTTCAGAACTGAATGTTGAAGTGATCAAATCAAAAAATGTAAAGACTCAAAGACTATGCAAATCACTGATCTCAAAGAAATGCGATCTGCAGATACCCATAAACTACACAAATTCAAAACAGCCATACGAATTTGCTAGAATTATGCACGAAATCAGCAGAAAACCCTAGATCTCGGAGTCTGATCGCGCAAATTTTCCATGAAACAAGTTGAAAGCATCCGAAGTTAGAGTGTTAACTTCCACTTTTACCATTTTAAGGAGGAATTGAAGCGTTCAGTGATCCAGAAGTGAGGCCAACGCACGATTTCGAAGCTGCAAGCACTTGCAATTCCCGCTTTTCTGCATAATGGGAACTGTTAGTTTAGTTTCAGAGAAGAAATAGAAGAGATGACAAGGCGTGGGGGCTAGGGTAGAACAACCGCAAAATAAAAAATAAAAAATAAAAAATAAAAAATGAAAAAATCCGACCTGCCGGATTCGAACCAGCGACCTAAGGATTAACTGATGGTTTTAACCAACTACAGTCCTCCGCTCTACCAACTGAGCTAAGGTCGGAGATGAAAATTAGATGAGATTTTAATCTATTATACAAATAATAGTCGCATCATTTCTAACAATACGTAAGCTTTGAAGAACTTATTATGATGGTGCTAATGGAATTTCACTCATTAGATTTGATTCAATGGAAATTAATATGAGTGTTACATTCTAACAAGTACATAAGAGAAGATGCAAACTTCAAAAATCACAGAACTCTGTTAGTTTGGGTCTGATGAGTTCTCTGCTCACAGAACTTTACTGGTAATTACCGGCAGACTTCTGACTTTTGTTTTAACTGTCTGTCAACATTCAAATAGTCATAACTTATTCATATGAGGTTCAATTGACCTGATTCAAGTTGTTTTGGTTTCACAATTTGATGGCCTGCAATTTTCCAATTTAGTTTGTCTTTAAAATATATTATTTATAATTACTAAAATACCCTCAAAAAATAGTCATGATGTAGTGCCTCCTAGAGTCAACCCCAACATAGTTAGGGTCTTTAGGTCATTAAGAATGAGTGCCTCCTAGAGTCAACCTAATTTATGCATGCATCTATGTAGTGTAGTGCATTCAGTGTGTGTTGTTACAACATATTCTATATAAAACTCTTCATATGGGTCTTCATCATGACTTCTAGGATCCATGCCTTTTGTATCTTCTTTTTAACTTCTGCTCTCTTGCCATTAACCAGTGCTTGATGTATTAAGGTCTTTATGACTTCATACTCCATATCATGAGGTCTAGCACCATGCTCTGTAGTCCATATCAAGTTGAGGTTATTTCCTTCACATATCACTTGGTAGATAGTCATTATAAGATGCATTTGTTTATTATCATCAAAACCAATATGGAGTTAGAACTCCGAAGGTTAGTGGGTATCCTCAACAATAGACAACCGAAGATCCATTCGAGCTAGTAGCAACACCCAACCTACATTCTTTATAATGGAGAAAATATAAATAATTCTCAAATATTAGTATAATGGAGAATAGGATAAAAAACCATCTCCTTTATGTATAATGTTTCAAATAATAGAGAAGTTAGAAGAACATAAATCCTCTCTCTCTCTCTCTCTTTCTATCTCCATAATATTTTTGACACAAAGGGAATCGTCGTATAGCTTGAGTGTAATGGAATCCCACGCTCAATCAACAGGATTGTGAGAAAGGGTGGAAATATAAAGGGTGTTTATTTTAGTTTGTTCCGCATAGATGGTTCAATTTTGATTCAACACATGGCCCATGCACCAGCATGGGGGTCAATGAAGGTCACGCAAGGGCATCAATGGTGGGTAGATATTTTGTGGTGTCAAACCCAAGCCTGACTCGACTGAATCGATCATGCCCAGCCATTTAAACACCGGCCTGACCCTGCCCATTTATCTAAAGTGTCGGGCTTGAGCCGAACCGTTTATAAATTGTAATTCTCGGTGCTAATGCTTGGCCTGTTACGCATCTGACCAAGACAGGCCTATGTTGCACTGACCTAGCCTGGCCCTTTAATGAGTATGGAATTTCCATTTTTATACCCCAAACTAAAGAGTAAAGTGTAAAGAATATAAAGGCAAAAAATCCTAACAGGCTAACCCTCTCCTTCCTCTTCATTTTTTTCTTAAACCTTTAGCCTTTTGTCAACGCGTCCACTCGTTCTCGCAATCTCAAGGAGTTCTTTATGGCCCTTTGCTATGCAAAACCTCCACTCATTCTCATTGGATTTTGTTGTGCTGTGGTTGCACCTCCATTGTTGCCCTATTCGTTGAAGCATTTATTCCTAACCGTGTTAGCAAGGAGAAAAGCAAGCAAGGGTGCGATCATATTAGTTCCCATTTATACATTGCCAGTGAATTTTGTCCGGTTGTGGGTCTGACTATATATTAAGGATCTCAATTAGGTTACTTGCTACCATGCTTTTTGTATATGGTGTTTGGCAGTTCTTTACATGCGTTGAACTCTAGAGTGTGGAGCATAGAGATAAAACCCTAATTTTTTGCATGTGTATTGTTACCTTCACATCGGACCATCTGCTTGCCGAGGCCATCATAAATTTCTACAACACTTGACATATTGTCAATAGAATAATCTATTACATATTCTACCCATAGTTGTAAAGTTCTTGTCACTTCACTTTCCCCTTGGTGAAATTTGTTTTGCATCTGTGGTTCTATGGACCTGTAATGGTCATAGACTGCACTTTTGGTAAAAAGACGCATGAATAATTATCTATTTTTATAAAACGCAGTCTTGTACAGTCTCTACATCAGATCAAAACTCAATGCAAGTTCTAGGTTTTTTTTTTACTATTATTTTAAATAAAGTCATATGTGATATTTGCTATGTTGGTCAACTCTGTTTCAACTGGATGGTACTTACGATGCCATCTTGAAGTTGCAAGATCAGTCCCTTCATGTAGAATACATATTATGAACATAAGACTTACCAGAGTCTTCTTGAGTTAATGAAATAATAAGGGTCCTGGTTAATTATTCATAGTGGAGTACTGTTTGTGAAAGTTAGCCAAATTGTTAACATGAATCAGGGATTTAGTCATTCACAATATAAAAGCAAAGGTTTATTTCATGTCCATAGGACTAGCATTGTCAGTTTAACTGCGAACAAAATTTTATATTTTGTTTATTTATGTACTCTTAGTTTAATGCTAATGCCTGGTAGGCTAGTACTAACATGAATGATTCCATTTTTCAAATATATTTTCTTGTATTTGGTCATTGAAATATATGGATAAATACTCAGTGTTCTTTCTAAGGAGAAAAAAAAATAATGTTTTATCAAATAGCTTATGCACATAACAAGATTTGTAGATATAGTCTCATGGGTTTTTTGTAGGTATACAGTAAATTATTATAGAAACTTATTGAGATCCAATTTCTTTGTCTGATTGCTTGTAACTTATTGGGATCCAAAGTGGATAACCGATTGTTTGTATTTGCTTAAGATTTTTTATACTTTTATTGAAACTTTATTTAATTTATTGAGTTTTCAGGGATTAGCTTGCTTGCTTGGTTTATTCTACATCTCATCCTAAACAAGAGTGAAAGATCTAATTATAAGTCTCCTATTTCGTATATCAATAGAGCTCTATAAAATGTCAAATCTGAAAATTCTTTCTCCAAAAATCTCATTAATGATATTTTTTAGGTGTACCAAGTATTCTATTAATTTATTTAATGATATTCTTTTAGTGATTTTAAACTTACACGCCCAATGTGTTTATGTGATTATTTATTTATTTTTTACTGAATAGATGCTAAGTTTTATTAATTTGAATTTAAACAATATTATTTTATTTTGATGAAGATTCATTTATTTATTTATTATTTGCAGCCTGTTGTTGTTTTATTCATTTGAATTGAATAATGTCAAATAGAAAAAACCCAAAAGTTCAAATGTCTATTAATGAAGGAAGCGGAAGGAAAGGTTCTAGTCCATCTAGTTCAAGAACTACATCTCAACATAATATCAGACTGGTTGTTTCATCTGCTAAAGTTAGTACTTTACCAAGAAATAGGGAAAAAGATCCATAGTTTGAAAAGAGTTTATTAATATCCCTAAAAGAACAATTTTGATGGAAGACAGAGGGCAAAATGTAAGGCTTGTGAAAATTTATATCAAGCTGACTCATCTATCAATGGCACTGGTAGTTTGAGGAGACATCTTAAGGGTTACTTCAAACGTAAAAATAAAGATATCACTCGAATGTTATTGAGTGGACGTGATTGGAGTATTGCACTAAAAAGTAAGAAGATTGATGCAGATTTAGTATGACATATGATTACCACACTTATTGTCAGATGTGAATTGCCCTTGATGCTCGTCAAGTATGAAGAGTTTAGAGCTTTGATTTCTTATATTTATCCACTATTCAGTCCTATTAGTAAGAATATCCAAATGGGATATCTTGAGGTTGTATAGTAGAGAAAGTAAAAGGATTAAGGATTTTTTAAATTCCTTCAATAGTAGAATGTCATTGACTACTGATTTGTGGATCTTTATAACTACTGACTCGTATGTTTCTCTCACTTGTCATTACATTGAAACATAATGGTTATTAAATAAAAAATTACTAAAAATCTTGCATCACGCCACCCCCACACACAAGAGTTAATACATATGAAATTGCCTTATATATATTATTGGATTAGGCATTGATAATAAAATTTTCTCTATTACTTTAGATAATGTTGGTGCTAATCTTTATTTTATTGAGCACTTGAAAAAAAAAAATTGGTATTAAATAAAACATTTGTGTGTAGTGATGAGTTTTTCACAACAAATTTTTACTCAAATATTGAAACTAATTGTACAAGATAGTTTGAAGTTCATTAATGAATATGTATATTTTGTTTGATTGAGTGTAGCACATGTGAAGGCTTCTCAAGCAAGGAAAGTAAAAATTTTCGAATACAACAATCAAATTGATATACCAAGTCATAAAGGCGTGCAGACAGATGTTTCTACAAGATGGAACTCGACTTATCACATGCTTGATTATACCATCGTCTATCAGAGTGCATTTCAACTGTTAGAGTTGATGGATAAAAACTTTAAAAGTGTTCCAAACAATGAGGATTATGAAAATGTTAAATACTTATATAAATTTTTTAAACCTTTTAATAACATTACTGAATTATAGTATGGGTCAAGATACCCTACATCAAATTTGTATTTTCATAATGTACCACTTTTAGTTGTCGGTTACATAGATCCTATTTCTCCAATCAGATTTTCAATACAATGATAATCATAAAATAATCACATGTAGTGAAATGCATCTACGTAAAACAAGACATATACTTCGTTATTTCTCCTAAAAAATTCATAGAAAAGACAAAGAAGATGATGAGCAATATCAGATCTAAACGTTTTCGCTAATGTTTTGATAAACCACAATGAAATTGAATCGACCCAAAATACAACATCTGTTAAGCATTTTTTGTCAAATCTACAACACATAGATATATTGACAATTGGACCCGGCTGTTTAAACAAATCACTATCCTCCTACCCAAAACAATGTAAGGATCAGAGATCGATCAGAAGAAACACAAGTATCCACCAATTTGCAAAAGAAAATAAAGAAGAAAATAGAGATCTATATATTAAGGATCAGAGATTGATCGGAAGAAACACAAATATCCACCAATTTACAAAAGAAAATAAAGAAGAAAATAGAGATCCATATACCACTTATAACCCCTGACATATAAAATATCAAAGTACTATTCCTTCCCATTCACACTATAAAAGTTTTCAATTTTCCACTCGAATTTCAACGATTGAAGATTATCGTCTAGTTGGTTTTCAACAATTCTGGTAGTCTCTACTTGTGCAACTACTAATAAGTAGCAAAGTAATAAGAAAATAGATAACATTAAAACCCCAAGAACAATCACCATTAACATTCTAATGGGGCAACTATAACTCCCAAATCATTATAAAAAAACAAATATGTAGGCCATATCTAACAAATCAAGCTAACCAAATATGAGAGAACTATAAATATTACGTCACAACACTCACAGTTTATGCTTAAAAACAATTAGATGTATCACCTTCCATTGGTTGAGGACTGTGAAAAAAAGACGAATAAGGGAACAACACCGCGTCTTTCATCTGGAAAAACAAAGCACGAATCAGAGTTTAAATCCAGTAATATCAAACCATGAAATTGCAACTGAGATCAATTCAAAACTTCTTGATCCAAAGCAAAACCTTAGGACAGAAACTCAATGAAATTAAACCATAATATAAACAAACTAACGAGAGGGAGAGAGTCTTATAGAAGAAGCTCAAGTCAGAAAATGGGGGTTTGAGGTTTTTATTATTTTTTGTTGTTGAATGAAATCATTGAAATTGGGATTAGGGTTTTGAGAGTCCAAGCACTATTTTTGCCTTTCTTCTCCCCATTAGAAAAGTTTCTCATGCCCTCTCATTCGGATTCCCTATTGGTTGAACCCAGAGTGCCCAGTCTCCTCCCAAATGAATAATATGTTTTCACACATGATATTTATTATATGCAAAATAATTGTTTTCAGTATACCCACAAACAAACACACACACACACACACACACACACACACACACACACACATATATAAGCTATATAAACCTTTCCTAACTAAGAATATGAATAAGATTCCCTCCATAAAGCTTATAAATATAGAAGTAAGTTATTGCCTACAAATACTGAAGCGTTGATTTTCCTCCAAGATTAGATATTCGGAGAAGACTTTAGAGATAATTTCTACAAATTTAAATATATATTTTTTCATCCATTAAAAAAATAATATTTTATCTATTTTTTTATCATATTATTGTTATCTTACATATTATATTATTTTCATATTGTTAGAGATGAACAGGGTGATAATGCAAATGCATATACTGCAGTTAATGTTTAGTCTGTTAGATGATATTTCACATATATTATCATTCTTGTTCTAGGTTATGACATGGTTGCTATCTTTTATCTTTGCATTTACTAATATCTACATTCCCAAAGTAAAAAGTGTTTTATGCTCCATCTATTAGGTGGGAGTGAGGATTAAAGTATCGGTATCGGTTGTCGTATCGGTCAATCAAAATTAAGATACGTATCGGAGATACGCAAAAGATACGCAAATAAATGGATATGAAACACCTTTTTAAACACTTTTGCATAAAAAAATTATTAAAAAAAACTATTGATAACAGGTATTATGCATAACACTAAATTGAGGGTATCGCACTAAGAATTTAAAGTTTGTAGTTGTCCCATAAATGTAAAATCCTTGTTCCCAATCTTGATTTCCACTTTAGTTAGAGAGAAATATGACTGGCGGCAACTTTGGAACAAAAACCCCTCAAAAATTCGTGTTTTCTGAAAAAAATACTCATCTTGGCCATTATATGACCGCAGCGCACTGTATCGGTACATTCCGATACGTATTGATTGATACATACCGATACGTACTGATATTCATCGATACGTACCAATTGATGTATGCAAATACTCACCGATACGTACTGATACATACCGAAATGTATATTTCACCTTGATTTTATATTTTTCATAGAGTATCAATATGTATCGATAGTGCATTGGTGCATATCGATATGTATCATAGGATATATATCGATACGAAAGGATTTTAAAAATTTCATGTATCGTATTAGTGTGTATCGTATTGATTGGCTAAATTGAAGATACGTATCGGAGGGTATCGTATCAGTATCGGAGATACTTTAAACCATGGGTGGGACTGATGTACTTCAACGTGAAAGCACTTCAGAATGGATGAAATCAAAATATTTAATTTTGGGGATGATTGGATCAGAATTTATGATGTTTATAAATATTTTAATTGTAGGAATGCCTGCGTCAAAATTTAGGATTTTTTTATGATGTTTTTAATTATTTTTATTACGGGGATGCTTGGATCAAAATTTAGAATTTTTTTGTGATGTTTCTAAATATTTTAATTATAGAGATGCTTACATGATTATGATGGATCATAATTTTTGCATCTTAGTTGAATATTTGTTGACATCATTTAATTGTTAGAACATTTATTCATGGAGAAAGATAAGAGAAGAGTGTAATTATAGATGGATTCATGGAGAGATGGATAATTAAAATGAAATTAAAGCGCAATGATGAATATTTAAATGAGGGTAAATGAATTTGCAATCGATGAGTTCATCCAGTATAGGTCAAACTATAAATAGGTCTTACTTTATAATAAATTTCTCTCTATTACTTTAGATAATGTTGATGCTAACCTTTATTTTATTGAATACTTGAAAAAAAAGTATGGTATTGAAAAAAGCATTTATGTGTAGTGATGAGTTTTTCACAGTAGATGTTTTACTCATATATTAAAACTAATTATACAAGATGGTTTGAAGTTCATTGATTAATCTGTATATTTTGTTCAATCGAGTGTAGCACATGTGAAGGCTTCTCAAGTAAGAAAAGTAAAATGATCTTTATATTACAAACAAAGGGCTATACCAAGTCATAAATGGTTGCATAGAGATGTTTCTACAGGGTAGAACTCAACTTATTACATGCTTGATTCTACCATCGTCTATCATAGTGCATTTCAACAATTAGAGTTAATTGATAAAAACTTTAAAGTGTGTCTAAGCAATGAGGATTAGGAAAAGGTTGAGTTTTTGTACAAATTTTTCAAGCCTTTTAATGATATTGTTGAATTGCAGTCTGAGCCAAAGTACCCTACATCTGATTTGTATTTTTATAATGTGCTGCTTTTAATGGTCGGCTACATGGATCTTATTTCTCCAATCAGATTTTCAATACAATGATGATTATATAATAACCCATGTAGTGGAATGCATATGTGTAAAATAAGACATATACTTCATTATTTATCCTAAAAGGCTCATACAAAAGACAAATAAAAGATAAAGAAGATGATGAACAATACAGATCTAAATGTTTTCGCTATTATTTTAACAAATTGCAGCGAAATTGAATCGACCTCAAATACACCATTCGTTAAGCATTTTTTCTGAATCTGCAACACATATAAATATGGACAAATGGTCCCGGCTGTTTAAACAAATCGCCATCCACCTGCCTAAAACAATGCAAGAGTCAGAGATTGATCAGAAGAAACATAAGTCTCCACCAATTTACAAAAGAAAGGAAACAACAAAAATAGAGATCCATATACCACTTATAACCCTCCGACATATAAACTATCAGAGTACTGTTCCTTGCCATTCAAATTAGAAAAGTTTTCAATTTTTCACTTGAATTTCAATGATTGTGGATCCTCGTCTGGCTGGTTTTCAACCATTCCGGTAGCCTCCACTTGTGCAACTCTAACAAGTAGCAAAGTAATAAGAAAATAGATAACATTAAAGCCCTAAGAACAGTCACCATTAACATACTAATGAGGCAACTCTAACTCCCAAATTATTACAAAAAAAAAAATGTGTAGACCATATCTAATAAACCAAGCTAACCACATTCGAGAAAAATATAAATACTACGTCATAAAACTCATAGCTTATGCTAAAAAATAACTAGATATATCGCCTTCCATTGGCTGAGGACTGTAAAAAAAGGATGAATGAGGGAATAACACTGTGTCATCTCTCATCTGGAAAAATAAAGCACGAATCAAAGCTTAAATCCAGTAATATCAAACCTTGAAATTGTTACTAAGATCAATTCAAAACTTCTTGATCAAAAGTAAAATCGTAGGATAGAAACTAAATGGAACTAAACCACAATATAAGGAAAACTAATGAGAGGGAGAGAGACTTACAGAAGAAGCTCAAGTCAGAGAATGAGGTTTACAATTTTTATTGTTTTTTGTTGCTGAATGAAATCCTTGAAATCGGGATTAAGGTCTTGAGAGTCCAAGCACTGTCTCTGCCTCTCTTCTTTCCCTTAGAAAAGTTGCCCATGCCCATGCCCTCTCTTTCGAGTTCTCCATTGGTTGAGCCTAGAGTGTCCAACCTCATCCTAAACAAATAATATGTTTTCACACGTATCTATTAATTATATGCAAAAAAAGTGTTTTTAATATACTGACATACATATATAACATATATAAGTGTTTCTTAACTAAGAATGAGAATCAGATTTCCTCCATAAATTTCATAAATATATAAATAAGTTAATGCTTACAGATATTGAAGCGTTGATTTGCTTCCCAGATTGGATGTTCAGAGTAGACTTTAGAGATAATTTATAAAAATTTAAATATACATTTTTTTCATCCGTTAAACAAATATTACTTTATCTCTTTTTTGTCATATTCTTATTATCTTACATGTCCTATTGTTCGTTTTGTATATTTTTAGAGTTGAACAGTTTGATAATGCAAATGATTTGACTGATGTTTTGTGGGATGTATTGTCATTGAATGAGATTGGTGTCACTAATGTTGCTACAAAACCTACACAAAGATCTTCTATTGCATATACTGCAGTTAATGTTTAGTCTGTTGGGTGACATTTCACAGGTATTATCATTATTGTGCTTAGGTTATGATATGTCCGCTATCTGTTATCTTTGTATTTACTAATATCTATATTCTTAAAGTAAGAGTTTTTTTATGCTCCATCTATTAGGTGTGACTAATGCATTTCAGCGTTCAAGCACTTCAGATTGGATGAAATCAAAATATTTTGTTGTCATTTATCTAAATATTCAATTTTGGGGATGCCTGGATATGAATTTAAGATTTTTTTATGATGTTTCTAAATATTTTAATTGTGGGAATGCTTGGATCAGAATTTAAGAATTTTTTTGTAATGTTTCGACACATATTATTTACAGAGATGCTTGGATCAAAATGTAGAATCTTTTTATAATATTTCTAAATATTTTAACTATAGGGATGCTTGCATGATTATGATGAATCAAAATTTTTGTGACTTAATTGAATATCTGCTGACATCATTTAATTGTTAGAATATGTATTAATGGAGAAATGTAAGAGAAGAGTGTAACTATAGATAGATTCATGGAGAGATGGATCATTAAACTGAAATTAAAGCACAAAGATAGATTTTTTAATTAGGATAAATGAATTTGCAATCGACGAGCCCAACCAGTATAGGTCAAACCATAAATAGGTCTTACTTTTGGAATAAATTTCTCTCTATTACTTTAGATAATGTTGGTGCTAACCTTTATTTTATTAAGCATTTGAAAAAAAAGTTTAGTATTGAAGAATGCATTTATGTGTAGCGATGAGTTTTTCACAACAGATGTTTTACTCATATATTGAAACTAATTGCACAAGATGGTTTGAAGTTCATTGATGAATCTGTACATTTGTTCAATCGAGTGTAGCACATGTGAAGACTTAGAATTTTTTTAATACTACAAGTAATGAATATACCAAGTCATAAAGGGTTGCATAGAGATGTTTCTACTAGGTAGAACGGAATAACTCTCAATGCTTGATTCTAACATCGTCTATCATAGTGCATTTTAACAATTAAAGTTAATGTATACAAATTTTAAAGTGTGTTCAAGCAATGAGGATTAGGAAAATGTTGAGCACTTATATAATTTTTTTAAGCAATTTAATAATATTACTAAATGTAGTCTGGGTTATAATACCCTACATCAAATTTGTATTTTCATAATATACCGCTTTTAATTGTTGACTACATGGATCCTATTTCTACAGTCAAATTTTTAATACAATGATAATCATAAAATAATCACATGTAGTGAAATACATCTGTGTAAAACAAGACATATACTTCGTTATTTTTCCTAAAAAACTCATACTAAAGATAAATAAAAGACAAAGAAGATGATGAACAATATCAGATCTAAATGTTTTCACCACTATTTTGATAAACCACAGTGAAATTGAATCGACCCCAAATACACCATCTGTTAAGCATTTTTTATCGAATCTGCAACACATAGATATATTGACAAATGGACCCGGCTGTTTAAACAAATCACTATCTGCCTATCCAAAACAATGTAAGGGTCAGAGATTGATCGGAAGAAACACTAGTATCCACCAATTTGTAAAATAAAATAAAGAAGAATATAGAGATCCATATACCACTTATAACCCCTGACATATAAAATATCAGAATATTGTTCCTTCGCATTCAGACAAGAAAAGTTTTCAAATTTTCACTCGAATTTTAATGATTGAGGATTATTGTTTGGTTGGTTTTTAATCATTCTGGTAGTCTCCACTTATGCAACTACTAATAAGTAGCAAAGTAATAAGAAAATAGATAACATTAAAACCCTGAGAACAGTCACACTAACATACTAGTGGGGCACTTATAATTCCCAAATCATTGTAAAAAAATAAACTTGTAGGCCATGTCTAACAAACCAAGACTTATTAATCATAAGCAAAATCGTAGGATAGAAACGCAATGAAATTAAACCATAATATAGATAAAACTAACAGAGGGAGAGTCTTATAGAAGAAGCTCAAGTTAGAGAATGAGGGTTTAAGGTTTTTATTATTTTTTTATTGTTGAATGAAATTACTGAAATCGAGATTAGGGTTTTAAGAGTCCAAGCACTGCCTCTATCTCTCTCTCCCCCTTGAAAAATTTCTCCATGCCCTCTCATTCGAATTCCCCATTGGTTGAGCCCAGAGTGTCCAATCTCCTCCCAAACGAATAATATGTTTTCACACGTATGTATTCATTTTATGTAAAATAAGTGTTTTCAATATACTGACACACATATATATATATATATATATATATATAAATAAGCTATATAAGCATTTCCTAACTAAGAATAAGAATTAGATTCCATCCATAAATCTCATAAATATAGAAGTAAGCTATTGCCTATAAATATAGAAGTAAGCTATTACCCATAAATATTGAAACGTTGATTTTCCTTCGAGATTGGATGTTCGAGTAGACTTTAGAGGTAATTTCTAAAAATTTAAATATACATTTTTTATATGTTAAACAAATATTTATTTATCTATTTTTTTTGTCATATTCTTATTATTTTACATGTCCTATTGTTCATTTTATATATTTTTAAAGGTAAACAAGTTGATAATGCCAATGATTTGACTGATGCTTTGTGGGATGTGTCACCTTTGAAAGGGATTGATTTTACTAATGTTGTTGTAGAACCTACACAAAGATCTTCTAATTCATATACTACAGTTAATGCTTAGTCTGTTGGGTGATATTGCATATGTATTATCACTATTGTTCTTAGGTTCTGACATATTCGTTATCTTTTACCTTTACATTTATTAATATCTATGTTCTCAAAGTCAGAGGTTCTTATGCTCCATCTTATTGGGAATACCACTCTATAACACTCTCCATATTGGTTTTGATGATAACAAACAAGTGTGTATGTAACTAATGTTTTATACTAAGTGTGATGTAAAGGATCAAGACACGAGACCGCCTAAAGAAGATCTCTAAAGCATCAAAGCTTGAAGTACATTGAAGTATGTAGAAGACTCCAAGCATGCAAGGTCAATGTAATAGAATATGAAGACTCTTGAGGACCATCTGTAAGAAGAATAAGAAGACCTTAAGTGATGCTCAATGTAACAGTGCACACACCATACACAAGCACTACACTGTATCTCATAAGCATTCATTACATATCAAATAAGGTATTTCATCTCTACACTCATGTTTTGATGATAACAATAATTTGCCTTTAAGTATCGTTTTACAGAGACTTCATATCAAATATTGAATTTGATGAAGTCATCAAATGAGGAGTATCAACAAGGTTGGACCAATGCTTGAAAACTGTATTAGAAGAATTCAAGCTTCAAGATGTTAAGACATGAAGCTCAAAGTCATAGAATTTGTAAACAAGAAGAATGGAAGAAGAAGTGCCAAGAGTAAAAGTGGAGATAAAGACTTTAAGGTTCAAGTGGAGAAGAAGACCTCTAGGATAGAATAGTTGTTTATATGTAATCTGTAAACTTCCATATATATGTGCACATTGAAATAACCTAGAGGGGGGGTGAATAGGTTATACTAGTGGAATTTAACTCTTTTCGATGTATAGATCACAAGTGTGATTGTAATTTAAAAACAATACGGAATAAATAAAATAGGCACAATCACACAACACAAGATTTATAGTGGTTCGACTCAATCCGAGTCTAGTCCACTCCCTACAAGAATCCTCTTGTAAGGTATTCCACTAGTTCTCCCTTTCAGTACAGTAGGTAGGGAAGAAAACCTTTACAATCTTTTTCACGGATAAGAGTATCCTTACAAATCTCCTTTCCAGGCAGAGAGACGCCTTCACAATCTCTTTTAGAGGTAGAGAGAGACCTTTCTCTTTTTAAGATAAGAGTATCCTTACAATCCTAAGTACAGTCTAGAATTGTAAAAAACAGAAAATAAGAAATAGTGGAATAAGAGGAATACCTCAAGTATGGTGCAAATGAGAATGAATAATAAATGATGAGTGATGCACCTTTTGTAAAGTCCTCTCTTACGGCTTTGACTTGCACAGGAGAGAGTAGAGGACTTTGATTAAGACTGGAGCCTCTTGTTTGGGACTTGTGTAACAGAATAACTCAAGTAGAAATAAACTTCTCTAATGCTTGCAATAATGCTCTTAAAGCTCTTTCTTAATCAATAATTAATTAAGAGTGATTAGGGTATTTATAGGTGAACTTAGTGAAGCATTTTAGGTAGGGAATCAAGCTCTAACGGACATATTCTGGGTATACCGGTCGACCGCCATTGGTAGCCGATCGACCGCCAAGAGCCGTTGTAGGCAAAAAAATAGCCGTTGGAGTACTTCCAGACAGGCACCGATTGACCGGGACTTTCAACCGATCGACCGCCTATGGTCTCGGACAGGTCCGGTCGATCGGGGCTTCCAGCCGGTCGATCGCCTATGGTCTCGGTTGGTTCCGGTCGACCGGGGCTTCCAGCCGGTCGACCGCCAACATGACATGCTCTGTCATACTGACCAGTCACCAGTGTTTTGACTATAACTTTTTGGTCCGACCTTGGATTGACTTGAGATCAGTTGTGTTGGAATCACAACTCAATTTCCTACAACTTCTATGAAGGTTTCGTCTCCTGATACTAACTTAAAGATTCCCTAAATACCCTTGAGTTAGGTTACTGTGTGTTCCACACCACTTAAAAATTTTCCATACCTACTCAAGGCAGGCTCTATGGTCATTCTAATATGATGCAATGCACATGCATGAGGTGAGTGCATATAAGTATGTGGACATTACAAATTACATTAAAAATAACTAATCTATCCTAGTGGTCTTCTTCTTTACTTGAATCTTCCATTCTTTAGCCCTTCATCTTCTTTCCTTCTTGTTTGTTGTTTCATGTCTTTAAGCTTAGCTTCATGTCTTGATTCGACCTTCGATCTTCTAAGGGTTTCTTCAAGCTAATCACACTTTAACAATCAAGTTAAAGATGTATGTTTGTTTGTTAACACCAAATCATGGCAAGGAGTGTGGACATGTTTCCCAACACACATACCTCATGCATTGCATAACATCATACTAGAATGATCTTAGGACATACTTTGACCAAGTATAAAAGTCCCTAAGTGGTTAGAAACATATTAGGAAAAATATGTTTTAGTGAAATCCTGTGAAAACCACATTGACCTAACTAAAGGGCATTTTGGGTAATCTTAAATTTAGTATTTGGAAATGGACACTTATGAAAGTTGTAGAACATTGAGTTCTGAATCCAACGTAACTTGAATCATCTCAATCCGAATTTGGATGAGAAAGATATGATTGTTTTTGTATAGTCTACACCGTCTTTCAAAAAAACTAACTGACAAAGGCATCCAAATTCAATCCAAATGGATCCAGATCAATCCGGATTGAGAAAACTCCAATCCAAAAATCCGGTTCAGGATAGAACTTCAAATCCCAATGGTCATAAATGGCTAGTTTGAATCCGGATCAAGGATCTAGATCCAGATAAGGGAAAATAGATCCATTAGAGGATTTTTTAAACCTCTTCTCACTCACTCTCTTGGCTATAAATACTCACTCTTAGGAAATGTTTTAGGCACCTCTCTACATATTAACAAGACAAATTTTGTGCATACAATTGAGTAAGAAATACATTGAAAAAGAAAGAGAGAGATTGTGAATGAAGCTCTAAGAAAAGAGTGAGAAGAGGAAGAGAAGAAGAGTCTTCAAACATTAAAGTCATCCTTATTGAGAAGTTTTAAAGTGCAAGCAAGTTCATTCATTGCATTCATCAACTTGCACATTTACACAAGAGTAATTGTTCTACATACCACGGGTAACATCGTTCAACTCTTGTAATTTGTTTTTTTATTTACATTTCATTTGTTGGTTCTCTTGCCGGTACCCAAGAATTGAGTTGCTCTTACTCGTACTCAATAGTGATTTGAGTTGCTCTTGGTTGGACTCAATAGTGGGTTACACTTGACCCGTTGTTAGTGATTATAAATCCTAAAATTATTTGAATGACCTACAGTGTATAGAATACAGGAATGAATAATAGAAAGAAATCGATCACATACCCGTTGAGCGTGAATGAAGTCCCTAAATCAAGATTGGTGATTGCACCACGAACTATGATGGAGAACCATGCAATATGGATCATTCTACTGAGATCTTCTGTAGCCTCTTACTCTGGGATCTTCTCTCTGTCTCTATAGTAGCTCTTGTGAGAAAGTAGTGCTCCCAAAATATTATTATGAGAGTAACGGCTGCAAGGACCATCAGTATTCTATATATAATAGAATCCCTAAACCCTATTCCATTCCCATAGTAGAATAGGGCTAGAAGTTTCCTAATTAGAGTGGTCCTTATTCTCTTGGGCCCAATGGATCAATCAGTATCAGTTAAGCCCATATAAGAGTCCTAACAATCTCCCATTTGGGCTACACTGATACTGATGTCTTCCCATTGACATCTGACCAAATAATCCCAAGATTGAATACCACTCAAAACAAACTTTGATCCAATCAATAATCTCTATTGTTGAACATTAGTAGAAAATACACCTCAATATACGACATATAAATTATTAATTTAAATCGCCTGGAAACATAGATATAAGGAATTATATCATAACTGTGATCATATAAGATATATCCTTCCTTATAGGTCCATTCCTGATCTAAAGATCAGCCTACCTTGAAAACCTCACAGGTAGAGAACTTTGATATTAATCAATACTTAGGCAAACCGCCATTTTCTTGTATTAATATCTCACTTTGGCATATAACCTATGGTTAACAACTACCTCCATGGATTTAGGCTAAATACCGCCATAAATCACGAAACTTGGCTAAACACCGCCATTAACTGTGACATATAAAAGTAAACCACAATAATCATACAATAATATGATAAGAGAGAATATAAATGAACATTATATTGGAAAGTAAACATCCTCAATATAGATTGTACTCATAATGTATGATCTAACAAAATAATGCATATTACAATACCACTAAGGATAAGTAAACTTCCACCAAAAAAGCATATAAAAAGATTCCATCACACCCATGTTAGGAACATGAATCTTAAAAATTCCCACTAGAAGAGCATTAGTCAGAGGATCAACAACCATCTTTTCAGTAATAATATGCTCAACAACGATCTCCCCAGTGTTGATCTTCTCACGAACCATAAGATATTTAATCTCAATGTGTTTGGAGTTGCTTGATCTCTTGTTATTCTTTGCAAAGAAAACAACAGAAATATTATCACACCACAAATGCAAAGGCTTAGAGATGGAATCTACAACCTTCAGTTTAGATATAAAATTCCTCAGCCACACTGCCTGCTTGGTAGCCTCATAAAGTGCCACAAACTCAGCTCACATAGTGGATGAAGCTAAAATAGTTTGTTTAGCACTCTTCCAAGAAATAGCTCATCCTCCTAATATAAAAATGTATCAAGAGGTAGACTTTCTATCATCAGTACACCCACTAAAGTCCAATTCAGAATACCCCACAACTTCAAATTTCTCTGATTTACTGAACACTAGTTTGAAGTCCTTTGTCCGTTGTAGATAATGTATAACCTTCTTAGCTGCAATCCAATGAGCCAGACCAGCATCAGATTGAAACCTGCCAAGTACACTGATTGCAAAGGCAATATCAGGGCGAGTATAAACTTGTGCATACATCAGACTTCCAATGGCAGAGGCATAAGGCTTGTCATTCATTAAGCTCCTCTCAATATCATTTTTTGGACATTGTTGCTAGTTCAACTTGTTCTTTTACTGATGGGTACTTCACTACCAGAACATTTAGACATGTTAAATCTCTTTAAAACTCTATCAAGATATAACTGTTGTGATAACCCAAGTAACCCCCGTGGCCTATCATGACTAATCTCGATTCCAAGCACATAACTAGCTTCACCCATGTCCAAAGTTTTCTGAAAGAAAACCCTTGGTCTCCATCAATAAGGTCTTATTGCTGCTAGCCAACAGAATGTCATCCACATAGAGCACAAGAAAGATGAAACTACTCCCCCCGAGCTTTAGATTTATGCACTGATCGATTGGATTATTTACAAAATCAAAAGAAGTTACAACTCGATCAAATTTCAAGTACTATTGTCGAGATGCTTGCTTTAACCCATAAAGAGACTTTTTCAGCATACAAACAAAGTCCTCTTTACCATTTTCCTCAAAACCTTATGGTTGTATTATGTACACCTACTCTGATAGCTTTCTATTCAGAAATGCTGTTTTCACATCCATCTGATGTAACTCTAGGTCAAAATGGGCAACAATGACCTTGATAATTCTGATTGAGTCCTTTGATGAGACAGGTGAGAAGGTTTCCTTATAATCTATCCCCTCTCGCTGAATAAAACCCCTAGCCATGAGTCTAGCTTTGTAACGTTCTACTTTATGTTGAGAATCTGTTTTGGTTTTGAAAATCCACTTGGATGCAATAGCCTTACAATCCTTTGGAATTTACACTAATTCCTATACTCCATTGTTGCTAATGGATGATAGTTCTTCCTTTATTGCTTCTACCCATTTGTCTAAATGTTTATGATTAACTGCTTGAAGAAAAGTAACAGGGTCTTCTTCTTGTCCTATGTCAAACTCACACTCATTCAAATAAGAAACATAATCAGAGTGCAGAGAAGGCTTGCGCACTCTAGTAGACCGCCTTACAGGTTTAGATGGTAGACTACCAATATCAACGGTATCAAGAGGTGATGGTGGGTATGCAATAGCATTATCTGCCCCAACTTACAAATCTTATTCAATTGGAGTTTGAATGCCTATATCATCAGACAAGATGGGATTAAGATCAATAAATGTATTTCTCAACGCAACAGGTGCTATCTCGGGGGTGTCATACTCCCCTTCTTCAAAAGAGAAATTACGATGTGTTCTAGATTCTTCATTGCATTCAACAAATCTAGCATGAGTGGTCTCTATAATTTTGTGTCCTAGGCCAGGATAATAGAATCTATACCCTTTAGACCTCTCTGTGTATCCCAACAAATAGTAACTTGTAGTCCTTGAGTCAATAACTTTTTCTTGAGGGTTAAAGACTTTGGTTTCTGCTTGACATCCCCACACTCGCATGTGTTTAAGGCTAGGCATTCTGCCACTCCAGAGTTCATAGGGAGTCTTATTCACAGACTTGTTTGGCACTCTATTGAGAAGATAAACAGCAGTTTTAAGTGCCCCTCCCCATAAAGATTTTGGTAAGGTGGTATTGCTCACCATAGAATGGACCATGTCTTTCAGAGTACGATTTCTTTTTTCTGCTACTCCATTATGCTGAGGTGTTACAGACATGGAATATTGAGAAGCTATCCCATGTTCTTGCAAGAATTTTGCAAAAGGACAATGCAACTGCTCAAAGGCACCACTTCTCCCATAATATTCTCCACCCCTATCGGATCTGACCACTTTGATCTTCTTGGAGTGAAAAGTTCAACTTCTACTTTAAAAATTTTGAAAACATATAGAGCACTAGATTTCTCACTGATAAGGAAGACATACCCATATCTTGATCAATCATCAATAAAAGTTATAAAAAAACGGTGCCCAGTGAGTGTAAGGACAGGAAAAGTCCCACAGATGTCAGTGTGAATGAGGTCTAATACTTCAATACTGTGAGTAGTATCATTTTTCCTGGGAATTATCATCTTTCCCTTAATGCAATCTATACTTGTTTCCATATCCTGAAAATCAATATTTTCCAATATTCCTTCATTTTACCAATCTTTTCATCCTCTTGATTGAAATATGACCCAACCTTCTATGCCATAATATAGAGGATTTCTCATCAATCAGAGAGTGTTTCACTCCCACATTCAGAACCCATGAAGAATTACAATTAAATCTATAAAGCCCATTAACAAGAGTATCACTACCAAAAAAGACTGAATCATGTAATAAGCAAAAACCAACTTGATTAAAATTAACAGAATAACAGTCTGACCAAAGTCTAGAAACTGAAATCAAATTCCTCCTCATAGAGGGAACATAAACAACATCCTTCAAATCAATAAATAAGTCTAAATGAAAAAATAATCTAATAGTTTCTATGGCTTCCACTTAAACTCTAGCTCCATTGCCCACGAATACTGTCACTTCATCCTTGCTTTGCACCCTCCTACTTAGGAACCCCTGCAAGGAATGAGTGACGTGAATAGATGATGCAGAATCTAACCACCATGAATCAATTGGTACATTAATCAAGCAAGATTCAAAGTATACTACTGATAGATTCATACCATCATCCTTCTTTTTCTCAAGGTATGTCTTCCTTTTAAAACAATATTTCTTCATGTGCCCTTTGGCCTTGCACCAAAAACACTTTATGCCACTCATGTCTTTTTGTCTCCCAGATTCTTTGAAATTTTGCTTTCCCTTCTTGTTCTTTCCTCCTTTAAATGGAGTAAATTTTTCTTTCTTAAATAACTTCTTGATTCCTTTGCTAGGTCCCATAGAAGATGAAGTCTTACATTGAGTAAGATTGGCACTTTCAACTTTGGTCCTATTAATTGTTCCCTCTTTCTGGGTTACCACAGTGATCAATTTATTAAGACTCCATTTATCTTTCAATGTATTATAAGTAGTCTTAAGAGTCTTGTAGCTCTCAGGTAGAGAGTTCAAGGCAATGGCGACCACGAAGTCATTATCAAAGTTAATACCTATACCTCTGATCTTGTTTCCTAAAGTAACCTGTTCCAATATATGCTTTCTAGCACTTCTTACTCTATCAAATCTAGCCCCAGTCAATTGGCTCATGAGATCGTGATCCTGTGATTCTTAGAGCTATCAAACTTAGCTTTTATTGCAGCCAAATACTCGGAAGTAGTGTCCTTTTAGCAACACTATCCTTGATAGACTTAGGCAAAACACTTTTAACAATAGCCAATGACTTCCTATTTGCAGTATGCACTTGTCATAATCCCCTTTCTCAGTTTGGGTACTGGTTGCAGTAGGTTCAGGGGGTTTGGTGGTCCTAGTACACAGGTCTAGGTCCTTGAGAATCATGTAGACCTCTAAGTCTTCCATCCATTTGTTGAAATTATCCCCAGTAAGCTTAGGAATATCTAGTACAACAAAACTATAAGACATCCTGTTGAATATTTCAATAAAGAATATTCTATTCAACATACATACATATATGTAAAGGAATAAGCATGTAACAATTAGCAAAATTAAACATTACAATGCTCAATTATCAATTACTTCAAGAGTATCAACCGGAACTACATTCCTGACCTTTAGGTCTGAAACATACTGGTCCACTCAAGTTTCTGCTATTATTGCGAGACTTCTTCTAACTTTTAAAAAAATACCACCATCTGTGGATGGGCAGCATCTTCTAGGTTGAGAAATCCCTATTCTGTTTTTTCACTTACTTTAATTTTAACTTCTCTTTGATAATGTCATATTTGGGTGAACATTAGCAACCTTGCTACCAACCATTATTCTCTATCTTTTCAAATAAAGAAGACCTTTGATTTGTATTCTATTACAACAAGGTTAAACTTTACCACTTTTGTGGATTCCATCCAATCTTACTACAATAGTCTGCAAATTCATTCCGGCAGCTAAAAGTAGGATTGTTTAAGCATGAATAAAAAAAAATATTAATAAACAAAAGCATGAACTATCATTACCAAGAATAAACAAGTTCATATTATGATATACAAGTAATGTATGAGTTGATTTTCTTTTATTTCTTTCAATTAATAAGAAAATTATGAAAAATCATTAAACACTCATACTTGTAACTTATACAAAATAGACCATAAAAGTTGATCAAATTAGGTTCATAATATATCAAAATGAAGAGTACGAAAAACTGGATTCAACACAAAAAACTAGGGTGAAAAATTCTTTACCATTTACCTGTACGAGTCATTTGAAGTTGCAGAAAAAATGGACAAAATCAATCTAGTTTGCCAAAACCAACCGCTTCGGCCAAGCGGTCTAATCCAATTTTGGCATATTAGTTTCAGGTCAAATGTTCAATGACCTGGTCAACCTTTAATTGAGTCAAACAAGGTTGGTTATGAGTTGACCCATTGCACCTCTGGTCAACTCAGTAGGGTTTTCGAGTTGACCCGACGATGACTTACAGCCGTAGTTTTGTTTTTTAATAAAAAGCTATTTTTTTTCTCTCCTCCGATAGCCAATTTTTGATGGTACGTGCTAGTACGTTCGGAGGTTTTCAATGACTTGCAGTATACCGTCGTGATCGTCTTCTCATGCTCTACAACTTTCATGAATAAAGTTTTTCCATACGGGACCTTTAAGCGAGAGTAATACAATGATTTTCATAAATTGGAACCCAAAACCCATTTTTTTTAATAATTTATTGATTCTAGCAACATAGTGTAGGCTTTGATACCAATTGTTAGTGATTTTAAATACTAGAATCATTTGAATAACTTATAGTGTATATAACAGAAAAATGAATAATAGAAAAAAATCGATCACATACCCGTTGAGCGTGAATGAAGTCTCTAAATCAAGGTTAACGCTTGCACCACGAACTATAATGGAGAATCACGTAATATGGGTCCTTCTACTAAGATCTTCTATAGTCTCTTTCTGGGATCTTCTTTCTGTCTCTACACTAGCTCTCGTGAGAAAGAAGTGCTCCCAAAATATTATTACGAGAGTAATGGCTGCTGCGACCATCATTATTCTATATATAATAGAATCCCTAAACCCTATTCCATTTCCACAGTAGAATAGGTCTAGAAATTTTCTAATTCTCTTGGGCCCAATATGTCAATCAGTACCAGTTAAGCCAATATAAGAGTCCTAACACCCGTAACTAAGATGATTTTGAGTTGCTCTTTCTTGTACTCAAGAGTGGGTTACACTTGACCCGTAACTAAGACGATTGTGAGTTGCTCTTGCTTGTACTCAAGAGTGAGTTACACTTGACCCGTAATTAAAACGATTGTAAAAGCTTGTTTCTTGCCCGGTAAAAGAAACATATAGTGGAAAATATCTCAAGGGATATTGAGAGGAGTAGACGTAGACTTGGTTATAAGTCGAACTATTATAAAATCTTTGTATCTTGCCATTTTAATTTTGCACTTTATTTTTGCATTTCATTTAAGTTGTCATAAATCAAAATATTGTCAAGTATTTTCGAGAAAACCTATTCACCCTCCTCTAGGTGTTTCTAACACATCTATAAGGTGAGGCTGGCGTACTTCAGTGTTAAAGCACTCTAGATTGGATGAAATCATAATGTTTTTTGATCATGTATCTAAATATTTAATTTTGGGGATGATTGTACACGAATTTATGATTTTTTTTATGATGTTTCTAAATATTTTTTGCTCGAATCATAATTTATGATTTTTTTTGTGATGTTTCTAATTATTTTAATTGCGGGGATATTTGGATCAAGATTTATGATTTTTTTATTATGTTTATAAATATTTTAATTGCAAGGATGCTTGCTTGATTATGATGGATCAGAATTTTTGTTGTTTTAGTTGAATATTTGCTAACATCATTTAATTATTAGAACTTGTATTAATGGAGAAAGGTAAGAGAAGAGTGTAATTATAGATGGATTCATGAGGATATGGATAATTAAAATAAAATTACAGGACAATGATGGATATTTGAATGAGGGTAAATGAATTTGCAATCGACGAGCTCAACCAGTATAGGTTAAACCGTCAAAAGGTCTTACAAATATTTGATTTCCCGTTTGATTAAAGTGAATTAGGTAAAATAAAAGGGAAATGAAGTGGTTGGTCCTGATTATTGAGGTCTTGTCCTTTTTTTGGGTTTGCATGATGGATGAGGATTAAGTGGGCTGGAATATAAGAGAGCATTTGAAAGAGGATCTATTTAAAATTCGGTTAAAGTTCGTTTAGTGTTAAATAAGTCCGCAGCCTAGCTAAGGCCCAACTAAAGCCCGGTTAAGGCTTGAATTTAGTAACCCAATTATAGCCCAAGATCTACTGATCGAATCTAAAGTGTACCATGCCCTCACAAATGAAACCCAATTAGTTAAATGGGTGAACATGGTGCAGCCCTTGAAAATTGTTCATGCCCGATTAGGCCCGATCGAACTGGTCCGACCGGTTGACACCCCTAATTTCATATGGGCTGGTGTTCTTTTTTCCTTTGTTTTTTTTATTCAGGCTTGAAAACACATTATAAGGCGTTGTGGAACTAAAACACCTCACTGATCTCCAGCGTCCCTGCTGTGGTCTCACACACTATCGGGGTCTGCTCTGTTACCATTTGTAACGTCTGAACCCCATTAACCTTTGCATAATGTTGTCTTATTCAGCCCATGGGCCTCAAGGCTTTAAAACGTGTTGTACCATGTTAAAGAGGCTAGGGTTATCAATTAACCCAGTAATCTTTCCTAGGTGAAGTTGGACTAAAGTTTGCACACCTTTACTAATCTCCCAAATCCCAAGTACTTGTTGTATTTTTGGTGGGGACACCTCACAAAATTTCCAGACGGGTCTATTACTTACTATATTATTAGGTGTCACAATGGAGGAAGACAAATTTACAAAATCATTGGGATAACTTAAAGGCTTAAACTATAATTAACATATTGAACACTTTACAAACACACCATAAATTAAATCTATAATGATCAAACAAACATATTTAAATGAGCAGAAATTATAACATTCAAATCATTTTAAACTATTAAACAAATTCATTATGCAAAAACCCATCAGTTCTGAAATTTTATAAACACCACAACCATCTTAACTCGCAACTCATAGCCAAAGAAATGAAAGAATGGAAGATATATGGTCACCCTTGAAATTGAAGGGTTGTACTTTTTACTATTTTTTAGGATGTGTTGGTTTATCAATTTACAACTTATTCGATTTGCAACTATATCTTACGGAAAAAAAAAAAAAAAAAAAGATTTGGAACTAAAAACAAGAGAGAAAAAACCAACATTCAACATATTTATCTATTTTATGTGATAAAGACAAAAGGGTATACACGTGGAAGTAAATGAGGAATGGAAGCCTCAAAATTGAGACCTCCCGGGTGCAGTGCTTAATTGCACTTTGAGCCAAGCAACTGTACTCGAACCAATTTATTTTTGGTTGACTGGATTCGACTTTAAACATATATTTTTTTTTCCCATTTCAATTCACTTTTTGCATAAATAAGAGGAAGAGGAGGAGAAATAAAGAACGCTGTCTAATTGTGTGGCCTTGGATACACATGAGTAAGTGACATTACTACCCCCAACTCTTGTGAAATTACAAAACCTCATCCATGTTAATGCCCCTGCATTTGCTCTTATTGGCCCCCTGTCTATTATAAGGTACACAACCAGCACAACAACAATCTCTTGTCATTTTTCTTAAATATTGAATGGGCAAAGGTTGGGCATGCTGTTAACCGTCATCGAGTTAGTGGTTCAATTAATGTGGGTTAGGATAGAAGGGGCAAGTGGACTTTTTTAAGGAGAAGGGGAGACACAATGTTAGGCCTTTACCTAAGTAAATAGATGAAATTTAGGATATAGCCTACACTAGTATTCCTATTTAAGGGTGTTAATTGGTCCGGAATCAGGTATTTGGTCCGGTTCCGGTTTTAATTCCAAGGAGTGTTAGTGTGATCCAGAATCGGATCAAGTTTCGTCTCAATTTTGAAAATCGGTACCCGTACCTGACCTATCCGATTCTGGTCCGGTTCTGGTTCATATTTGGATTTTGTATTCGATTCTTATTTGGTTCCAGTATCCAGTTTCAAATTCGGTTTTGTTATGCAGTTGTTATTCAGAAAACAAAATGTAAATGTTCATTCGCTATGTTATTGGTCTTCCCTAACAAAATAATGAAAAAAAAAAATCATGAGCTATGGATCATTTATTGAACTTCTAATATCCGGTCATTAACCATATCCATCAAGTTTTTAGTTAAAGAGGAAATTAAAGAGGAAAAAATGGATATTAAGTTATCCGGTCCGGTCTGATTTCGGTTAGAACAGCCGGTTCTTGGCATAAATCCAGATCCGGATCGAACCGAATTATAAATACTTATTTCAGATCTAGGATTTAACCATATTATAATGGATTGGATTTGGTTCAGGGTATTCGGTTCGGATCTTGATTCAGTTTTTGGATTTGGTTCCAAATTGACACCCTTACTCCTATTTGGTCATCTTTCTCGGCTCTGTATGTGAAAATATATTTTTACCCTTTTTACGACAAGAAACATTGTTATAAACCACGCGGACAATAAACAATAGTCCTAAATAGATTTCCATGAGATCAGCTCACGTGATTTTTATTTTTTGTTAAAGTTTCACGTGGATCCAATCTCTTAATCACCGGATTGGAACAAGCCAGTCCTATATTCTCATATGAGGCCGATCGCATTCAAACATTTTTTACGATCTTTATTTTACTATTTATACTCTCTAGGCATGTCTCCTGCCAGTTCGCTCCTCATTCCTGAACATTTCGCAAGCAAGAAGACTAACCTCTGGATTAACGACACATCAATAATCGAACCACCCCTCTCTACTGCACACACCAAAACACACTTTTCTCAGTCACTGAGGCCGTGAGGGGCACGGATTTTCTTCGAGAGTTTTGAGTTCTTCAAGTTCATCCGATTTATTCAAAGCTTTTAATGGAACCAAGAAGTTGAATGCGTGGAATCAAAGACCAAAACCAGTAAATTAAGGAAATGAGGAGGTGGGATCTCTCTCTGTTTATCTGTCCATTGATGTACTTGTACTATGTGCTTGAGGGATTTTCATTTATAGAGCTTGTTTTGGATCTCTCGTTGCAGGCCTGGGGATGCATTGGGAAGAAGAGGGGGTCATCGGCAGCTGAAGCTACTTGGTGGAGGATTGAAGGGATTTCTGGGGCGGTCATCGGTTGCAGTTCTCGTTCTTTTGATATGTACTGTATCTCTTTTGTCAACAATGAAGGAAAAAAATCGACCGGAGGTTGGTTTCTTTATTTCCACTGCGTTTCTAGACTTTAAACTCGATTCTAATTTGCTCGTATGGACGGCCATTAGTTGTTTTCTCACTGCCCATCTTGTTGGTTTTAGGATTTTTGCCGTTGAGGTTGATACTCAACGATTATTTTCGCTGAATTACGAGTGTATGTGGGATATATGTTGGAGTCGAGTAGAAACTAAATGAGATAAATGGTGCTTCGGATGTGTCTGCAGACTTTATGAATATTATACCTTCAGAATATGAAAACCTAACAAATAAGCGATACTAAATTACTAAAATTTTCCCTTCTCCCCCTCCCCCGGGTGCTTGGCCAGACAAATATACGGCTATAAATGAATGAACTGTTATGGGTCGTATTAGCTAAATCACGTAAAAGCGTAGAGAATTATTTTTCACAGGGATGAGCTTTGAAATGTAGATTCAGAGAGTGTGTAGAGCGTCCTAGAGCACGAGGCTCCTGCTACTGCAGGGTCTACGAGGGAAAAATGTACGCAGCCTTACTCCTTGCTTCACGGGATAGGCTGTTTCCTAGTGCGTGTCATACTAGTAAAGTTCTGGATGAAAAAATAAAGAAATTATTGTTTTATTACTATATGTGAATTTATGGTTTATGCAGTGTATGCTTTATCATACAGTATAAGCACAAAAAATCATAGTCTTTTGCATTCATTAAGTGCTCTATGCTGTTAAGAAGTAACATTTTATAAGTAATTAATGAGTCACAACCACATGGAAGTATGAGGAACTTGTGCCACATTATCAACTCCAAATGGATGATTCACAAATCTGATTTACCTTTGCATTCTTATAACTGTGTACTGGAGAAGCGTACAACTAAAGTGAGATAACGACAGGAAATATATTGGCCAGATCCAAACGGCTGTATATGCTAATGATGCCACAATCTAGAATCAGGAGTTGGGAAGCTTTGACCTAAAACATTGGTTGGTTGCTTATATTTAGTACTTGAAAAATGATTGATATTGTCAGATCTTTCCACTGTGTTTGATGCATAAGCACAGACAAGCCTTTCTGGCTCTTAATTTTTTAAGAGCCAGAGGCAGGCCAAAAAGGACCATTGATGAGTTAGTAAGAAGAGACATGCAAAAGTTAAGTCTTACCCAAGTATGATATTGAACAGAGCTACTTGGAGGGCTATGATCCGGGTTGCCAATTTGTGAGTGGGATGTCCAAATGTTTTTTTTTTTTTTTTTGGGCCCTTGGATCCATGTAGCCGACCTCATTCAGTTGGGATAAGGCTGAGTTGTGTTGTTGTTGATTAGACAATACACCCACTTAGACTGTCCCACTTCAACAATTGGTAAATAGAGCCCTGTAGCTGTCATTTGGTTTATATGCTTGCTCTATGTATCACCATAAAGTTATCCATAAGATCATAAGCTTATAAGCCAATTTGAAATTGCATGTAGAGGTTAGCTTGGCATTTGACATACTACGACGGAATTGCTGTAATTTATTTTTCTCCTATCAAGGATGTAATTCTTCTAATAAGTGTCACCTTCCTTTTATGTTTCTCACTTTAGAAGCACAAGATAATCTGCTGTTAATGGTAGAAATAAGATGAATGCTTTATGCCCATATACAACTTTGAAAAGGGGGAAAAAAATCATCATGCCTCTCTTACAATCCTCATTTCCCATGGTCTCATCTATGCAAACAAATGTTTTCGTGGGCTACCTCACATGGGCTGTTGCACAAAATTCTGCATACCTGACAATCTAAGTCATGACTATCTAGTGTATCATTTTTCTCACACTTGTTCACCATGTCGTTTTAGCCCTCGAGCATTTAGCTTTGAAAGATGGTTACCAACTAATTCTGCTGTTCTTATTGTAATTATTTCTGTAGCTTCACCGTCCAATGTATAAAATTTGATTAATGGTTACCATGCAATTGTCCCCCCCCCTTCTTTTGCAATACAATAAAGTCCTATCCAGGTTGATGCTTGGGTGGACGTAGATCAGACCAACATGGACCATTTGAAATTTAGTTAAGCTGCATGTCCGTCATGGAGAAAAGTGTAGCCTTAAAAGTGAAAAGAAGTTTTCAATGAGCCTATTATTGTTATTCTTAGTGGCTTTATTGTGTGTTATATATTCATTAGAAACCTCTCATTTAAATGAGTGAGCATTTGTTAGATGCAACCAAATTTCGTAGATGATTGATCTTTGATGCTATGGACCATGTGAATGTAAATTACTCAAGAAAAATTGTGCTAATGACTGATTTAATATGCCTTACTTTCTAGAGCTCACCTCTTCTTTGTTATATCTTCAGCAAGTCAATGTAGATGATCTTTGGGAACCTGTTGCTTCTGGTGGTTGGAGGCCATCATCTGCTCCACGGTCTGACTGGCCCCGTATGTCATTTCCCATTGTTTCCTCATATGATTTACTTCATACATATGTTTCGCATTTCATTTTTCAATTGGGAATATTTTTGAATGCTTAAATCTGTTTGTCTTGGTGGATATCAAATTTGAAGTCTGTTATGCTTGTTCTCTTGGCAGCTCCTCCAAATAAGAGCAATGGTTACTTAACTGTTCGTTGCAATGGTGGTCTTAATCAACAGCGCAGTGCGGTTTGTATTAGCTTCTTGTTATGATTTACATCACATTGATACTATATTAGATAATATGGGCACTGGGATCTTTGGGTGCTAGTTTAACAAAATGCTTTAAGTTCTACCTTGCATTGAAATCTGGGACAGCGCATGTTTCCCCTGCTTTGCAGGGATTTTTTTTAATCGGGAAAATTACACCCCTCTCCCCTATAGTTGGCTGCAATTACACGTGGATCCAAGGGTTTGAATGAATTACGCCCCACCCTGGCATTGACGGTGTGAGTATGCTGTTAGTTTTAAATAGCAAAAGACTGTATTACCCTTTAGTAGAAAAGGGTCTTAATAAATAAATAAGAAAGAGAGGAAAGAAAGCTTTATTTTCTTCCAACTTCACGTGTGGTTGGTTTCATGCACACTTCAACTGCACGGACTGCACCGAAATCGTTTATTGTCTTCCTTCTTCCTAAGCTTTTAAAAATCGCCATTTTTAGTTTCTAACTTTTATCCTTTGCAACCCAACCCTTGTTTCTCTCTCTAAATTACGATAACCATATCCCATATTCCCCATACCCTTGCACCAATTACGATAACATCTCTAGCTCAAGTCTCAACCCTCTATAAAGCCATTACTCTTCCTTCCTCCAACCTCCCCACCATTTCTCATTTCTCTCTCTCACTCTCTCCCAGAAACCCTTCAATCATTCTTACTTTCTCTCTCTACTTTGACAGAAAATGTAAGCAACGGTGGGGAAATGTTGCAGAATTTGGCACATTGTCAGACTATGGCAGATGCTTCGGCGGTGGCGTCAAAAAGCTGCATCGGCTGCTCAGAAATCTCCCGATTGTACTATCCCTTATGACATACACACCAACGCCCATGGAAGCGCGTCACAAACAAACTCTCTGTCAATCTCCACCGTGTCAGCGACGATTCCCTTGACTCGTTCCTCATTCGGTCTGTTCTTCAACAATCCAAAGAGTAAACATGCGAAGTCGCAGTGTAACCCTTCGTCTTTGTGTTGGAGAAGGTCAAGCCTGGCATCAATCCTTGTTTCTTGAGCCAGAAGATAGCACAAAAGCTACCAGAGAAGAAGATACCTTCAAAACATGCCATAATACGTTCGACGAAGGATCCAAAGCCATCAATCCTATGGAGAGTCCACTCAGCCTTCTTCTTCATGCAAGGAATGGTTTTGATTGCGTGGAACAAACAATATTTCTCTGAAGAATCCTTGATATAGGTTTCAAGTAAGGGACTGTACATTTCAGAGTGGATGTTCTCGATTACGATCTGGAAGCCATAGAAAGCACGGGCTTCAGCCATCAGCAACAAACTCAGTACACTGACCCATTGCCTAGAGCGCCAAGCAGCCAATCAACAAAACAAACTCATATTTGGGATGCATGATTCCAGCCATCTTCTCCGGTGATGGGGGTGTGCTGAAGACGATGAGGGGAAGTTGCCTTCCCTCTCTTGTTTGGTTTTAGTGGAAGGGTATATAGGTAAGTTCATGTGTATATAGCATTTTTGGTATTATAAGGTATCATATTGGGTGAAGTAAGCAATTAACAGTCCCAATTTCACAAAGACTAACAGATTGGACCTAATTGTAAGAATCTTAGAAATTACAGGGGAGGGGCGTAATTCGTTCAAGCCCTTGGATACACATGTAATCTCGGCAAACTACAGGGAGGGGGCGTAATTTTCCCTTTTGACAAACCTTTTTTGCAAATTTATGTGGTCAATAAGACATGGAACATGTTAGTAAGTAGCATAAATGTTGGACTAGAAGTTCGCATGTTTCTCTTCTTTTGATTCTTCTGTGTGTGACATTTTTCAGTTTATTTCAGAATAGACAAAAAAATGAATTTAAATTACTATTATGACTACAATGGCATTGAATTAAACCCCCCAAGAAAAATCATAAGGAAATTTGATACCCATGGCCAGGGGTGTGAGCCTCTTGTCATTGGCTTGCCTTTTTCCCTATAGAGGCAGCAAACAGTTACCAGTGATTCTTTTTATTTTATAAATATCTTCCAAATATAGGTGAAATATGATGGCCCCATAGCCTAACATCAAGTTTTATGGTGAGGAAAAGAGAGTAAGAAATTTACTTTTCCATGATTGGATTGGATGCAAAGGTGGTTGGCTAATCGAAGAAGAATATTCCAATCTGATGGTGTTAGAATCATCTTAATAGGGAGTGAATTGGTGAGCATTCCATTCTATTGACTTTCCTTAAGACAACTGCTGGGCTTAGTACAAAGAGAAGTGAGGCATTGTCTTTGTAAAATGGGAAGTGCTAGATGTCAAGTTATAGGCATAGTTGTCAATGCGTTGCCTAGGCGCCGGCACGCCACACCTTATTGCATGCATGCCTCCTTATGTTTTGGCACCAATTTATGCCAAATATCATTTTAATAAATGTTCATTTACTTAAGATGTTACTTATTGTTGAGATGACCCTAGTTAGTTTTATTCTTACCTTGGTTAAGTTTATTATTTACTATTTACCATAGTAAATCTTTTAGATAGGGACTTGTAGTCAACGTATCTTGTAGATAGGGATGCTTAGTCAGCGTTATCCTACTTCCCTTATTTGATTTATTGTAATCTTCTTATAAATAAGAAAGACCTTTGTCATTATTGACAAGTCAAATCATTCTCTAAATCTCTGATTCTTGACTTGGTATAGAGCCAAAAACCCCTAAAAGTTCTTTTTCCTTTTTTTTGGTTTTCTTCTCCGCCCCTGGGAGCCCTCGCCTCCTAGTCTAGTATAGCAGGCTAAAACCCGTTCCATGCAAACCTAACCCTAACTCACCGCGCCTACATCCGTTGTCACTACGACTCCCTGCACCTTGCTGCTACCTACGCCTCCTCGCTCCCCGTTGCTGCCTGTGCCTCGTCGTCACTACCACCGCCACTGTGCCTCCTATTGCCTACCACCGCCTGCTTCCGCCTATTGTTGCCACTGCCTGTGGCATGCTGATGCGCCTCTCATCGCTGCCGCTACACTGCATCTGCCTGCTTCTACCAACGCCTGCGTGCCTGCCTGCATTGTGTCTGCCTACACCTGCTTTTGCCTGCGCCTGTTGCTGTTGTGCTCTCTTTCCACGTGTGCTTTCTCTCTCCTTTAAGCTATGACTACTATAAGTAATTATGCCAAGGATGTTGTGGTACCTACTGAGGCCCCTGATGGGTGCCGTTCAAGTACTCAGACCACTCTTCATCCTGGACCCATCAAACTTAATGGTCAGAACTATCTCACGTGGTCTCATGCCTGTCTTCTTACTATTTGTGGGAACAACTTCTCTGATTTTTTCACTAGACTCAACCGACTGATCTTGTTGCTGCTAACATTTGGTTAGCCAATGATGCCATTATTATGTCATTTCTGATAAATTCTATAGACCCTGCTATTAGTCCAAGCATTGTCTTGTTCAACTCTTCTAAAGATTTATGGGATGTAGTGAAGCAAGCCTATTATCAGGGAGGGAACTATGCCCAAATCTATGAGATTCGTCGTACTGTTCGTTCCACCACTCAGAAAGGGTTGTCTCTATCTGCTTATTATTCCACCTTATGTAGCCTCTGGCAACAACTGGGTTTCTATCATCCAGTCTCTATGGCCTGCCCTACTGATGTTGGTACACTTCAGATGGAGCGTGAAATGGAATGGGTATACGACTTTCTAATATGTCTCAACCCCGAATATGATCAGATTAGGGTACAAATATTAGGTCGTGAGATTTTTTCGACTCTTCTCTAGGCATATAACTTGGTTCTATTTGAGGATCATCGTCGCTTTGTTATGTTACCCTCTACAGTTCCTGTTCGATTTGCACTATTGGCTACTCCAACTGCAGAAACCCTGTCTAAGGGTTCTACCCCCTCCTCGGGAAGCTGTTCAATATGATTATTGTGGTCATCCTCGCCATACCAGGTAAACATGCTGGAAGCTCCATGGTTGGTCCAAGGGTGGGCATAATAGAAAAACTAGAAAACAAGGCCCCTAGGCCCATCTGTCTGAGTCTGTTGACAGTGCCTCCACTACTGCACCGTTCTCTTCAGATCAAATGGCTGCCCTCAGGCAACTAATGATGCAGTTAGGCACTTCTCCTGCTCCTCCTGTGTTCAACCTTGCTCAAACATGTAGTTTCCTTGTTTCTTTCTCTCATTTTCCTTTATGGTTACTTGATTCGGGTGCTACCGATCACATGACAAGTAGCTCTGAGGTCTTAAAATCTATATTCCTTGTTCCGGTCGGGGTAAGGTACTTGTGGCTGACGGTTCCTTGTCCCCCGTTTTTGGTAAATGTTCCGTTTCCTTTACCTCGACAATTTCTCTTCCATCTGTGTTGCATGTCCCTAAATTATGTGCTAACCTTATTTCCATCTATCGCTTAACTAAGGAGTTGAATTGTTTTGTTCACTTTTTTTTCTACCCGCTGCCTTTTTCAGAATATGGTGACTGGTGCAACGATTGGGTATGGTCAGGTCCATGATGGACTACTTGGATTCTCCATTGGCTATGCCTCCTCTTGTGGCAACGCATACTCTCCGTTCTGACAGCTCTCTCTCAACTCCACCAGTGGCACCGTCGTTTGGGACATCTTTATTTTCATATTTTACGTCACATGTTTCATATTTTAGTTAAACATTGTGGTTTGGACCAACTTAAGTGTGATGTATATGAGTTTGCTAAACATACACACACCTCTTACTTTCTTACTGAAAATAAAAGTGATGTTCCTTTTTCTATTATCCATTCAGATTTGTGGGGACCTTCTCGGATAGTTGATAGGAATGACTTTAGTTGGTTTATTACTTTTATTGATAACTGTACTCGTCTGACGTGGGTATATCTGTTGCATAATAAGTCTGATGCCTTCTCTTGTTTTAAATCTTTTCATGCCATGCTTCGTACCCAATTTGATGCCATTGTATGAGTCCTTCGTAGTGACAATGGCACTGAGTATATAGATGGGGAGTTTCAGGAATACCTTGATTCTTTGAGCATTCTCTCCCAAACGTCTTGTGTTGGGACTTAGGACCCCTGAACAAGATGGGATTCCAGAGTGCAAGAATCGTCATCTCCTTGACGTTGCTTGGGCTCTAATATTTGCTACTGGTGTTCCTAAATGTCTCCGGGGCGATGCCATTCTTACTGCTGCCCACTTTATTAACCGGGTGCCCTCCAGTGTACTTAACTTTAAGGCTCTAATTTCTTTTCTATTGTTTCTAGGATTCCTCCTCGGGTATGTGGGCGAGTCTGTTTTTCCCATAATTCCTCTCCTTCAAGGTCAAGCTTGATCCTCGGGCTCTAAAGTGTGTTTTCCTTGGTTACTTCGCTTCTCAAAAGGGGTATAAGTATATCACCCTCCTACTATAGCAACACAAAGCCAACTACAGCAAGTGGGTATTGCCGTAACAGGGAAACCAGAAAAAGAAGAAAGAAGAAATAGAGAGGGTCACGTAGGGGAGAGAGAGAGAGAGAGAGAGAGCATGGGAAGGGGGGAGATTCTTGTAGGGAATAAGGGTGCAGGGAGAATGATCGCACAAGGGGGAAGGAGAATACGCAGCCACGCAGGGGAGATTGTCTAGAAACAGAGATTGGGAGAGACAAACAGAGAAGGAGGAGAGAGATTAGTTAGAGGAATGGAGGGGGAATTTCGTTGGGAAGAAGAGAATATTAGAGAGAGAGAGAGAGAGAGAGAGCAGAACCACGCAGGCTTTGGTCACAAGTCATTCAATTCATTATTCATCAATAATCATAACTTGGGTTACATGCTAATTTATATTAAACCGAATAAAAACTTACTGAACACCTAAACTGAAATAAAGTCCTATTTGCTTCCTAGATTAAAGTCTAATAAAATAGAAATACAATAAAACTAAAATTGGAAATTTCTACTTGCCTGATAGCTACCCCAAAATAACCCAAAATAAAAGATTACATATATTTGCCAAATAAAATAAATATTTTAAATATCCTACTAATCAGCTACCAAACTTGGATCCGGTTCTTGGTTTGGGCTCTTGAACATATTTGGGTCTCAACCACGTTTGGATGAATCGCAATCTTCAAATATGGACCTCCAACTCCTGTTCTTATGATATGGTTTGGAAAACCATCTGCTTTGATGTCAGTTCTAAGCTCCATGTGCTCCCCCACAGGTTGATTAAGGATTCTCCATGGAACATGCTCATTGTTGTGTCCTGGGGTTTGCCCTTTACCATCATTCTCTCCCCGACCCCCCTCCTTGATGGATTCTTGCTATGTTGTTGCAGTTGCTTTTTCTGTTATATATGTTAGCAATGTATTGTCTAGCTTTTCCTTTTCTTTTCCCTCGCTGTATATTCCCTCCCCCTTTTTTTTTCTTTAATGCATTTCTTATTCACCCCCTCCTCGAAAAAAAAAAAAAAGACAAGTAGGAGATTCCACTGAAGAGATTTACATTAAAGAAATCAAAGCAAACAAAGCCGAAACAGTAGAAGATAAGATAGTGTAGATATTTTCAACATTTATGATGTTGTTCTTGAAGAGGTAGAGTTTTGTGCCTCAATTCTTCCATGAGAAGGCTCCTAAAGTTAGGGACCATAAGGATATGAGTATTGATATCGACTCGAGGCATGGTTCAAGGTTTCGACCAATACCGTCAAAATTTCCCACATTTTCACGGTATCCCACAAAATTCCCACATTTCGGTCGAAATGTGGGAATTTTCAAGTGGACCTCGAACCAGCCTTTATAAAACCTTCTAAAATGGGAAACCAAGCCTTTTTATTTCAAAATTTTGACCTCTCCCCATTTTTCTTCTTTGTAAAGTGGGGAACTTGGGAAAACACTCAAGATTTTTCCGTTATGCCATCAAATCTTCATTTTAAGCTTGGATCTTGCATATTCATAGCAAATCTACCTAAGGAAGGGAGCTTGGACAGAAAAGGTAAATCCTATCTTCCCCAAAAATTCATTTTTTTTTATAGAATATACTTGGACACTACTTGGAATTGAGTGTAAGTGTTGAGTGTTGACTGTTGAGACTTGAGACTTGAGATATAACTCACAATTATGTAATATTATTAGTTATTTTGGATTTTTTACATTATATTTTGTTTGTTTTAAACTTTTAATCATGTATTTCACATTTTTAGTTAGTAACTTATATATGTACTTATGTAATATAGTTTCAGTCAACGACTCAACTTATATTAGCAAACTTTGGTCAACACCACAAGCATGACTTTAGGTGTTTTTTCAATGAAACTTTTCTTGGGTGAATAAATAATTCATTACCAAAAAAGAAGAAAATACATATAGGCCCCAAAAGGGGAGGGAGAAGAACAAAAACCCCAATTCTCAGAAAGAGTCCGGGATCCTAAGAACATAACTGGGAAGCTCCTAGGAAGCTATAATGTGGCAATTTCCAGGGGGTGAGGAACAAGTGGTAGCAACTTAGAGATCTTACCTTTAATGCCAAAGAATATGGATCTCCAAAACTTTCCGAGAGGTCGAGAGTTGGAGGTCCATTTCCTATGATTTTTCTCCATCCAAATTTGGTTGATAGAAACACAAAAAGCAAGCTTGGCCGCCAGGTCACAAATAGTCTTCCCTTGGAATGTCATATCCATCCATATTCATAGATAGCATAGAAGAGATGCTCAATACCTTTCAGCTCAGACCTGCATAGATAGCAAACTGGGGAGATAGGGATCCTTCTTTGGATGAGGAAAGCTTGCGTAGGTAGGCATTTCAAGAAAACTCTCCAAGCCGTGAAGCTTTGCCTAGGAATATGATGCTTGAACCAAATGAGCCTATGCCAAGGGGACAGATTCCCATGCGATCTGATTAGATCCCAAATAACTTAGCATTGAAGAGCCCATTCGAGGAGTGCATCCAAAGAATTGTATCATTTCGTGATTAACCGACAGTAGGGGGAGTAGGCAGGCTATTCCAAATTTCGGCTATATGGATAGAGGAAGGGGGTGGAGGAGACCAAGATCCTGAGGATAAGATATCTACGACCATAGCTTGCCTAGGGAGCCCAGAACTAGAGATGCTTCGAGCATTGAGGACATTAGAGAGGATTCCCATAGGATGCCAAGGTCAAGCCAAAGAAAGGTGGAGATACGAGAGGAAATAGATCTAGCAGCAATGGTTCTGAGGGAGAAGATCTACGCCACACCTAGGAGGAATCAGATGGAATATTCATTGACAAAAGGAGTCCTGCTTAATCAGATAAGAATAAACTCAATCCACCCAAATGCTTTTCTTCTTGGAAGCCACTTTCCAGATAAAAATGCCCGCACAGTTGACATCCTTGATACATCTGAGGCCCAGACCCCATTCTTTTTTGGGAAGGCAACCCGCAGCCCAACTAAGAGGACGGAGGAATCTATATGATTCGCATCCTTTTCAGAGGAAGGCAGCAAAGATGGATTCCAAGTTTATAATGGACTTGGGCAACCCATAGGGTCCGGACCAGTAGATGTAGGAAGCTTATAGAACAGCTCTAATGAGCACTAATCGCCCCGCAAAAGATAAGAGCTTTCCTTTCCATAATTGAAGTCGCTTTCTGATAAGATCCAACATAAGAGTGCAATGATGAGGAGTAAGCCTCTTAGAAATTAGAGGCAGCCCCAGGTACTTGACTGGAAGAGATCCCAACACAAAACCAGTCTTCTCGAGAAGAGAGGACTTCACATCGTCGAAAATCCTAGACAGTAAAATGGGAGATTTCCTCGGATTAATATGGAGACCAAACATCCTAGCAAAGAGATCCAGACTATGCATAATAGCATCTAAGGAGGAACCATCTACTTTTGAGAAAATCATCAAATCGTCAACAAAAGGAAGGTGGGTTTGCTTGATGGCCTTGCACTTGGGAATGGGGGAGATGAGATTCTGGTATGTAGTAGATTGCAAACTTCTAGAAAGGACTTCCATATCAAGGCAGAAAATATACGAAGATATAGGATATCCCTGTCTAATTCCTGCAGAAGAGGAGAAGTAACCAGCTGGATTTTCATTAACCAAAACAGAGAACCGGGGAAAAGCAATGCGATGAAAGATCCAATTTGTAACCCATCTGGTTGAGGACCGAAATAATGAAGTCCCATCTCAAAGAATCAAATGACTTAGAGCAGCCGGAGAATGACCTTTTCTATCAAACCCTCTAACAACCTCATGGCAAAAAAGAATGTTCTCTCCAATGCTTCTTGCAGGGATGAAAGCTGATTGGTTCTCACTCACAAGGGAATCAACCACAGTCTTGATGCGGATGGCAAGAATCTTGTCAATGAACTTGTACAAGAGATTGCAAAGGGATATCGGCCTAAAATCATTCATATAGTCAACTCCCTCTTTCTTGGGGATGAGGCAGAGAAAAGTGTGTTGATACCCTAGATCTGGCTCGGGATGAAGAAAAAGCTCTTGACAGCTTTAATCAAATGCTCTCTAATAATGTCCCAAGCTGAGTTGAAAAAGCCCATACTGAATCCATTTTGTGAATAGGTTAGAAATGTCTAAAATATGATGTACACAAAAAATCAGGGAAAAAAAAAAAACACATTTTAGTGGTCAAAACCAAAGTTTCCACCAAACCGGGGAAATTTCCCTAGTTTTGACCAAAATTTCGGTCTCCCCAAGGGTGGAAACCTGATATTTTGAGCCTTGCTCAGATGTTGAGCACGCAGAGTTCATCATATGTCATTGAAGCTCTTTGAAGAAAAAGATCCTTGTCTTGAGGATACATTCCAAACATCCATGAGCTCCCAGAATATGTGTATGGGCTGAAGTTGGATGTGCATCGCATCAAGATCATCCCTAGAATTACCAATTAAAGGGAGCGGATGCAGTTCAAGGAGGTTACTGTTTATGGAACACTGTTCATATGTTACTTGTTCATGTGATTAGTGGTGTGGGCCCATATGGAGGAGGTTTGATGAGGATATTAGTTGCTATTTCTTTAGTTTAGTTTTTACTTTTATAGTTTCTATTTTCGTGCAAATTTTAGTTATTAGTTACTTGCTAATTTGATTTAATAGCTAGGACTTTATATTACTTGCTGTACAAGTCCCAATATTTTTTTGCTTTCCTGTTTTGCCTTATTTCATTTCTTGTAATAGTAACTATCACTGTATAAGTAATGGACCACTGAGAGTCTTCCCCACGATTTAATGACCTTAGTTTCTGGTTTTTACCAATGGCTGTGTGAAACAGTATAGGAGAGAGTCTTATGTGAGGTGAGAGACCTTAAGGTGAGAGGCCTAGCTGCGAGTGAGGTACTCAATCCATTATCCTATCTTCTTCTTTTTCTTTCTATTGATTTCTCTTTGTTTCTAATTTTCTTTTCCTTGATTTACTAAACATCTAAGAGAGCTTTGAAGCCTTGTTGTTGCTGCTGGACTTACTATTATATCATAGAAGATTGTTCTGTTGCTGTTACTTCAAGTGCTGGCTGGAGAACAAGAACACCCCTGTTGCATCAGTTATTGGGAGTTCCACTGCTATTATCTTCAAGTCCAGGAAAGTGAAGATCCCTTCGTCAGTTGCTGCCTAACTTTTAATGCTGTAAATCTGTAATACTCATCCATAAGCCTCCCTTTGACAGTAATCCCAGATTGATGGCTGGTTTGATAGTTGCTGTGAATTGCTACTTTATGGTGCATACTTTCAAATTTTGAACTACTGTTATATCTCAGCATGCAACCATTTGTTTAGGCTGAGGTTGTTAGGAGTTATTGAGCTCTAAAGGACTTACCTTCGACTGGGTTATTAGTCCCCATCAGAGAAACCTTGGTTGCTAATTTTTTTAACTGCTTTGCTTATGGTTGTATTGTCCTGTAGATGCCCTGCGATAGTCCAGAACCTGATGCTGATTCGGTTCTCTTGGTTGGGTCTCTTTCTACAGTACGTTTGTAATTTGTCGGTACTTTAAAGAGTGGAAACACCTTGCTGTTTTGGTGTTCTGTTGGTTCCTGTTGCTGGCTATGTGCTGTGGCTTAATTACATTGACATAGAGTGATCCTGTTGTAGAGTACTAGAGTTGGTACCTCGTTTTCTAGTTGCATACTGGTTCTACATTGTGTGGGTTTGAGACTTTGTTTGGACCACAGCCAACGAGGTTACAACCCTTTTCACTACCACATGGGCTGATATGGGTAAAGTGGGCTTCCTTTCCCCATCAAAATTTCATTTTTGTTTTTTAATAAAATATACGTCATGTGATTCCATGCAATATAAATGTTGTCATTCAATGGTGAATTGTACATGATTCATGAGATTATCTTCACTGAAGTAAAGCTCAAGGTAGTGCTGCTCTTTCCCATGTATATCAGAGTGTAAGCTAATAACTTCTATTTGTTTGACTTTCTAGATTTGTAATGCTGTTCTCGCAGCTCGAATCATGAATGCTACACTAGTGCTGCCTGAGTTGGATGCAAACTCCTTCTGGCATGATGACAGGTGATCATTTTCTATGCCCATGTAATTTCATGCGTCTTTTGATCGATCACTTCCTTAATTAGACTAGTGAAGCCAAGTAATGGCCATTTTATTGATTATTATGTGTTCCTGAAATGTTTTGCCTGAAGATATTCATTAGTAGGCTAGTAGCATGTATTAACTTCTGATAAAAATCTAACAGAGGCAGCCACGTAGGTACAGTAAACTTATTATGTCTAGCTTTAAATCATTCTAATAAATGATGCTAATATTTTTTACCTTTTTTAAGATCAGAAAGCATGTGTTATGCTAGTGGGTGGGTGCCTTCTTCCTAAATAAATCTTTCAAATACATAATTATCTATGCTCAAGGCAACTAAACGATTCACTAGAATTTGCTATTGAATGAATTTGGTAACCTTGTACCAGCATTGATTCATTGAGCCATCTCATTGCAGTAGCAGAACTAATTGATTTTCTTTTATAGTGATGTGAGCCTAAGTTTCATCGATTCATGCCTTACCTCTTCCATCTTGGAAGGTGATATGTGGAATTTTTTCAGCATACGCATCCCATTTATTTTTCGTATTCTATTTTTGGTGATTCTTCTCTCATTAATGCCTAATTCCGGTAGCAATATGATTCGGCTGCTCTTATAATCTTACAAATCTATGTTCTCTCGTAGTCCATGTTTTATCATTTCCATTTTGGAAGGTTGACAGTGCAGACTCTAAGCTGCATCCTGTTTTGTTTGTGTTTTCTTTTTCTTTCTCTGAATTTCGGTTGGCCATAAATCTCTGCCCCCCTACAGTACAAGGTTGATAATACCCGTGTACTGTTCCCCGATATCCTCTGCACCCTATCCGAAGTGGCTGAAGGAAAACCGTTCCCTTGGTTATTCATCACTCTTTTTTCCCTTTCCTTTTTTGAACTTTTTTCTCTGGGGTTTTGTCATATGAGCTTGTTCTTCTTTATGTTTCTGTATATGTTATTTTGGCACTCATTTCTTATCATATAAGATGTACACTGCTCACGGATTTTTTTTTTGGGGGGGGGGGGGGGTGGGGTGGGGGGGGAGCTTATCAAACATTTCTGGTTGTGTTTATTGTGTTCTGCTTCATGGCTACTTTTATTTGTCCAAGTACAATAGCTGTTTTTTGAGTTTTGTTTTTGGTTGTCCTGAAATAGCAGTTGACAATAAACTCATCTGCTTCGTACTACTGTTCATCCTGCTTCAATTTTCCTTCTTAGTAAAACTAAAATCTCATGTTTTATCTGGTTTTGGGTACACAAAGTTAATTGTACTTGCTAGAGAAAACGGGGATTTATTTTAAAAAGGGCCATTACCTAGTGCTGGTCCTGCCTATGCGTGGTCTTGGGAGGTGTGAGTTTGGAGTTGGTCCTTAACAATGATTTATTATATCTTTAATAAAATTTACACCATTCAGATATTTTCCTTTGCCATATCCATGTAATTGAATTTAATGGTGACTTCTCTGCTACATCCAGTGGTTTCCATGGTATCTATGATGTTGAGCATTTCATCAGAGCGCTTAGATTTGATGTACGGGTTGTGGAAAGTCTTCCTGAAATTCATAAAAATGGGAAGACTAAGAAGATGAAAGCTTATCAGGTTAGATAGTTCTTGGTTTGATTTCATTCCTATGATGGTTACTTTTGTTTCTGGTTTTAAATTGATTGTTGATCTATCCTATTTTCTTCTTGTTTCAGCTTCGTCCCCCAAGAGATGCTCCCATTAGTTGGTATACAAAAGATGCTCTGGAGAAGATGAGGGAACATGGTGCTATTTATCTGACTCCCTTTTCACATCGTTTGGCTGAAGAGATTGACAACCCAGAATACCAGCGGTTGAGATGTAGAGTGAATTATCATGCCCTTCGGTTTAAGCCAAAAATAATGAAATTAAGCAACGAAATAGTCAATAAGCTTCGGGCACAAGGCCATTTCATGGCAATACATCTTCGGTTTGAGATGGATATGCTTGCATTTGCTGGGTATGTTATCTTTGTGAACCAATTTTTTTAATATATGTGAAGGATTTTCTGTGTTCCAAATTCAATAATTGGGTGATGCCATGTTTTGATTCTAAAATTGTACCCACAATTTCTTACTGATCTAAAGCAAATGTTCACAATATAGAGGGGAAGTTATTTCAGCTGCTGTGTTATAATAATTCTCTGCTACCTCTTGGAAAAGGTGTTTCTTGAGATCTAGACTTCCTTAGGTTTGTCGGATTTTGAGGATGATGTCATCTCTTTTTTTATAGAGATGCAGCCTGACAGGATAGTGCTCTCAACGGCTCTATAGCTTTCTTCTTACCGGCAATCTATCCCCATCCCCGTCTCTGTCACCGGCAGCTAGGGCTCAACTAGACCAGGTAAGTATTCCTCCTCAGATCCTCCTCTGATGTAGATGCAAACCCATGGACTGGGTATCCAAACGGAGATGAGGCCGATCCATATTTGGTTACTTGGTCTAGTAGGATTTTAGTAAATCTTATTTATTTAGAAATAGGGAGAGAGATAGGTATGCCGCCGATATCAAATATGCTAGCGGATAGCACCAATAGGATCACATGATGGAGTATCATTCAGGAAGGATATGAGGATCATTTCAGAAAAAGGGAAGAGAGAGATAGACACAATGAGTGCTAGCGTACTTGATATCGGCGGCATACCCAACGTTTTCCCTTAGAAATATTATGTAATCTTTTATTTCAAGTAGGATACGTAGGAGATATTAGTTTCTTAATTTATTAGATTGAGTTAGTTTCCTATTTAGAGTTGGTTTCCTAGTTTCGTTTTGAACTAGTTTCCTTTTAGGATTTGTTTCTGTGTTGGAGTTTTTTATTTACCTATTTAATATGCTTATAGCCGATTGAGTAATTAGAGATTGAAAAGAGGAATTGAGTTTTGAGTGTTTGAGAAGCCTCTGGGCATCTCCTTCCCCCCCC
>NC_056565.1:32415636-32423797 GCF_013358625.1 Macadamia integrifolia | reverse complement strand
TCCCCCCCCCCCCCTTCTTTGTGCGATTTCTCCCTCTCCCCTGCAACTCTAAGACCCATCTTAGGGATTTCTTCCCTACCCCTACTGGCCCTCCATCAATTGGTATCAAAGCCGAATGATCCCATCCCTTCCCCTCCATCTCTCTTCTTCCCTTTCCATTATGTTCTGGTTTCTATAGAGATTGAGAACAATAAAAAAAAAAAAAAAAATTGATTCTGTCCAGAGAAGAATCGACCCCCTCTCACCCCCCCTCTTTCTCCCAACTTCCTTCGGTTGAGCCCTTTTTCTAGGGTTCCAACAGCAGCCAAAAAAAAAAAAAGCCTTAACTTGTTCTACTGGTTTTCATCTTCAAGAAAGGGAAGAAAGTTCCCTTTTCTCGGTACAACCACAACCGATGACTCACCTTTTTGCCCCTTTATTATTATTTTTTTAATTCCCATTCTGTCCCAACCTTTTCCCTTATTTCCTTTTACCCCCTGTTCATTTTTATGTTCCAAGTTTAGCCCTCCCCCAATATATGTTACTTTATTGGGTTTCAAGTTGCACTTGTATTTACGGAATTGCCACTCACTAAAGAAATTCTATTTATTTACCATTCTGCCACTCATTCCTTGCTTTGAATATCCAACCATAGTGATTAAAATAAAAAAATTGGCCGACGGATCTAGAATTTTTATTGGATATCCGTCAACAAATGCAACTAATATAAGAGAAGCTTGATGAGATTCAACAACATTGCATGGACATCAAAGGCCAAGTACTCGCTCCTTTAACTACGTGATCTTAGCCATTGAGCAATAGGTAGACGAGCCAAAAGATGAGTCACCAATGGTGGAAAATGAGATGGATCCATCGGAAGTTGAGAATCAACTTGTGGAAAATTTTAAATCGGTTGAACTCTTCAGTGAACCGATCGATTTTATTTTCCCGAGTCACTACTTCACTAATGAACTTCGCGTCATGGATTTCATATCATCCGATCTTGGTTTCGATGGTGATTTCATACAAGCAAAGATGGATGCTGATTGATTAGTGTTGATTCTCCCGTTCTACAAAATTCGTTGACGAGTTTTTCCCAACATCGGGGGAGTTAATGTAGATGCATTCCCATGGACTGATCCAAACCCATTTGGGTATCCAAACGGAGATGAGGCCGAACCATATTTGGTTACTTGGTCTAGTAGGATTTTAGTAAATCTTATTTATTTGGAAATATTATATAATCTTTTATTTCAAGTAGGATACGTAGGAGATATTAGTTTCTTAATTTATTAGATTGAGTTAGTTTCATAGTTTCATTTTGAACTAGTTTCCTTTTCGGATTTGTTTCTATGTTGGAGTCTTTTATTTACCTATTTAATATCCTTGTAGCCGATTGAGTAATTAGAGATTGAAAAGATGAATTGAGTTTTGAGTGTTTGTGAAGCCTGTGGGCATCTCCTTCCCCTCCTCTTTTCTTTGTGCGATTTCTCCCTCTCCCTTGCAATTTTAAGACCCATCTCAGGGATTTTTTCCCTACCCCTACCGGCCCTCCATCATCCTCTGTCTCCACCGTCTCCTCACTCGACCCACCACTCCCAACCTTCCCTATGGTACCTGCCGTAACTATATCTTCTTGTACCTCTCTTCTTCCTAATACCTTAAGTGACCTTCACCTATTTTCTCTCCACTATCGTGGAACCTGTACTACCAAATCTCTTGATCTCCCTCGATTGTCTCTCAACTCTCTTCCCATTTTCTGATACTCGAAGCACGCCCTTTTTTTTCTCTCCACACTCGTGAACTTATCCTAGATACGATTTTCTTCCAAATCTCTCACTCCCCTCTCCCAATTTTTTCTCATCTCTCTCCTCTCACGCGACACAATTCCTAGCCCCTCCAAGCTTCCCCCCTCCTCAGACACAATTTTCCCTCACCTAACTCTCTATCCCTGATTTCCCCTCAAATCCCAAATCTCTTCCACCAATCTTCGTCCTACCAACGCTACCACCTCCTTGACTGCTTACCAACCGTCACTCTGCCAACACACCCAGTTCTCACTACCACCACCTCCAACAAAACCCCTAAACCAGATTTTTGTCCATCTCCTAAAAATAAAATAATAATAAATAAATAAATAAACATAACAATAAAAACTAAAATAAGGTTTGTATAATCTGATCACACCTCTCTATACCTCTCCCTCTCTGTGCACCCCCCTCTCGGTCCCTTTCTCTCCCTCCTAGGCCCTAACTCTAACTTTGCCCCCCCTTTACTATCTTCTTGTTCTCTCCCAATTATCTCACCCCTCTTTCTCCCTCCAACCTCCCAGCACTAGCGTACAACTTACCTAGACCCCTAGCCCCGCCGCTATCACACACCCCTGAAACGTACAACGCCAAACTGATTCAGGCTTCACCGTCTGCTTTGGTCTCCTCGGCTGTGTAAGGATCTTTGCTGGACTCCCTAATCTAGACAGGACTGAGGGCCCCCAAGGTAGTAAGAGATTCCTCTTCTGCTCTCTCTTGTATTTCCATAGTATGTCTATTTAATTGTTTATTTATTATCTACACTACAGCATGTACAAGGGCAAGTTAAGAATTTTCCCCAAAAGCGAAGGATTAGATTTGCTTCCTGGAATATTGGTTTGTTGACAGGTAAGAGTATGGAACTGATAGATGTTATGAGGAGAAGAAGGATTAACATTGCTTGCTTTCAAGAGACTAGATAGAAGGGAAATAAAGCTAAGAGCCTAAGATGTTGGATGACTTCAAACTTTGGTACTTGGGAGACCATAGTGGTATAGGCGGAGTTGGCATAGTGGTGGATAAGGATCTAAACAATGATTTTGTGGATGTTATAAGAGTGGGAGACATAATCATATCCATAAAGCTTATGTTGGAAAAAGAGGTTAACATTATTATTTATTAGCGTATATGCACCCCAAGCAAGGAAGGATGAAAGCTGTAAGCTATAGTTTTGGGAACACATGGATGATTTAATGCATGGTTTTGGTCTGGGTGAAAAGATTATTCTGGGAGGGGATCTAAAAGGACATATTGAGGTTATGGAGAGGTTCATGGAGGATACGGAGTTGGGGAGAGGAATGAGGAGGGGATCTCAATTTTAGACCTTACTACTGTGTTTGACCTTTCCATTGCTAACACCTTCGCCAAGAGAGAAGAGCACCTAGTTACCTACAAAAATGGACATCATGGCAGCCAAAATGACTTTTTCCTTACAAGAAGATCTGATAGAGTGCAGTGTAAGGATTGTAAGGTTATACCTGGAGAGCTTAACAAGCCAACATAGACTACTAATCTTGGATATGTGCAATTTACTGAAATGTAAGCCTAGTAGTTCTGTTTGCCCAAAGGTAAGGTGGTGAAGATTGAAAGGCGATTCAATTGGATTTGTTACTGATAAAGTGGTGGAGCAAGGGATGTGGGAGTTTAAAGGAGACACCAACGTGATGTGGACAGTTATGACAGATTGCATTAAGAAAGCTGCTAAAGAGGTACTAGGGATGGCTAAGGGTATTCGGATGGCCCCTAGAGAGAATTGGTGGTGGGATGAGGAAGTACAGATATCCATTAAGACTAAGAAGGATAATTTTAAGGTTTGGCAAAGGTCTGGGGAGGTGGAAGATAAAGAAAGATATAAGGCAGCTAGAAATGAGGCTATGAATATTATGGGGGGAGCTCGAGTGAAGAAATATGATGACATGTACAACAATATGGATACCAAAGAAGGGGAAATTGCTATCTATAAGATAGCCAAAATACGGGAAGGAAAGAGTAAAGATCTGGATCATGTTCAATGTATTAAAAGTGATGATGGTAGAGTGCTTGTTAAGATGAAGATATTAACAGGTGATGGGGTGAGTAGTTTTGTGAATTACTGAATGGAGATAGTTCAAGTAGGAGTGGTGTAAGTATCCAACATGATAGCATGCTTTATAGATATGTACGGAATATAGGATGCCCGAGGTTATAGAAGCCCTAAGAAAGATGAAAGTAGGTAAGACACCAGCTCAGATTAGGTCCCAATTGAAGTGTGGAAGATTTTGGGACTATATGGGGTTGCCTGGCTTACTAAGTTGTTTAACAAGATTATGAACACGAGAAAAATGCCTGATGAATAGAGAAGTATTGTTGTAGCAATCTACAAAAATAAAGGGGATATTTAGAGTTGCAATAACTATGGAGGCATAAAGCTCATGAGTCATACCATGAAATTATAGGAGAAAGTTATCGAAGTCCACCTAAGAAGAGAAACCGGTATATCGAAGAACCAATTTGGTTTTATGCCTAGGAGATCCACAACCGAAGTGATTTACCTTCTGAGGAGGCTTATGGATAGGTTGAGAATCTAGAAAAAGGATCTTCGTATGGTCTTCATTGACGTAGAAAAGGCCTACGATAGAGTCCCCAGAGAGCTCATCTGGCATGTTTTGGAGAAGAAAGTGGTGTCAAGTAAATATGTAGATATTATTAAAGACATGTATGAGGGCGTGGTGATGAGTGTGAGAACCATGGGAGGTCAAAACAATGAGTTCCCAATCACTATTGGGTTACATTAAGGTTTTGCAAGTCCTCATCTATTTACGCTTATCATGGACGATTTAACCGAGATTATTCAAGGGGAGGTTCCGTGGTGTATGCTCTTCTCCGATGATATTGTGCTCCTAGCTGAGATAGTGGCAGAGATCAACGAAAGGTTAGAGTTATGGAAATCTACCCTAGAATCTAAGGGTCTTAAGATAAGTAGAAGAAAGACGAAGTATATGGTGTGTTACTTTTGCCACTCAAGGATGGGTAGCGATGTGGTGAAACTTGAGGAGAGAGACCCCACAAAGCGATCATTTCAGATATTTGGGGTCAATCATAAACAAAGAAGGTGAGATAGACGATGATATGTCTCACATAATTAAAGTTGGATGGACAAAGTGGAGAGGTGCATCTGGAGTATTGTGTGATCGATGTACCCTAAATACCCCTAAAGCTGAAAGGAAAATTCTACAAGTCAATCATAAGATATGCTATGATGTATGGAGCAGTATGTTGGGCAGCCAAGAAGCATAACAGAGATAAGTTTAGTGTAGCATAGATGAAGATGTTGAGATGGATGTGCGGTAAAATTAGGAGAGACAGGGTGAGGAATGAACGGGTTAGAGCTGATTTGGGAGTTGCTTTGATTTAAGACAACTCAGAGAATGTCGCTTAAGTTTGGTCATGTTCAATAGAAACCTTTGAATGCTTCTGTAAGGAGGAGTGATCAGATCCAGATGGAGGGAGCTAAAATAGCTAGGGGCAGGCTTAAATGACCATTGAAGAGTTGGTATGGTAAGACATGTAGAAGCTCAGTCTCGATCCTTGCCAATCGCATTTAGGTGGATGTCCCGGAGGTGTTGCTTTGCTATGTCTCTTTCTTTTTCGTTTCCCCTTTCTTTCCTTTGCTTTTTATCTTGCACGATCACGTATCCATGTAGCAAACCCCATTTAGTTGGGAAAAGGCTTTGTGTTGTTGTTGTCATCTCTTTTATAGAATTCTTAAAGGTTGTCGATATTTCCTCCTATTAGGAGAATTGCAGGGTATGCTATCTTGAATCTTATGGTACTTTGTTAGCCAAATGTTCGTTTTCTGGTGATTTGAGAGAACTTTTGATCTTGTATCTTTTAATGATCTTCAAATTAAAATCAATAGATATGCTTCTGAATATGTCAGGGATGGAAGCCTAATGTGCTAATTTAATACCAATATAAATTGGGTGCTAGAGCCTCTTATCATGGAAGATCTCGCAATTTTTCTGTTCCAAATCCCAGGTACTCCATTCTTTTTCCCTCAATAAAATCCTTCTCAGAAGTTTTGCCTCTTTTCCGAAAAAAGGTGCATGATACTAATATGAGGTCAAAGATGTCGGGAGAATCCAAATTTTATTGAAATTTGAAGAGATTCAGAAAATGTTATTAGGTTCAGTGGCATATTGACATTGCATAAACAGATGGTTAATTGATTCTCTAGTAGAAGCATGGATTGAAACTGTGTCATTCACATAACTAGCCAAACCAATCCTGGTTTCTTCTCTGATTGAATTATTGTCTAATTGTTTCTCTCTAATTCTCATTCACTGTTTGTATCAACCCCACAATTTATGTTTGCTTGATTAAGTATGTTTTGAGTCACCATATGGATCATCTGTTTTTCCATAGCTTTGGATACTTCAAATCCGAGCTTAACATATGGGCCTATGGCATGCTTGATTTTCCTGTTTGAAGAATAATTTCAACTTTAACTGTAAAATAAATTTTGTTTAGTGAAATACTGAACAGAAAGAATCGCTTTTCTTGCGTGTATTTGTTTCGATGAACACTTTCTGAGTTTCTGTTCTCCCAGTCTGATATGAAAAACTTACAGGTGCTTTGATATATTTACGCCTGAAGAACAGAAAATATTGAAGAAGTACCGGAAGGAAAATTTTGCAGAAAAAAGACTTGTTTATAGTGAAAGAAGAGCTATTGGAAAATGCCCATTAACTCCGGAAGAGGTAATTCTTCCTCTTTATCATCCTGCAAGTTTTGTTCAGGAATTTTATTAGATTACCAGAGAGGCCAACAGTGGCTATGAATGTTCTTTAAGTTTAAAGCATTTTCTCTGTTGTATATTGGGTTTATTATTCAGTTAGCCACTTCATGGTGTATGTCTCCTTAAACTGTGTTTGGTTAACTATAGCTGGCCTCTAATGAACTGTACACCACACATTACTGGCCCATTCACATTAACTCACTATTCTCAGTTCCCTCCCCGATTTAATCAAGTGGTTTATTCCATGTCTGAATGTGAAAGTCAACCAAGCATATGACGATGTGCAACCCCTTCCCCTTCCCCTACCGGTCCAGCCACCCTCCCCAAAGGAAAAAAGGATAAGGGAAACCAACAGCCTGAAGTTCATCATATTAACTACTCATTTGTTTCAACATCAAAAACCGATCATGTCTTCCTGCTAGTAGGTTCAATGCATCAAAGTTGCCTACCAGCCATGGCTTCAGAAGGTCCAATCTCGCTTGGTTTCTCCATCTTCCACTCTCGCTAATGGTCAACCTATAGGATGTGTAACCTCCATTGCACTTCTGCTGAAACCAGCCAGGTTAAGTGTTTCTTTTTCTGATTAACTATTCTCCTTTCTCCCAACATATCCAATCATTCTTTTTTTCCTGAAAAAAGAGTAGCATTTCCTCATCCCTCATTTCCTCTCAACCCATTGACTTGTCTCCATCTTCACTCACCACCACAAGAATGTAGATCCAATCCCTGAGAGAATGTGGTTTGTCAGTCAATCAGGCCTTTGGAATCTGTACTTAGCATTGAAACACTTCTAAGGCATTGAATGACTATTGTTCTTCCTTGTATTTTGGGTTTCAATTTGGTAGGAAAAGTGGTCCCATATTGGTTAAGTCTGGGACCTTGGATGTCTTAATATACCCTTTGGGCCATCTCCACATACTATAGCTCAAGCTTTTGGGTTGGACCCCCCATGTACGTGGGCTATCCCGCTTCTTCAACGCAATTCAATCAGGATAATCCAGAACCATTGAACTGGTGTCAATCATGTCAATATGACCTTGGACATAAGGTTTAATTATATTTTAATCATTCTCTTATGTGAAACATAGGAATTCATGGAAATAGAGATTGTGTACGCATTCCAGTGGGGGTCTGTATTGAGATGTGACACACAGGGGTCCATAGGCCATGCCAATTTTATATTTTTTGAATCTCTTCTGCAACCAGAGGGGTCCATGATGATTTGATCTTCATGTCTTCTATACTTCGCCTGAAACTCCTTTTCTGATTCTTTTGAGTTTAAAGAGAGGACAGGAGAGGAACTATTGGTGGTTTCTGAATAGAGTTGTTGCTTCCAGTCCTAGTGTGTCTTCTTCATAGCTTTACTGGTCTTAACAAGTTAGACCTTGGCTTCAAGGACCTTGATGTCCTTCTGTCATTTACCAGCCTTATGCCTATAGCCTTGCTGTTGTTTTTTGTTGCTCTCATCAGCCCACTAACCATTTTGCCTGCTCACTCCATTTTTCACTCTTCTTCACCTCCCTGTCCTCAGACTTCAACCTTCATGTCCCCTTATCTTTGATATATTTTTTTTTCCCTTTTTTTTTTTTTTTTTTTT
>NC_056565.1:32395011-32415616 GCF_013358625.1 Macadamia integrifolia | reverse complement strand
AAAAAAGAGAGATTGAACTCCAAACGGCCAGTTTCTGAAACACCACATGGCAATATCTAAATGGGGTGTAGAGCATATACCTGACCTTGGAGTGAGAAGAAATTCACATGAGAATGGTGTGAAAATATTTTCATTGATTAACCAGCAAGGCAACAAAGGAGGTTTGGTATCATTTTTTTTATCGTTTCAGAATCACTTCGGTCTTCCATTTTGACATCTCAAAAGAAGTGCTTCAAGAAGTCTCCTTTCTGATTAGACTGAGTACCTTTGTGGAAAAGGGGAAATATATTGTAGTGGCCATATATGTCAAGGTTCCTTCTATGGGGTTTCCTGCCATCTTCATTTTAATCGAAAACAACTTATTTGGGAAAAGAAAAGTGCATTTCCAAAGTTTGAACAATTCCAAGTGTATGCTGAGAACCTGTGGTGCACTAAAATTACTTCTCGGCATAATAAGGGCACAGATGAGTAATACGCACAGTATTTTAACAAAGTAACTGCAATTTTTATATAGGTCTGGACATCCAGTAAATGTTCTTGTGTGCTTATTCTAGGTAAAGGTGTTTGGACTCCAGGATATGCATTTTTCACTTGATTCATGTAAATGCTAATCCTGTGTTCCAATATTGTTTAGCTGTTTACTTGATCAAGGGATTGTTCTAAAGAGACTCTCTCTGCAGGTTGGTCTGATCTTGCGTGCTATGGAATTTGAAAATTCCACCCGCATATACCTTGCAGCAGGTGAGCTCTTTGGGGGAGAACGTTTCATGAAGCCTTTCAGGGCCCTATTTCCTCGCCTTGAGAACCACAGCACAGTAGGTCCTGTAGAAATGACGGCAGAGAACACCCGGGGTCTGCTGGGCTCTGCTGTGGATTACATGGTTTGTCTTCTCTCTGACATTTTCATGCCCACATATGATGGCCCTAGCAACTTTGCCAACAATCTCATGGGTCACCGGCTCTACTATGGGTTCCGGACCACAATCCAACCTGACAGGAAAGCTCTTGCCCCAGTCTTTATTGATCGAGAAAATGGCAAGATTGCTGGTTCTGAAGACGCTGTTCGGCGTGTGATGTTGAAATCCACATTTGGGGGCCCACACAAACGTGTCCGACCTGAGTCTTTCTACACGAATTCATGGCCCGAGTGTTTCTGCCAAACATCACCACAGAATCCTTCTGATAAGTGCCCACCTGATAATGTCTTGGAAGTTCTTGATAACCAGTTGCGAAGTGAAGGTACTGATGATGCAGAACCATTGAATACATCAATTTTGACAGATTCTATGGCTGTAAAATAAGTTGGCGATTAGCAGTATTCCTCATTCTTTTCCATGGGGAGGCAAATCTTTCCAGAACAAATGTGAATGGCAATCTTTTCGGATCAACTGCTGAATTAGTTACTAGTTTCTCCCATCAGTTTCAGCGTTGCAGGAATCCTTTTATCTGGGGATCCTATTGAGCAGAGGAGTTGAGCTGATGTAGAATTTTGAAATCTGAAAAAGGCTGATGCATAATTTACTTGAATTCTGTAACGTAAGAGAAAGTCAACAGTGTACCCCATTCTTTTAACAAATAGGACGGAAAGAAAAACTTCATACTTTGGAAAGTCTTTGTATACACGGGTGGGCATTAGTGTAAGAAATGTTCTTGTGCTTGTCATGAGACCTTTTGTTGTCTTGCAGAGGGTTTCTTGCAGTGCTTTCCATGTCCAGTAATGAAGCATACTGAGTAAATAACAGATCATAAAATTCCCTGGAAAGAGGTGAGTCTGGCCGGCATACAGGCAAACTGCTAGATGTGATTTGTTCTTCATATGAATGTAAACAGTCAACTTCTGTAATGAACCTTCGGTTGTGCTTTTATTTTGGAGCAAAATGAGGAAGTTGATGGCAATAATTTGGTGGCATTTTAGTCCTCTTACAAAATGAAAGGTAAGTTGACTGAATACAGCAAAAGGTATAGAATAGTGAACCTTTAATGAGATGTTATCTTTGTCATGCGTCAGCTCCAAATTTTACCAGGTACAACCCTCCCTTGTGGGTAAAGTTGTCTAAAAGTTGGAAGGCATTCACCTCTTCCATCACTTGTACTGTATAAAGGTAAAATATGTTGGATGTTACCTATAAACTACGACAGGAACATTCTTTGCCAAGAACAGAAAGTGGACTTCGCCCCAGCAATCAAACTACTGTGCCCCTGACGGAATCAAGGCAACAGTGCTCACAGATCAGCTTACTTAAATAGGGGGCGAAAGGACTTGCTGCTTGTTGCCTTGCGGTTGCTTATTCGCCAATGCAATATAATCCTACGACAATTAAGAGGGGATGAAGATCAGTCCTCAATATGAATAAGTTGGTAAACGATGCATGATTTTAGAAATTAGTTTCGGATTGGCCATCTCCATCAATTTACTATCATAAGGATTCATAACGTCTGATGAGTTACATGACCTCAAGGGGACAAATCCTAAATGAACATCTTATCTCTGATTTAACATTTCAACTTCCCGCGTTGTTGAAATATAATGGACCATTATGACACTTCAGTGCAGCAATTAGTATGAAAGGGTATATGCCATTCTGAATTCTGTTCATCATCTTTAATATTTACATCTCAAAGGTTTAAGGATCTTTAAGCCCTCCAGTCAAGATCGATCACTAGTTTGATTTGCATGTATCAGTCTCCAATATTTTGTAGGCTGTTTGGGAAATCAACATGGAGCATATCACCAACCGAGCTTCATCTTCCCGCCCCTCCCCCAATGGTCACAAGTTCAGAAGACCATGGAAGCGCATTTGGGCATGTCCTACTCTCCCCAAAATAAAAAATTTCACATGACGGGTTTGTGGACAAAGGTTAGCGGGTGACGCTCTTAGGCGACGACATGTTCCCATTGATTCCTCATGTTCAAGGTGTGGTGCCAGCCCCCTCTGAAACGATTGATCGTCGTTGCCATTGATCCCTCATGTCCAAGGTGTGGAGCCCTTTGTGAAACCAATGATCACATTCTTCTTGGATGTCCCTTTGTGTGTGCGGTTTGGTTTGGGAGCTCTCTTTCCTACCTTGTGCCACAGAGACGAGAGCCTCTTTTACATCTATGGATCAAAGGATGGATGCCTTAAATTCTGGTAATCGTGCAAATTTCAAAGACTATGAGCCTTGCTTCATTCATTTCCTGGTTTCTGTGGTAAGTCCATAATGATTTGATCTTCAAAAGAAGAATCTGGGCACCTATTGAAGTTGTTATGGAGGCCCTTCATCCAGGCCGCCTCGGACACGTCCAGCTTCATCCTCAACGATCCAGCCTGATCAGTGGAACCCCCTCCCCCCCTTCAAGGAACATTGAAGGTCAATTCTGATGCATCTAAAACCCCAGATTTGACTAACGGTGGCGTGGGTCTTCTTGTGTGCAACCACAAGGGTTATTGTATGTTGGGGGAATCCGAACCTACCATCTTCGACTCTATCCTTTTAGGGGAGGCCTTGGCCACTCGAAATGCCCTTCTCCACTCCATTGGTGAATGCTTTGACAAGTTCACTGTGGAATCCGATAACCTTGAGCTGGTTTGTCCTATCAAAAATCCCACATCCCTCCACTTGATTAACATCATCCATGACATTGCCATTTGTCTTCCCTGTTTGTGGAATGTAACTTTTCCCACATATGTAGAGAGATTAATAGCATTGTTGATTCTCTTGTTTGGTGGGCTTTTTCACTTTTGTGTATAACAGTTAGACCCAACTCCACTCCTTGGATTCTTGATTTATATAATTTTGAGGTCTTGGCCTTTATACGAAATTATATTCAATAAATTTCCTTATTACCCAAAAAAAAAAAAAAAAAAAAATTTGTAAATCAGCATATATATCTCCAATACGAAAGTTACATGAGATATAGTGTGGATCAGTTAATCACCTCAGCAACTTATTTTTGAGAACATAGCCCATTAATATAATAAAATAATACCACACCAAATCAATTTTAATTATGAAATTGTCTCTCAAAATTTATTTATTTTAAATTGCATGGTAAAAGATTAGTGGTAGTTTTGTCTTCCATCAATAAGTTGCTCAGTTTTCATTTAAAACATTAGACTATGATGTAATTAATCTTATAATTGTGATGAATAAATAATAAATCTTACAATGTACTCGCTTCCTTAAAGCAATATGAAAGTATCACTCTATTGTATGTCTCATCTCAGCTCCTGCCGTCACTTTGGGGAACACTAGAGTAATTGCAACCCTTTTTTTTTTTTCTTTCTAAGAAAAAAGAAACAAACTTATCCACCGGACCACCCCTATGCTTTTTTTTTTTGTTTTCCCATTTTTATTCAACTATGGTGAAGAGAGGATCTCCTCACAAGTGAAGTCTGATCTCTTTTTTTTTTTTTTTTGCTGCTAAGGATTATATGTCTCATCTCAGCTCCTGCCGTCACTAAAAAAAAAAAAAAAAAAAAAAAAAAAAACATTATCCAGCTCTATGCTTTTTTTTTTTTTTTTAGGACCATTTTTTCAACCATGGTGAAGAGAGGATCTCCTCACAATTGAGGTCTGATCTTTTTTTTTTTTTGCTGCCAAGGTGGTGGACTCCCCACTATGGTTGTCCGAAGAGGAAGTGGGTGTCCACTGGGGTCTAAGGGGTGGCGACTGGTGGGGAGGGGGGCTACTAGTGGTGTATGGTAAGCACCGGTGCACTTTCAAGAGAAGTTGATCCACTAACCAACCCTTGGGCACGCTCTAAAGCGAGCAATGCCAAAAATGATATTTTCAACCTTGTAGACTATGGGTTGGGAATTAATGATGACATAAGGTCATATCATCAATGGTTAAAGGATTCTTTCTTCTCCATAGGTGACGGAAAACTTAATTCTTTCTTTAAAAGGTAAAATAACATGAAACAATAGGGGACCTTGAATTGATGTCAGCTGAAACTAAACTTATCCAAAATTTAGCTACACAACAAGGCTTATTGGGCAACTTGTGAAGGCTAGGATATATATTGAACAATCCAAGTGTCTAAACCAAGTGGATATGGTGTTGTGGACAAATGCACAACCTCAAAGAATAAATCGTGCAACAATCACGCATAGTCCAAGGAATTTAACATGGTTCAACACAAATATCATTAAAAACCCTAATTTCCAATCAAATACAATTTTGCCTCGAACATGTAATGGAACAAAAACCCAACTCAATAATAATTATTTGGATCTTTACAATATAAGATACACCTAACCCCAAAGATCTCCACCTTGACTTGGATTTTTCTAGCTACCCTGAAGAAGACTAGTGTTGATGTCAAATCTGTAAACCCTATCATTTTCTCTTCTTGTCTAACACCCCCACTTAGGGTGTATTATATAGCTAATTGTTGCCACAAAATATGACATGGATCCATCCTTACTACCATCACGACCTACTCCGAGAGATCATTACCTCACCAAATCCGAAGTGAAAGACACCCATTTCTTTTCAGATTTGCATTTGTTCATTGCTTGAACCATCTACAGTATATCATTGACCTGTAATTCTTGCCTAAGTTCCAATAATAGGTCCGCCTATTTCAATACTCCCTATAGGTTTGTACATATACAATCGTTCGTCCTTTCATCACAATCATGGCACCTCTAGAAACATTGAGAACTTCACTTTCAGATGAGTATTGAAATCTTTTGAATCCAATGTTTTCAGTGAAATTAGATTTTTCTTAGATCTGTCTCATTTCTCACTTCAGTCAAAGTTTGCACGATCCCATCAAACATGCAAACTTGTACAGTCTCAATCCCGGCAATCTTGCTTTCTATAGTACTTTCCATTTTGACAGTACCATATCACATGCATGATATACAACAAATTAATCCTTGATTGGAAGTACATGAAATAAACAATTAGAATCTAAAATTTAATTTGAAGTTTTCGTACTTGATGAAGTAGTGAGAATGATATTTTCATCACTCTATGACCCTTCTATAATAACAAAATTTGATGATTTATCTCCATTTTCTTTCTCCTTCTCCTTGTTATCCTCCTTACGCTTTAGATAATTCCTCTTTATATGACATTCTTCCTCCCTATAATAACATTTTATTGACGATATTGTAGTTGCTGACTTCTTTTTTCATTTAATATGTCTCTACCCTGATCACTAATTGTAACCAAGAAAACACTCTCATCTGATGCCCCCTCACCATTATTTTTTCATTGTGCTTACTTATCAGCAAAGCAGTAATAACTTTTTCAAGTTTGAAAGTATCATTACAATATAATAGTATAGTCACAATGTGAAGCTAATAGAAGAAGTGTCTTATCCTCCTATTTGACCTTAACATCTATAAATGAAAAATTCATCAATTTTTTGTTGAACTTGTTTAAGTGTATCTCAAAATTTTCTCCCTCTAACAAACAAAAATTGTATAACACTTTCTTAAAAATCAATCGATTTGTCAATAGCTTAGATTTTATCTGCTCTCCAGCTTTCCTCATAATTCATATAGATACTCCAACTTGATGATCTCTTGAAAAGTGTTATCTATAAGATACGATTGGATTGTATTGTTTGTCAAATATCTCAACTCTTATCACTCGTCTTTTTGTGGTTTTTTCTGATTTTTTTCTGAGAGCTTTTAGTATCCTTTCTCTTATAAGAATATTCTTCACTCATTTTTGCCATAAGATGAATTCATTATAGCTAATAAAGCATTCTATGGATAGGTTTAAACGCTTCATCATCATTTGATTTACCTGATCTATGCCCACCATCAACCTCATCCAATCTGATCATTGTTGATATTTGTATGAACCCATAAAATTTATATCAATGGAGCAAAATTTTCCCGATGTGTCCATTCACTGTGTATAAAATATCAAACAATTAAAAAACACTTAAACCTCTATACTGTATCCTTAGTTCAAAATTAGATTTTTTGTACATAACACAAAAAAGTTCATATGAAATCGACTCGAAAAATATTTTCTTTCTTATCGATTGTGGGTCCTCTTCTCTTCACCTTTTTTAATACGGTATATAGTACTTCCACCAATTTTATTCCTAGAGAAGAAGGTCAATTTATTCTTTGAGAAGAAAAAAATATATAATAACAAAAATAGTCAAATAAAACACATTTAACGTGTCCTTGTCATATTTTTAATCATTCTTCGTACAAAACCTCTTCTTCCTCTTTTTTTTTCATCTCTTTCTCTACTTCCTCACTCCATTGTACGAACACCTTTTTATTTTTATTTTTTTTCTTCTCTCACAATATGCACAATTTCTTCTTTCTCTCATAAGGAAACATGTTGTGAAGAAAATTCACATCCACTTTTATAAATTAAAAAAAAACTTACATATTCTTATATTTTTTACTCTTCTTTCTCACTATTTTTTTCTTAGATCACCTACAATGATCAATTAGACCTTGCTCTAATACCATTTATTATGGACAAATGTGCAACCACGAGAAAAAAAACCAAGCAAACAATCACATAAAATATAAGGAATTTAACATGATTTAGTATGGATGCCTACATCCATACGAGAGAACCAAATATTTTCACTAATCCAAGAAAAACTCTTTACACCTCATAATGTTATTTCTCTTTGTTTATATTTAGGGTTTTTTCATACAGAGAAAATATATAGATAACCCTAAAACTTTAATCCCCATACAATTACAAGTACAAACATAATAATTATTATGTGGACCTGTAAAATACAAGGTATATCAAACCCCAATATATGATGCATACATAATTCATATCAAGATTTATTTTTTTGGACCCACAAAATATAAGGTACATCGAATCCTAATATATGATGTACACATAATTCATCTCAAGATCTAGGAGATAAAAGGTCAAGCCCAAATCAATATGACCTTAATCTTTAGTTTATCCATGACTGACACAAAAAGGCTTGACTTAGAGTCACTTTCGAATTTGTTTATTGGGTTTGTGATTTTATTGTAACCTATGATACAATTTTTTTACAGAAGAAAAAGATAATGAATATGCGTAAATTTTAGGTTGTATATGATCTATTGTAATAACTAATTATTATCAAATGAATACCCTTAAATATTGTATACACAAAGGCCTTGTTTGTTTAGAGGGGAGTAGGGGGAGGGATTGTATAATACATAGGTCCCACATATTGGTAGGGTGAATGACAAGAATGGAAAAAATATAGAAAAGTGTAATTTTTTCATCCCATACTTGTTTGGTTGGCTTGGAAAGTTGAACTTTACCTGTGATTGATAAGAAAGTTGCTAAACTTCAATACAATTACAAGAACACCATTATTTCTATAAGCCTTCAAATATTTATCAATAATATCCTCCCATCAGCACCTACTAGTGTGACCTTTTTCTTTTTCTTTTCTTTTTATTTACAATAAGATGTGGGATCCACTAATATTAATTATTTAATTTAATTTAGATAAATAAAAAATTATTCCATAAAATTTATTCAAATTTAACCAATATCCTAATACACACCAAATGGGAAACAAACTAATTTAAATATCTAGTAGAACTTTCAAAATGGAGAGCATGAAATTTGTCCATAATTTGTCTAAAATTTTGAGAATATTACATCACTAGTCTGTAGAAAATCATTAAATAAATGTATATCCCACTCAAGCATTTTATTCTAAAACCATGAAATAGAAAGAAGTTCTTCAACCTTGAGTCATAGCTCTAATATTATAGTTTTAAACAAAATACACTTAAAGAGTTCACAAAAAGGTAAAAACACGACATCCATAAATCTGAAAAGCCCTTCTACCCAATGGGGTCTTGTGAATGCCAATGCCTTTAAAGAAGTCTGCCCTGTGTGAGACCTCATATGACATAAATATATTAGCTTGCATTGGATTTTTATTCAAGTATTCAAAAGAACTACTAGCCATGACATCAAAAATATCAGGGATCTCTCGTATGGCATGAGTATAGGTGTCAAATCCATCTAATAAGGGTTGAATAGTTTGGGTTGTTCTCGAAGTGCAGATGCCAAATCCTTGATGCCTTCAGCAATGGTTGCTAGTTGATCAAAATAAACACTTTGTTTTTATTTTTTTCGCCTTGAAGTATATCGATTTCCACTATGCCCCTCTCCAACAGGTGATATCCTTGGATCTTATGAGTCTCCATCTACCACATTTATGTTTGACTCCATGGAATTGTCATCAAAGTTTATTGTAACTCCACTAGTTGTCTCTGATTGACTTTGGTTGTTATCACGTGCCTTTAGATTTCGGGCCTATTGGTCAGTTGCGATATCCTCACAAAAAATGTTCTACCAAATATCAAAGAACTTAAATTTCTTGGTTTTGTAGTACTTGGCTTTAGAGTGCTCCTATAACATAAAGCATATTAAGAACCAATGCATAATATTAAGTGAACCACAAGTTCAATTGTGCAGGCATATGTCGCCCTACTTAATTAAAATTAAGTGAACATCAAGTGTAAGTATGTTGGAGAAGGGGTCGCCATTGATTAAAAAATGTGTAGCCAAGGGGTGCGAGATCACATTCAACATAAGTAAACCTTAAGTCATGCTTGAATGCTCACACCTTGCCTTCTAGGTATGGGTAACACCTTATACCACACCATTGCTCATCCATATAAAAAAACCATAACTTTATATTGATATATGTTCCTTGTAACACCAAAAGCAAAACTAAGATTTAAAACCCTTTAAATTCAATATAAACTAGTATGAAGGGTCGCATCTTACTAATATGTAAGAGTTTCACACATTATCTTCATGGTATGTCAGCTGCTTGAGTTCAGAATTTCATCCAAAATCACTAGTGTTGACGATAGCATGGAGGGTCCTATAGACCTTCTTTACACTTATTCGATTTCGAATATGATCTTTGCTAACACTCAATCTATGGGTAGAATTAACAACATGAGATGCTTGCACATATGTTGCATCCTTAAACCAATTTTGGTACTTGTTGTCCTCTACAACTTGGGCACAAAAATTCAAACAAATTTCCATCCATATCTAAGTGCCACATCTGATTTTTGTTTCTTTTGTTAGTGTCATTAGATGATAAAGAGTTATATATAGAATCCATATAGAATAACAAATTAAAACAATATATGAGTAGTTAACAACAAAATATAATCCAACTAGAGGAGGGCATACCTCATATTATAAGAAAAAATAAATGAAAGTGATTGTCTAACTACCATCTAATCAACTACATTTGGTTAGAAAGAGAAGATATAAGTTTAAGAAGTGCAATATCTGAGATGATCTAAGACAAGTTTTCCAGGTTAGTGATGATAGGTTTTCATTTCTAGCCAAATAAAATGAAGACCTTAAAAAAATATATAACAAAAGACACCCTCAAAAAAGGAAGTGCATAGGAAGGAAAAAAAAGGTCTATTAATCTAAAAAAAAACCTTAAGAAAATGTTGTTTATATCTTGTGCATAAATCAGTTTTGACGTCGACGACTTCTTCCCCGATCAACCCACACTTGATGCATGATCTGATCCCTTATTCTGGTTCCTAGTCGGCCATTCTCAACCTCCTAATTTATGGTTCTACTATTGGATCTGGATTGAAAAAATGGTTCAAAAGAGCTTGATCCACTACATCAAAAAATGCATCATGTGGCATTACTCCCCTAATAAAGTTATGCACCAATGCACAAGCTAACATAATATCAATCTGCCTTTCCCATGAGTGTGTTGGCTTTTCACTAATTATATTGAACCTCATATTCCACACACTAAAGGTACGCTCAAAGGCATTACGAAGCGATGAGTGTCTATGATTAAATAATTTTTTTTTGTTCTCGGTACTTGGCCTCGTATCTCATTGAGGTGATATCGGGTGCTTCAAAATAGAGTAATAAAATTATGAAGTAATGAAAAACCCGCATCAACAAGGTAGTACTTACCTAATATCAATGCTGAGTAAGTACTAAAGGTTAGTAAATAAAGAGTTAAGAAATAAAAACAAAATAATAGTTATACAAAAGAAAATCATCTATTATAATGCCATTCAACCACCTGCAGGACATATAATCCCATTCTCCATGTTAATGGCACTAGCCAATATCCTCGAGTCTGAAGCTGACCCCTCTCACCCAGCTAAATCATGGTGAACTTAAGATCAAAATCACAAACTGCCAACACATTTTGTGATAACCATTGCTTTCAGCCCCAAAACCTACCCTCAATCTCTTTAGGTACCTTGGCTAGAACATGTGTCCCATTAATTGCACCTATACAATCCTAAAGGACCAATTATATATTAAAACAACTTAAATATGTCTAAAATTTTGTTGTAAGAACATACTTTCTATTTATGGATTTCATACCTTTAAGTACGACCACCATCTATCACTATCTTTGATAAATGAATGTTTCTCTTGAGCCGGTTGTCCATTAATAAACTGATCTTGCATGTCAAGAACAGAATAAAAAATCATATTGAAATATCTACTAATAGTCTCTCTTGATTTCTTCCAATATCCTCTATTAAGGCAGTTCCAAACATCAAATATAATAGTATGTAAAAATATAGCCAGTTGTTCTTTAAACCTACGATGAGTTGTATCATGGAGCCTACCAGATGCTCTGAACAAGAACGTGAATCTATGAAAACTATCTATGTTTATTCGGAGCATGTCAAAATGTTTTGTATTGCTCATTTCAATATCTTCTAGAAAAGTCCTTGGAGCTAAGTAGGTATCTCTATGTGGTGCTTCTTCTTCCTCCTCGTCTTAATCATCATCATCTAATATAACAAGTATGGCTGCTACAACAACCATACAATCAGCTATTGTTATATTCTTCTCCGTTGTTGATATACAACAGCATCCATATCTCACATCTGAAGGAAAAAACATTGAACTCAAATTATTGAAGTAACGACATTTCATTAGACATGTTAGTACTATATATTTGGACAGTTATGATAGAAAACTAACTCAAGTACCCAAATGAACTCTATGACCTGTTAGTATTATATACTTGGGCAGTTATGATAGAAAATTAACTTTAGTTGGATTGAAAATCTAAGAAGAATAAATGAAAATCCAAAAGATCTGGAACTTGAGGATTTTCTATGCTTTCTGGCTATGCTCTAATCACATGCTATCAAAGAATAAAAAATTGAAATTACAGATCTTGGAGAAGAAGCTTTGTTGCAAGGCCTATGACAATCATTAACAAACCTAGTTTGCAACATTGTATCTAAATAATGGAAATACATTATTATTTAAGAAAACAATTCCATATATCAAACTAATTGAGTTAACTAAAATAGTTTCTTTCACAACCATTTTTAAACAATAAAGTAGGTGGATAAAGTATTAACATTCCCACAAGGAAATTCCATATTTAGAGAAAGCAGCATCTCAAAGGTGCAAATGAAATCTTTGAGCATAATAAATTCTCTTGTTATACAACTTTCAGGACACTAAACAAGCAGGAATTTTCAAAATCATTTTCACAGAGGAAAAATTTTCCATTAGATTAGTGATAGATACCTACCATGAAGGCCATTAGTAACTCACACAAGCAGGTATCTGAAGAAATGGGTGCTTTTTTGCATTGTGCAATTCCGGTCACAGACAATAATAGTAAGGTGCAACAACTTTCAGTCCCCATCTACTTAGGTGTAATAAATAAATATCAAAAGCTTAATATATTATTCAAAATTGAATGGTCTCTTTTATTTACTATGAATTAAATTTAAGAATCTGAATTAACTCCAGTTAGCAACTTATATGGATGCTTAACTGATGCAACACTGGGAAAAAAGAGAAGGGGTTAATTTACCTTGTTTTTCATAGCTAATGAAAGTTAGTCAAGTACTCAAGTCTGATCATAGAGGTTTAAAGTGGGCTTTTTGATCTTATATTTTGTCTGTTGAGTGATTGAATCATAATTGATTTCCTATAAATATTAGGAAAAGAGTTAGAATATTATTTCTCTGTTTGTGTTTATATTTCTAACAGTCTCTTTTGTTTTGTTTCTTCCTGAACCCAGGTTAGTTTTCTACTCTTCTAACTAGCTTATGGCACCCCTATTTTTGGTGTCAATTCCAGTTTGCTCATATTACTAATTTCTCTTTCAATTCTGCCAAGATTGATCTGGAATTTTGTGAGAAATTCTCTGCTGTCATATTTTAATTGTTCTTGATCTGAAACCTGAATTTATTATCATCTTAGTTCTCTCATCTCTACTCTGGCCTTCCTTTAGCACTAGGACTTTACTATTGGCCTTTCTTTCTGAATTACGATTTCTGTAATATTATACCATTCAACAGTCCTCATAAAAAATATCACTTGACTAGGTTTTTAGGACAGTTAGATCTTTTCTTAGTTATTAATTTTCTCCTCTAGTTCATCTACTCTAAATTGTCTGATTTTTAATCTTATCTTATTATCTTCTATTTTGTTCATTAGTCCCTATCATTTTTCTTGTTATTTCTCTGGTTGGAGATCCACCTTGCAGGTCCCTTTTCCTGTAGAATATACTTAGAGGATTAAAAGACCAGAGTTACCATTATTGAGCCTTTTTTAAACTAATAAAATCTTCAGTTTAATAAATAAACTTGTAACTGATTCCTTGTTGAACTAGACATTTTAAAATAGAAATCCTGTCATAGAATGATGCTTCCCTCCATTCCTCCCTCTTCTCTACACTTAATGATATTGATATTCTGGAGCTGGAAGAGGGCTTTTATTATGATTAGAGTATTCTATTTTGATGAGAATGATGGAAAGATCAATTTGAAGTTCTTGAGCATGATGTAAAAAAATACCAGAAAAGACATGTATTTCTTTTTTTAGGCTATAATGAGATGTGTTTCTAATTTTAGAGTAATGGCATCCACTTCGAGAGCTAATAACGAGGCAGCAAAATGGACTCAAAGCGAACAAGATTATCTCTTGAAATTAATGGTTGAACAAGTGAAAGTTGGTAATAAGAGTTCTAGCACTTTCAATAAAGGTGGGTGGAACAATATCAAGAAGGGGCTTGAGGAAAAATTTAATCGGTCATTTACGATGGTTCAATTAAGGAATAAGATGAATAAAATGCGATTCGATTACAGCGCTTTCAAGAGACTACTGGATACTACAGGTTTTGGTTGGAATTCCGTGATGAGGACCTGTACAGTTGAAGATGACAGTGTTTGGGATGTACACATCAAGGTATACTGTACTTTTATATGATTTTTTTAATATTCGGTGTAATTTTATCTAATAGCTAGTTTGTAAAATTTTCAGGCAAATCGTGATTGGTCAAAGTTTAGGAGGAATGGGCTACCACATTGGCCTGAACTATGTATAATTTTTGGGGATTCATATGCTAGTGGGATAGGCGGATTTGGGAATGAATCTGATTTCAGGTTTGAAGAGGAATCGAGAGGTGTTGATGATGAGGTGGATGCAGATGTAGATGTAACTCCAACTACTCCATTGGCTAATACCTTGCCAACAAGTTATTATGAAAGCCAAGATCCAGGAACTGACCGTCCTAGAGTCAACAGAAGACTTGATAGGATACCTACAGGATATAGGAAGAAGAGTAGGACAACTGGTATTGAACGCGCCATACAGACCCTAGCTGAGTCAGTAGCAAACAAGAATACTTCAACCCCTAGCTCAACTCCAATGGGTCTCACTCCAAATACCACAGATTTCAGCACTTCTACTTGTGTTAGATTATTGGAAACTATGAATGATATCCCAAGAGAGTTGCATATTAAGGCGTGCAAGAGGATATTGGTGGATCGGGAATGGAGAGAATTATTCATTACTCTCAAGGATGAAACGAAACAATTGGCTTTTGATGTGTTAGATTGATGGATGATAATCTAACTTTTTTTTTTTAATATGGATGATTGTAATGAAATACATTTAAGACCTTTTGTAGTAGGATCGATATATTTTGTTAGTTACACTTGATGTAAAAGTGTAATATGGATATTTACACTTTATGCTACTTTTCTAAATATGCCAGTTAAATTTTACTATTATTGTAGCAATGATTCTGTTGGATGCCTTTTTGTTTTAAATACTTATTACATCATCTGATAATTAGGGCATGTTGGATGATTATAGTTTTATAGATCTTTTGGAAAATTTGTATTAGGGGATAAACATTTGTATGATATTAACAAGTTCAAAATTTGTATGAATCAGTTATGGCAAATGTCGATAATACTCCAATAATCTCCTCTACTGACGACGATGTAGAAGAATTGATTCTCGCAACATTGTTGATAGTACAATATCATTATTCCAGCGATTTATACAATAGAGAACCACGCAGAGATAGTGCATTCACAGGGGCAGCATGGGTACATGAGGTGTTGCATGGGCATGCAAACCGCTGTTACGAAGAATTTGGCATGGAACGACATGTGTTTTTAAATTTATGCCTACTAATGAGACATCGTGGTTGGTTACAAGACAGTCGCAAAATTAGGGTAGATGACCAATTGGCAATGTTCATGTTCAGAATAACAGGTGTAGGTCCTACTAATAGAGTAGTTGAGGAGAGATTCCAACATTCAGGACAGACTGTCAACTATTACTTTGGCAAAGTATTGCAAGGGGTGCTTAAGCTTTCTAAGGAGCATATCAAAGCCCCATCGTTTGATGAGATTCCTATGGAAATAATTGCAAACAACAAATGGTAGCCATATTTTAAGGTAAATTGGCAATTTTCTTTCTAATAAGTTTACATCATTTTTTAACTTATGATCGTTTTTTGTTTCACATAATAGTGCTTTTGGTTGGTTTTTTGTTTTATTTTAATTAGGATTGCATTGGTGCCATAGATGGTACACATGTTACTGCTATAGTTCCCAAGGGAAAACAGATCCCATATCGAGGACAGAAGGGGATAACAACCCAAAATGTGATGTGTGCCTGCTCGTTTGACATGAAATTCACTTTTGTATATGCGGGTTGGGAAGGCAGTGCAAATGATTGTCGTGTATTCAATAGAGCCCTAGAGGATCCTACTTTATGATTTCCTCATCCTCCCCAAGGTATATCAATTCCCAAATTATCATGTATGCAAATGATTATTGTGTATGCTTTTAATGTCTTGCTTTATCATATTGTAGGGAAGTATTACGTTGTAGACTCAGGATATGCGAGTAGGAATGGATACTTGACACCATTTAAAGGAGAGAGATATCATATACCAGATTATAATGGAGGAAGAACACAACCCAAAAGTACTAAGGAATTGTTTAATTATAGACATTATTCTTTAAGGAATCATATTGAGCGTTGTTTTGGGATTTTAAAATCAAGATTCCCTATTTTAAAAAACATGCCTCAATTCTCACTTAGTTACCAAAGTTATATTGTGATAGCTTGTTGTGGACTTCATAACTATATTAAATCTGAACAAATAGCAGATGCACTTTTTCAACAATATGGGGAAGATGACTACTATGATCCTAATGAAGAGAGAGTCAGGGTAGTCAACGCTCACGGGTCACAAGAAGATGGTGATATTGCGAGTACTTCTACTACAATTCATCAGGGCAGTCAACGTGTACAAGGAAGACAGATGAATGAGCTAAGGATACAAATTACAAATCAGATGGCAGTAGATAAGGGTTACCCCCTGATTTGATTGTTTATGTAATAAAATTTCAAGACACCTATTTATAGCTATGATTTTTATTTTGTAATTCCTATAAACTTGAATAGTAGACTTTTGTTTTCTTATTAAGATAAATGTGGAAACTCTTTATGTTTATATTTTATTATTTCCTTTAAGTAATAGTATTTTAAAAGATAATTTCATAAACAAATTATTTCCTTATTTAAGTTAAATTTGACCATAATAGCATGTTTGTAATTATTGATTTCATTGTTCAAAAGTGAATTTTCATTATTGTACTCTCCAGGAATAGAAGTGTTTGTCAAACGCTGTTTCTGTTCTTTTCCTGTTCTAAAGCCATTTCTGAAATAGTTTTACCAAATGTTGTTTCTGTTCCGCCAGAGTGTCTTCACAGCATGGAATCGAAAAAGAACACTTCTGTAAAAGAACACTCTCCAGGAATAGAAGTGTTATCAAACGGCCTCTAAGTGTGGTAGGAACAATATTCATGATCCCTGAACCAAAAGTGGCTTATTTTAGGATTCTTGAATTCCCAACCCCTTGTTCACACATTCACTAAATTAACAGCCAATGATTCATCCAAAGTTAGTCTGCTTAATGATAGGGGTGGATAGGGTTTGATGACCCTGGTTCACCTAGTGTTATAAGCGAGAAATTCATACAAATGACTTGTTGAGAATATTCCCATAAGACATTCCATGTGATAAAGTCATGCTTTCCTTGCTCTTTTGCCCACTAGGTGTCCTTCCTCCTAATTTTTCTTAGGACTTCTTGAGACTTGACATGACTCTGACGGGATTGTCCCTGAGTCATGTATCTGGACATTCTTCTTAAGTAGGAGGGACACCTTTTATCCGAAACCCACTTAGGAAAGAAATTCTTTATGCTAGAATATAATGTAGGAACATTCCTTTTCAAGACCGCAAACAAGTTCTACAATTAGCTTATGGCACTCCTAGCTTCTTCATCTATTTCCTACATAATGTGAGCATGCGGTGGATTTGGACCAACAAGGCTTCCTTGATAAGATCTATATATGCATGGTACATAATCCTTTTGATATACCCATAGGTACAAGATCAAGAGGGTGACTTCCTTTCCCATTACTCGTGATTACACACGAGGTTAAGCAATTGGCCACGGGGTGGTGGAACCGTGAGTGATTGTGTGCAAAAGTGTAATGAAGGGTAATCGTCATTCGATCTCAGAATGCCATAAAGTGCATGGACCTCCCTAAGGGTGCTGGCACAATTACAACATCCTCAGCATTTGATAATACCTTCCACTCTTGTATAGGATGCGGCTATCATTTGCTCTCAGAGAACTTAGTATGTCATGCACTGACATCCCCGAGGGTACAGGCATGACAAGGAGTACCCTCGCTAAATGATTTCACTTTGAGCACAATGCATGATGCAGTTAGTGAATACAATTACAAACATGGGGTTAGCCAAACATGTTTTCAAATGAATGTAGTGGTGGAAAATGTTCTTGTATTTAATGGTAGCAACTAATGTCAGAAGCTTGACATTCTATCCCCAGTGGAGTCACCACTGTGAGGGTAGTGGCCGGAGATGCCTCTACCCTCTTTGTGAAAAGGGGGTTGGCGTCGATACCAACCTCTCTCCTCTCTTTTTCTTTTTAATAAGGGAGGGGTGTGTTGTGTGTGATTTACTTGCAGGCCCACGCTGCCGTATCACTGCTTAAAAATACATGGAGGCCTATTTTGCAAGAGTATAAAGTTCATCATTTGAGATGGGGATTTATGATGGTCCAATATGGGGATTGGGATCATACAAAAGGGTTTGAAGTTGTCACCTAGGATTATGGGCCTAGGACCCAGGGGTGGATCCAATTTCAGAGAAAAGGGCCTGAAAGTTGGTCTGGTCTAGAGATTTAGGGAAAGTTTCAGGTTACAGAGTTGGGAAGGTGTTAGGCACTCAATCTGCCCGGTTCAGCCGGTCTTCCCACTAGATTCTTAAGAACGAATGTTTTCCACGATTATTACTATTCCACATGCATGGATAAGTTATCACACATATATACATTGACTAATTTTAAACTACTATGTACATTAAAACAAGGTCTATTAGATATCTATGTTATGCTTAAATGAGGAGAGAGATTATACCAGAATTTGACCCTTGTTTTGAGTCAAGAAGGGTAGGCCCCTGATTAGTACCGGCTCGAACTGACTTTCATGTTCTCCTGGCTTAGGGGAAGATGGTCTTGACCTCCAACTTTCTTTCTTGAGAGATGTTGATTGTTATGGTATGCGGACAGGGTTCCAACTATGAACGGTTACTTTTGGATTTGGATTCAGACAGAGTTTCGGCTAGGGAAGCTATTTTCAGATTTTGATTCGGACAGAGTTTCGACTAGGGAAGGCTATTTTCGGGCTTAGGATTTGGACAGAGCTTCGGCTAGGGAAGGCTATTTTCGGGCTTAGGATGGGGTGACACTTTGGTGGAGCTTCCACTAGGGATAGGCTAGGGGAGGGCTCGGCTGAGGTGGCACTTCGATAGAGCTTCCACTGGGAATGGCTATTTCTGAAAAGATTCCAGGGGCACTCAGATAGGGCTTCCACTAGGAACTGTTATTTTTGGAAAGAAATAGATTGACCTAAAAATGGACTAAAGATCTCCAAAGCCCCAAAGAACACTTTGAAGATCCGAACAGAGTTTTGGATCTTGATAAAGATCTCTCCGTAGACCCGAAGAACCTCAAAGGGGGGGTTTCTACTTTGGGTGAAACTCAAGAACACTCAAAGGAGCATACTACTTTTGTAAAAAATTAGATCGGACTAAGAACTTGGATTGAAGATCTTCAAAGTCCCGAAGAACACTTCGAAGATCCGAGCAAGATTTCAGATCTTGACGAAGATCACTCCAAAGACCCGAAGAAAATCAAGAGGGGGAGGGGAGGAGAGTTTCACTACAAGGGAGTGAGGCGGGATTTTGGTGGGTCAAATCCAAAGGGGGGTATTTATAGGTTTTTCCGACCAATAGGAAAGAGGAAACCCCTTTGTCCAATGTATACAAGGGGGGTTCTTGCCTAAAGTGGGGGGAGAGGGCTTTTATACATTGGGTAAAAGGGGTCCTTGGACCAAAATGGGTGGGGAGGACTTTTGTCCAATGGGTAAAAGAGGGGTTTTTTGGGAGAGAGAACCTTAGTAAAAAAGGGGTCTTTTAGGTCTAAAGTGGGTGAAGAGGGAATTTCTTCACCCACCGGGGCAGGGAAATATCAATCCTGGCCATAGGCGACGGTGCGTGAGACTAGCTGAAGTGCACGAGGCATGGTCAATATAAGAGGGTAGGCAATGCAGGCGATGTCATGGGTGGCAAGCACAGGCATGCATGGGCCACAGCTGGCAAAGGGGGTGCTAGCATGGGCATCAAGCACTGGCATGCATGGGTAGTAGCTTGCGCACGCATGTGTGCGGGCTAGCCATCTGGCCAGCGTGAGCACCCACGTGGACTAGCGTACTGGCCAGCACACAGGCAATAGGGCTTGGGTGCAGGCTTGTACCCATGGGGTGCAGGCCTGTAGGTAGGGGCGTAGGTTTATGGCCAGGGGTGCGGGCCTATGCCCGTGGTGGTGCAAGCCTATAGGTAGGGGCATGGGTTTATGGGTAGGGGTGTGGGCCTGTGCCCGTGGGAGCACAAGCCTATGCCTGCGGGGGAGCAGGTCTACTGGGCGTGGTGCATGGTTGGTGCAGGCTTGGTTGGGGTGTGGTCCATGGTTGGTGTAGGCTTGGCTTGGGTGGGCACCATGCATTGTAGCCCACGGGCAGCAGGCATGGGCTTCAGCCATGGGCAGTAAGCATGTATGCGGGCTGGGAGATCCATTGGTTTGATTTTAGCATGCCATATATAGTCAGAATCGTATTCTTGAGCACTATCCATCCGTACGGTCATCTTGATCAGATTCCTTTATATATAAAAAGTCAAAATTGGTCCACCTTCTCTCCTACGTGGGGTT
>NC_056565.1:32385778-32394911 GCF_013358625.1 Macadamia integrifolia | reverse complement strand
TCCAGATAAAATAGCACCCTATTATGAAAGAGGTAAAAAAACCATGTAGTTGAGAGGAATTAAGTAACCAAGAATTAAAAAAACACAACACTAAAGTATTGAAAGAAGGGGGGGGGGGGGGATGGGTGGATCAGTTTGGTCCTTAGGCCGAATGGGCTAGCTGCCCAAACACTCTTAGTAAAGTCACAGTCAACAAAGATATGCCATAAGGACTCGGTATGGCGATGACACAAATCATAGGCCAGGTCTATCGACTTCCATTTCTACAAGCTTTCTTTAGTTGGAAGTCCTCCTTGAGCTAGTCGCCAAAAAAAGATTTTCAATTTCGGATGTAGATTCAGTTTCCAGAAGAAACGCCACCAATGTGATCACAGAGAGGAGCATACACATCTGTTGGAGTTCCCACGTGAGTTAGCACACTGGTTAGCTGTGAGGAATTTAATTTCCAATTTAATAGTAAATCTTCTAGAATGTGATAAAGAACACCACCAGTGATCATGGGATGGGGAGGAGAGATTGGTGTGCATGTGTGATGTGAACAACTATATCAGGCGACAACCGGGTAAAGACTCGGTTAAGAGATTTTTCTCATCAATCACATAGTTCTTATTCATCTTATAAAACATATTTCATGCTTGCTAATGAGATCATGTTTTGTGTACAACATTCTTAAATGTTTATAACTTGTCATTAAGAACATATCCACGTGCAAGACCTCTGAGAATCCATTGTTAGTTGATAGATAATAATAATATGATCATACGAAGCCCTCTCATCCAAGTGATCACACCTTCTATAAAAATAGTCAGAACTCGAATAGCAACAATGGCGACAACGTAAGATTTTCAATTTTCCCTTCATATCTCAATGCTTTTCTGATTTATTTGAATTTGTTAATTTTCTTGTACTTTCCTTTTCTTTTCAGTCATTTGCTAGCTAGCTGGTTCTATTTTAATCAATCTATTGGATAATTTTTCTTTCCTTTTCCATTTCTTTTCTTCTTAAAACTCTTCAACAGAATTAATTAGTAGTTCCATAATCCCAGTACTAATAGGCTGATACAACAAATTTTGGCCTAGATTTGGGTAATACCTCTATGTGTTTTTTCTTCTTTTTGGGGGGTGAACCCGAAATATATTAGAAAGGAAAAGAGCTATACAAAAATCCCAAAGGGGAGCAAAGAGAGGGCATACCCTTGCCAAATCTAAGAAAATTACAAGGAGATCAAAGGTGCCAAATTTGAAGACCCAAGCCGAAACAATATGATGGTTCCCGAAAGATTTTATATTAGCAACATGAAGATGATATACTCTGGTTTTGATTTCGAAGTGTATTAAGCTCCAAATTTAAGAGAAGAAATGAGATGAAGAAATCCACCGGCACATGTATATTCTTTTCCCACCAAATGTCATTCACCAAAGCATACAAACCTACCTACCCTCTTGTAGATCAAATTGCCCTTAAATTCCTTATTAATATATTTCATTCACATTCGAAGGAAGGCAAGGAACGATGAGTTGGGTAACACTTCCGGATCACCAATTTCTTAGATATTTACAGAGAAATGGCATCTAAATATATATATATATATATATGAGAATTGAGATCTCCCCCGATTGATTTTCTCCATCATCAGAGGCACATCAGAGTTATCATGCCCCAACTTTGACACCACTTGTTGGGACGAATTTACAAACACGATGAATGTTATATAGTTTACATAAATGTTTTCATTTACCCAAGAGAACCAAAGAATTTTACATAGCCAGAAAAATACCCTACATCACTCTCCACCTCATTATGTGATATCATTTGCTTATGTCTAGGGTTTCCCCCCGCAAAGACTATTATATAGCACCCTAGAAACCTTAATCCCCATACAATTATTATTCATGTACATGAAATGGAACCAAAACTTGGCCAAATATATACAAGCTCATAGTTGAAATGAATACCCAAACACAAGAAAGAAACCAAGCTAACAATCACACACAAACACGGAGATTAATATAGTTTGGCACGAATGCCTCCATCCACGTGAGAGAACCAGAGAAATTTCACCAGCCAGATAAAATATGCTACACACTCTTTACCACACTATCTACTCTTCTTTGTTTATGTTTAATTAAGGTTTTCCACACAAAGATAGATAACATATGACATTTGAAACCCTATTCCTTCCAATTAAAATTTTATCCATGTACAAAACCAACCCAATTCACTTAATCACATTAGATTGTTGGTTAATGGATCTATCAAGGGTTCAAGACCATAAGGTCAATGTTGTCTCTTAGTAAGGTTGATGGTTATTAAATATAGTTATATTGTGAAGAAGCCCTGGTCATTAATGGATACTACAAATATTGGGGTTGAATGAGAACCAATCAACTTTCATCGAAAGTAGTGAAGAGCACTAATTAGTATTGGGAAAATTCCAAGACTTGAAAAGATGGTGTTTGGATTTTGGATGGAAATGATAGTGCATTTGCATTAGTAGCAGCAACACATGCCTCTCATCATAGAAACATAAATGTGGAGGAGAAGGAGAAGGAGAAGAAAGAAAACAAGTTTGGAATAGAGACAATAACAAGATGATAAGGGGTTGAGAGTAAAATTTAGGAGTGGATATTAACCTTGACAAAAGTAAAATTTTTCTAGGATTGATCCAACCAAGAAGGAGAAGAAGATTTAAAGAGGTTCTTGGAATTTCTGAATGTGCTTTCCCCACTCGCTATTTAGGAGTGGATATCTTTAAAGGTCGAGTTAAGAAGGAATTTATCCTCCCTTTAGTGGATAAATTTAAAGCTCGTCGTGCAGGACAGAGGGGTCATCTTTTATCGATGTCTGGAAGAGTTGAGCTAGTGAAATCAATAATGTGTAGTATTCCTGTTCACACTTTCTCAGTTTATCTAAGGCCTAGTATGCTAATTTCATTAATGGAGAAGTGGATTCGCAATTTTATTTGGAGTGGGGATGCAAATTCGACTAAGGCCATTACAGTGAAATGGAGTGCTCTTTGCAACCCAAAAAATGAGGGAGGGTTGGGGGTCCATCGTTTAAAAGATATTAATCTTGCCCTTCTCTCTAAATTTTGTTGGTTTGTTAAGTCTAACAGCTCTATGTTTGCTTCTTTTCTTCATGGAAGATTTGTAGCTACAAATGGGTCTCTTAAAAAGGGTAACATCTCTTCTTCAATCTTGCCAGGGTTGAAAAAAGTTTGGGACTTTGTTTGTACATTGGAAAGGTGGATTATTGGTGATGGATCTTCAATCATTTTCTAGTATGATTGCTGGATTAATGGTAAGAGTCCCTCTGATATCATATCTGATGGTAATCCTTTCTCTGTTAACTTAACAACGAAAGTTTCAGATTTCATTGTAGAAGGACGTTGGGCTCTTCCTCTGATTGTTTCGGATGATATGAAGGCACTTTATGATCTGGTGAAGTATATTCCTCTCCCCATAGTGATTGTTAAAGATAATAGAGTTTTGTCTCTTTTTGAATCAGGTGAGTTCACTGTATTTTTGGCTTGGAATAGCCTTAGAGAGAAATTACCTACCTTGGCTTGGACAAATTTAATTTGGCAAAAAGGGTTGCACCCCAAGTTGTCACTATTTGGCTGGAGGTTAGTTCATGGTAGTCTTCCAACTGATGATAAGTATCGAAGCGCAATATTCCTATGGCGTCACGATGTCATCTCTGCCTTAAAAATGTGGAATCATTTCATCATATATTTTCTTACTGTGATTTTGTAGGTAATATTTGGTCTAAATTGTTGAATTTTTTTGACCAAAGATGGAGCGGTTTTCCCTCTCTTGAAGAATTATTCTCTTGGTGGAAGAGAAAGGATCAAATGGTCTTGATTGGGAAGATATGGCTTACTGCAGTTATTATGATTCCTCACCAGATTTGAAAGGGAAGGAATAATCGAAGGTTTGATAATAAATCTCATCCAATAGATCAGGTGGTGAATTCAATAATTCAAAATCTCTAGGACTTTTCTAAAATGGCAAAGATTTACATTTCTTCAGTTCCTGGTTTATTGGTTTCGAAGAAATTTATGATATCAATTTCACGAGCACCTTCTGCAAAAGTTTTGGAAGTTATTTTGGTGCCTCCTTCATCTGAATGCCTCAAATTAAACATTGACGGATGTTCTCTTGGAAATCCAGGCTGTTCTGGGGCCAGTAGCGTTATTAGGGACATGAATGGATCTCCAAAGCAAAGCTTTGCTTCTATGAAGGTGTGGGAACCAACTTCATGGCAGAATTCAGTGCCTTTTTCTATGGGTTGCACACTACTTCATTGATGAATGCTGTGAATTTGTGGATTGAATGTGACTCACAGGCTATGGTGAATTGCATCACCAATCAAAAAGTTTCATGGATTTTTCAGGAAAAATGGTGGTTCTATAAAAGGTATTTAGATAGCATTGGAGGATTTCACCCTGCTATCGGGAAGGAAACGTGGTAGCCGATAGATTGGCTAAACATGTTGCAACAACTCGGTTAACTACAAGTTGGAACTCTACGCCATCCTTTGTTTTCCATGAAATATTTTAGGACTCAAACATGAGACCACGATATAGATTTTGTTAGCTAATTTTCCTATGCTTGGGTACCTTTCTGCTAATGGCAATGCCGAAAGTAGAAAGGTAATTCAATGGGTTTTTTTCTCTCATTCTTTGTGATTGTAATTCTCTATTTATTCAATATATACTTTTGCTGACTTTTAGCAAAAAATAAGGGGTTGAGAGCATGACTGACGACAGAGCTAGGGTTTTGGTGGAAGAGCATGAAGGTCGGCCTCTTGACAGAGGTAGGCAATCCCTTCTTACGGATTTCTGGCAGGTGAAGACGAGAGAAACTACCGGCAATGGTAATTTCAGAACCTCCATTACAGGAAGAGGGGGCTGCTCCCAATGCTTCTAGTGCATAGGCGGTGAAAGCTTCTTATTCTACTATTGTGGGAGGAGGAATTCCAGATGTAGATGATTTTCCTGATCCCATTCAGGCTGGCTCCTTGACAATAGTTATCATTCCGCATGAGGCTTATGAAGAGAGATTGGAAAAGTTCTAGTTTGCACTCATTGGGAGAACAAATTTTAGATTTGTTTCTTTGGATGCCATTCGCAAGGATGCAAAGGAGTCATGGTCGCTGAAAGGAAGGGTTGCCTTTGCATCAATGGGCAAAGGTTTCTTTCTCCTCCAATTCGAGTTGGAAGCATATATTTTCATAATCTGGAAGCGAAATAATATTATGATTGGAACTCAAATTCTCAGGTTCCAATGCTGAAAAAGGGATTTCAATGTGCACGAAAACCAGGCAGTGATGAAGATGGTCTGGATCCATTTTCCAGATTTGTCGATGGAGCACTAGAATGAGAAAGTGCTGCTCACTATGGCAAAGGCAGCGGGCAGGCCTATGGTAATTGATCGGCGAACCTGAGCAGCTTCAATGGGTGGTTATGCTAGGGTAATGGTTGAGCTGGAGGTGAGTAATAAGAGAGTGGAGGAAATTCAAGTTGAGCATCGACAACCTGGATCTAGCGAGCGCTTTTGGTTCGCTTAGGCTATACAATATGAAGATAACTTGGGAATGTGCGGGTACTGCAAAAATATTGGCCATAACATTCACTCTTGCAGGGACTTGAAGAAATTTGGTGTTCAGCCGACTGCAGAAACTAGACCACAAGGGCCGGTTAATGAAGGTGGTGGTGGTGGTGGTGTTTTTCAACCTCCATCTATGGAGGCCAATATTCAGTTGATCAATGGTGGGTCAGGAGAGCCATGTTAGAAAATCAAGGAGACATCTCGTATAAGGAGTCTTTCTAGTTTGGTAGTCGCTGGATCTCATGGATCTCCTCAAATTACGGAAGTGGATCATGAGCAGCCTCTTTCTAGGAATGATGAGCCTAGAAATGGATCTATTGAGATTCTAATCCCTCTCTATCCGGGAGTTGTTGACGCAGCAGATGTGAGTAGGATTCAAACGGGATTGGTCTTGCATGACTCAGCAGTTGGTAGTAGTACGAACTCTCCTTCATTTGAGCATCAATATGGGTCGGGTAGGTATCCTTTTCAGGAACCCACTGCTCAATTACCTGAGAAGCGTGGTTCTTCCTCTAGCAGCCAGCGCTTGGACAATATTATCAATACCATTCAGCCAATGACCCTTCAAGGAGGGGTGGTGATATTGCATCATGAGGAGATCAGACGTATTAATGACTTGGCTGTTCGAGCTGAGGCAACGGAAAGACCTGATGCAGACATAGGACGCAGAAAGGAGAAGGGTGCAGCTCACCATAAGCAGACCAGAAGGTCTGAAAGGCTTGCGCATACTTCAAAGCGATTGATGAAGGTCCTATTCTGGAATGTAAGGGGTTTTAAGAAGGCTACAGCTCGTATGGCCTTGAGATGTATTGTTAAGGAGCGAAATACTGATGTTATTTGCCTTGCAGAGCCAATGATAGATACATCTACTTTTCCAGCTTTGTATTTTAGTAAAATTGGTTACAATGCGAATTTGATTTTTACTGAAAGAGTGGATAAAGTGCCAAATTTATGGCTGATGTGGAGGAGAGGTCTCTCAAAGCCCTCTATTATTTTGGTTTCGGATCAACAACTTACTGTTCAGTTCGATTGGAAGGGTAAGAAAATTTTTCTTTCACTTATTCACCAAGCAACTTTAGAGTAAGAAGAAGAGATTTGTGGACTCAGCTCGCTTCTGTTCCAGGGCAGACTGAGTCGTGGCTTATGGTTGGCGACTTTAACGCCACTCTTGCATCGCATGAGAAGAGAGGGCCGAGGGTCTTTAGTATGGGTTCGGCTGCTGAATTTGAGGCCATGATTGACACTTGTGCTCTGATACAGATTCCATCTCAGGGTCCTAAATTTACCTGGACCAATTACAGGAGAAGGGGGAACGTGGCTGCTATTTTGGATAGGGGCTTTTGTAATGAAGCTTGGTTGGATTACTTTTAGGACTGCGCTCAAATGGTTCTCCATCGTGACTTCTCTGACCACTGCCCTATTTTGGTTGCTTCTGAGGCCTGCCCTAAGCTAGGTAACTGTCCCTTCCATATGCATAAATTCTGGATTGAGGAGAAATCTTTTCTCAATGCGGTTGAAGATATATGGTCGCAGAATATTGTCGGCGCAGGTATTTATGTCTTATCCTAGAAACTTAAGAGGCTTAAGCCTGCTATTCGGATTTGGTCTAGATAGGTGTTTTCAAACTTTGAGTTAGAGTTGATAAAAACAAAAGAAGCATTGGCTCTAATTCAAGACCAAATCGAATCTTCTGGGATGGATGATACTTTATTTGGGAAGGAAGCAGATGCAAAAACTACCTACTTGAGTTCTTTGAAAAATCATGAAAAATTGTGGGCAGAAAAATCTCGAATCAAATGGCTGAAACAAAGGAGACAGTAATACAAAATTTTTCCATCTCTACACAAAAATCAGAAGAGCAAGAAACACCATCAGAATGGTGCAACGTCCTGATGGATCAAAAATCTATGATAGAGATGGGATAGCCACCTACATGGTCGAGTATTTTGAAGACTTTCACAAGTGTGTGCCAACCACTGATCACTTGGAGCTTTTGGATGCAATTCCAGCTCTAGTGGATAAGGTTGATAGGCTTACCTGGGATTTGATTCCTGGCTTAGTGGAGATCAAGAAGGCGGTCCAAGACCTAGATCCGGATGGCTCTCCAGGTCCTGATGGTTTCCTTGGGTACTTCTTCAGGCATTGCTGGGAGATTGTGGCTGAGGATTTCATTCGTGCAGTTCGAGAATTTTTCATCCATGGGAATATGCCCACAGACTTATATCTGAAGAGCAAGGAGCATTTCAAAAAGGGAAGTTGATTCAGACAAACAATTTTTTGGCTTCTGAAATGGCAAATGTGATGTTCTCTGGGACCAGAGGAGGGGGAATGGGTATCAAGATTGATATCCAAAAAGCTTTTGACACCATCTCATGGGATTTTTTAATGCATGTCTTGAGGCAGATTGGTTTCTCTAAAAAGTGGGTAAACTGGATTTATCAAATTCTTTGTTCGTCAAAAATTTTTATTTTATTAAATGGAGGGCCTGTGGGTTTCTTTAATGTGGAGAGAGGCCTGCGTCAAGGAGATCCAGTGTCTCCCATCCTTTTTATCCTTGCTGAGGAGGTGTTGTGCAGAGGTATGCGAAGATTGGTTTAGGATGGGAAAATCAAGTCTTTAAATGGGTCTAGAGTGGTGGATTCGAAAGCGTAGGATATTATCTTTGAAAGAAGTTCGGTCTATGGGACTCATCATTGTGGTGGACAATTTATGGAAGGCGAGAAATGCTCGGCATTTTGAAGGAAGAAGTCTTGGCAGCAATCATGTTTTTGAAAGAATAAAGCAAGACTTTCATAGAGAAAATATCATCCACCATGATCACATCAATCGGCCCACTGATCTCATATGGTGTCGAACCCTTGGACTGCATACGGGGTCCATCCAGACATCACGTATTTTGGAGGTATTTTGGTGCAAACCAAGGATGAAACTAAATGTGGATGGTTGCTCGATTGGGAACCCGGGTAGAGCTGGAGCTGGTGGGGTTCTTCGAAGCTATAATGGGGCTGTAATGGGCTCTTTTAAAGCTTCCCTTGGTATTCAGTCTAGCTATGTGGCTGAGTTTAAAGCTCTGACAAAAGGTTTGCATATGGCAAAGGATTTAGGGGTGCAATTGCTCTGGATTGAAGCTGACTCTGCTGCCATGGTCATTGCTATCCAAGTAAGAGCTATTTCGTGGTATGTTGAGTAGGATTGGATTTTGATTCAGCCATTCTTGAACTCTATCATCTGGAAGATCTCTTGTTGCTTTAGAGAGGCAAATTGCATTGCAGATTTCCTAGCAAAGGATGCAACAAAAAAAGGAATTTCAGGGAGGAATGTAATCTTTCCAATCATATAAGGGATGAGATCAGCCACAATGCTGAGTCTAGGCCTAGGCATAGGTTCGACTAACTAGTTTTTTTCTCCTCTGCTGATGGCATTGCCGAAGGTGGAGGTTAAGAATCTAGTTTTATCTGTTTCTTCTGTAATTTTTTCCTTTTAATGAAAATCTCACACTTTTAGCAAAAAAAAAAAAAAAA
>NC_056565.1:32375526-32385678 GCF_013358625.1 Macadamia integrifolia | reverse complement strand
AAAAAGACCAAGCAATCATTCGCAATACAAATGCACCTATATGTATGCAGGTCCAATTTTATTATCTTAAACTACCTAAATATCACATTTAAGTCATAGGTCATGTGCTACTAGCAACCACAGTGTGCGTATGCCATAGGTACGAGCCACGAACTTCATTCCACGATACGCCTATAGGGTTGTCAAAGAAGGTCAGCCGTGGGTACCAAAAGAGTAAATGGGCCTTGCCTTGCATTAAAGTAAAATGGGTTTTTCCCTGCATTAATTTAAAAGCATTACGATTGGCCCTCTTGTTATATCACCAAAGTTACTGACCATTCTTGTAATCATCCGGGCATACTTCTAACCGCCACCTTGGGTACACAACCTCGGGCTTCCCCTAATGATATACCCAACACCTAAACCCCTGCTGGGAAGGGTCGTAGCACAGGGATATGTCATTCCTAACCGCATGCTCTTATATGAGATAGTACGACTGCATAGTGCCACCACGTCCCATTCCACGGGCCACCAATACATTCGTGTCCAAGCCGACTACGGCATCTAGTCTAGCAATGCATCATATTTGATAATTTAAATTCATCCATCTTATATCTCAAAGTAGGAATAAACATTTAATAATTAAAGATATCGGCATATCAAGTCATAAATGAATTTCATAATACACACATCAATGCATAGAAATGGCATTCGAGGATGACTAGGCTACACACAATAGTGAAATGATGTCATGCTAGTCTACCACAATAATGAAATGATGCAGAAACACTCTAAAATACAGTCAATGTCCTCTTCCCACTTACCTAGTTGTGTACGAAGTTCACCCTTGGTACGAGGAAGATCCAACGTTCTATGACATGAATTTCTAGTACAACCTATCATAAAAGAGGTTGAACTTAGTATCTTCACTTTAGGCTCATAATCAATGGGATACGATGATCCCAACATATTTAGAATCATGAAAGTAGGTTGTCCGACAAATTTGGGCCTAATCAGAACCCATTGAGTCGGATTGATAGGTTAACTGGCCGATCAGGCACCCAGCAGTCCCTGCTTGTCTGTCGATCCAGGGACACTGCCTGGATCAACAGGCCAGGTGCCCATTGGTCCTTACTCGCCGGTCGACCCAGGGGCCCTGCTTGGACTGACGGGCTAGGAGCGGAGGGTTAGGTGCCCAACGGTCCTTGCTTGCCGCTCGACCCAGGGACTCTGCCTAGATCGACAGGCTCGGATTGGTGGGTCCATCCACTTTCAGGGCACCCACCAATCAAAACTAGGATTTTGCTGTTCACTTCCGTTCTTCATCTCACCTTGGGGAAACCACCAAGGGTTGATTCGATCGCATTTTCCATAAATCTAAGGTTCCATATCATGATTCCAACATAGATCTATATCGATTCAAAATTTCAAGCTTGGGTTTTACCTTTTTGCTCAATAACACTTCAAAAACATCAAATCTTCTCTTTAGCTCAAGAGATCAACAAATGCTTCACAAATCTTGCAAGTTCTTTCTCTAAATCTTTCATAAACAACATGTAGGTCCTTTATTAAACCTTAGATTCACATTCTCAAGAGAGATTAACAAGATCTAAAGGATTCCTACCCAAATCATAGGATTTCATGAGGGTTTAAGAAATACAGTCTTTACTCACTTCAAATCGTAGATCTTCCCTTCTCTTTTTTTTTTTTTTTTCTCTCTTCTTTACATTTCTCACCCACCATGTAAAACAATAAATGAGGGTGAAGAAAAGTAATAAACGTTATTTATACCTGGGTCAAAATATCTAGTGACCAGAGTGGTACGTTACGCTGGTCGGTCCGACCCATCCATGACCACCACCAATCAGCTAAAACTTAGCCGAATCATTGGGATTTCCGGTGGGGCGCAACCCTGACATGTATTCTTTCTCGGTAATTGGTTAATATGTGCACTTAATATATAATATGGCCACGTACCTTTATTATGCGTACATGACCCGGTGATACGTGCAAGTGCACGGCTTGGGCACACGGACTTCACTAGGCACCGACTCCAACTCATCTAGCCAGCCTGAGTTCATAGTCACCCTTGCCATCATGTTCCATAAGGTACTCGCCTCGGTTCTCTCAGGATCAGGTCTTGCAAGACCAAATTGAGCCAACTAGAAAATTAAACCGGGTTTAGAGAATAGGGTATCACACCATGCCTCTTTATCTTTACCTAAAAGCCTTGATTTTTATTCTTCGAGATGCTTTGTAAACAATGGGGAATCAAGGGACGTAAGGGGGGTCTGCTTCTGCTTTCCTCTAATAATATTTCTATTTCTAATGTGGATACATTTCCTAATTTTTTGGTTGTTTACATTAAGGACGCCATTTGGGGATGTTGGTTTCAACTTTTCTTGCATGCCCCTCCCCAGGTATCCCCTCGATTAAGTTGTTAGACAACTCATCACTGTTTTATTTTTTCATTAGATTGCCCTTTTGCTATCATTGGTGATTTTAATGAGGTATTATCTACGGAGGACAAATTAGGGGGTCAACCTTTTTGTCTTCTATTGTGGTTCCTAGCCTGTCTAATCTTAGTACTTCTTTCGATCTCATTGATATTAAACATGTGGGCTCTAGATATACTTGGTCAAACAAGCAACGGCCTCCTAAACTAAGTTAAGGAAGTCCTTGATAGATGCTTGGCAACCCTTCTTGGACTTCCCTTTTCCCTTCTACTTCGATCACTAAGCTTCCTTCAACTGGCTCGCCATTATTTCTGAATCTTCATTGTCCAAGGCCATCTTTCAAAAAACTGTTTCACTTCCAGGATGCCTGGACTTCCCATCTCGATTCTTTTTTTTTTTTTTTGCTCATCTAACTAGGATTCTACTTCAGAGTTGAATCTTTGTTGTAAACTTTGCAACTTTAGTCGCCTCTTGTCTCGTTGGAATAAAGAGGTGTTTGGTCATACTTCTATGTTGAAAGATCGTTTACTACATAATTTTCAGTTGGTGGAAAATGTTGATACATCCTCTTCCGTCTGCATTTCTCTAAACGAGATGTCTGAAAATCTTGAGTGGATTTTTTATGTGGAGAAGAAATTTTGGTTCCAAAAGTCCAGAGCCCTTCATATTTCGGATGGAAACCATAATACACGATTCTACCATGTTGTGTCTAGGACTAACTTATGCAGAAGGCGTATTGAATTTATTTGGAACCCTACTGGGGAAAAAGTATTGCGTATCCACAATATTGCAAAAGCTTTTGCAAATTATATATCTGATCTTTTTTCCACTTCCAATCCTCTTGATGCTTCCTTTGTGGAATGTTTATTCCCTAGTGTCCTTACAGAGGACTGTGCTATGTCTCTGAATGCGATGCCAACTAAGATTGAAATTCGTAAGGTTCTCTTTTCTTTTCATCTATTCATGGCCCCCCTGGAATTGTTGAGTTTTACGCTTGCTTCTATTAGAAATTTTGGGATATTGTTGGTCGTGATGTTTACAAATTTGTTTCCAATTTTTTTATAAACCGTTCCCTTCCTTTTGGTACGAACCATACTCTCATATGCCTCGTTCCCAAGAAGGAGAATGCATCTGTGGTAGAGGATTTCATACCTATCAACCTTTGTAATGTTATCTATAAGGTTGTTACGAAATTGTTAGCTAATAGGCTGAAACTTCATCTCCCATCGATCATTTCTCCTTTTTAAGCAGCTTTTCTTCACGGTAGGCAAATCACGGATAATATTATGTTGGCCCATGAGATTTTTCCTTTTATGAAACGGAAAAAAAGGGGAAAACTGGTATGGCATGCTATCAAGATAGACATGTCAAAAGCCTATGATAGGATTGAATAGAATCTAATTAGGGGTATCTTTTCGTTTCTTGGTTTTGGGCAGCAATGGTATGGCATGATTTATTAACTAATGTCCTCTGTATCCTGTTATATTAAATTGGAAGGATGTGATTTTGAATATTTCACTTCTTCTCGGGGTTAATTGGCAGGGATGCCCATTGAGCCCATACCTTTTTATTCTGGCTATGGAGGTTCTTTCCCATCTTCCGTCTACCTACAGAAATCTTAATCTCTTCAAAGGGATTAGGACTACCTGGCGAGCTCCAAAAATTTTGCATCTTTTATTTGCGAACGATGTGTTTATTTTCTGTCGAGCTTTACCAGAGGATTTACTGTCGATCAAAGCAGTCCTCGTTCTTTTCTTGGATTTATCGGGTCAACATGTCAATCTTTCAAAGAGTGGTTGCTTCTTCAATGCTAATGTGTTGCCGATGGAGCGGTCACATCTTTGCTCTCTCCTTGGTATCAAGGAAATCCTTGCGGACATCTTCTATCTTGTAACTAAGATTACCCACCAACATTCACGAGTTGGGGCTTTCAATTATATTGTCGATAGAGTAGCTAATAGACCGTCACTATGGAAATCCAATCATCTTTCTTATGTAGGTTGGAAAGTTTTGATCCAATCAGTCCTATACTCTATCTCATCCTATTGGATGTTGTGCTTTGCTTTTCCTTTGAAAAGTTGCCATCAAATTGATTCGATTTGTGCAAGTTTTTGGAATGGTTTAGGGGGCCCAAACTGCTCCAATAGAAAGGCTCATCTTATATCCTGGAAACGGATTCGCTCCCTTGTTAAGGATGGGGTTTAGGCTTAAGAATGCCAAAACTCATAATTTGACCCTTCTATTAAAGTTAGGTTGGAGATTACTCAATGAAACAAACTCACTTTATGTGAAAGCCATTCATGCTAAATATTTCTCAGAACAGTTTTTTTTTTACCCTTGTACACAGAAAAAGAGAGGCTCTTGGATTTGGAACAACATCGTTTCTATTATTCCTACCCTTAAAAAAAATGGTATATATTTCTGTTGGCTCAGGTAATTCTCTCTCTCTCCTTCTTCTTTTTCCTTTTTTTTTTTTTTTTTTTTTTTTTTTTTTTTTTTTCTGACCCATGGATGCGTTCCATTCTGGATTATTCTCTCCCAATCACTTCCAGTAACTTTGCTTCTAAATTTAAAGTATGTGAGGTGATTAGAAGAGGCATCTGGAATGAGTATATTCTTGCAAATTTGTTCTGCTTGCTATGACTTCTGCTTTATGCAGGATTCCTATTTCTTCTAGGCCTGATAACTGGCGGTGTCGGTTTTTCACGGATGGTCGTTTCTCTATCCATAGAGCTGCAATTTTTCTACGCAACCTCAAGCAAGGTCAATCCTCAATCGGCCCTACTAGGCCCAATCTTCCCTCCACTCTAGTTGGTGGATTATTCTTTGGAAGCCCAAAGTACATCCAAAGTTCAAGTATTTTTTTTTCTAGAAGATTTTTCTTAATGGAATTCCTGTTCGAGAATTTCTCAATAAATGGTTGAATATTGACTCTTATTGTGTGTTATGTGGTAAGGAATCTGTGTCTCTATATCATCACCTGTTTTTGAGTGACTTTCTGATAGGATTTGGGCTAGCAGCCCTCTCAAGTTATGCCCAAAGACCCTGCAGGAGACCTCTCTTATTGGGTTTGTTAAGTTTTTCTTTCAACACATTAGTTTGACAAAGGCGGACCGCATGAGAATTTTTAGCATTGTTTCTATAGTTGTTTATTTTATTTGGGAACATAGGAATGCTATTTTTATACATAACACTCCCCCCCCCCCCCCCCCAACCCTATGGCGATTATTCAGAAGATAAATAGATGGATATCGTACTTGAAATTATTTGAGGATTTTGTATCTAACACTGTTTACCCATCTGTTACAGGTACTCCTGAAGTCCACTTAGGGAGACATTCCGATCTTCCTTTTTTGTCATATCCAATCTTAGTTTGCTCCGATTTTACTAATCTTTTGGGAACATGATCTTTTTGGTTATTTGGTGTTCCATATCAAGGTCAATTTCAGGTAGTTACTACGGGCGAAATTACATCCTCCGCACTAGAGGAGGTTGAAGCTAGTGGGATTCTACAGGGAATGCGCATGGCGGCCCTTAAGGGTTAGACTATAACTAAAGTATGGTTCTCCTCACAGAAGTTACTTCAGCTTATTCCGAAACTGGTCCACAATTGTTGGCCTTTCCTTAACCCTGGCACTTTCTGGGAAATTTATGTTTGTTTTGTAAAGATGATGTACAAGTGCAGAGAATCCAATCCTACTATCCTGTGTTTAAGGATTGTGGGTGACCTAGTTAGTTTAGGGTACTTTACTATGGACCCTAACAGTTGTATATATTTCTAGTTTCTTTGTAATATCTTTTTCTTTCTATCTAAAAAATTAAAAAAAATATATATATATATATATATATATTGTTAACCTAGTGCAACTCTTGATCAGCTTTCTTTTATTTAAAAAAAAAAAAAATTGTTAGTTGAACATTAGCTTTAATTGAATAGAATTGGAAGTGATTACTCTTGGTATTGAAGCTCAAAACATAAAATCTCATTTAAAACTTAATATTGGGTTGATAGGATTGGGGACCCAATCCAACTTGCTCCCCATATTGTTGTTAATTATTTGGCTATTTGCTACTCTTGAGGTTACAAAATGGGTTATGAACTATAATTATTGTTATTTGGCTACTTGCTTTAGACTATACCTAATTCTTATTTCTTAGTTCTGGCATCAATATATGTCATAAGGTGGAGCTTGTGTATATTTGGTGTGCACGTAATGATTTTGTCATCAATAGACAAAATCAGGTTCAATGCTTATGGCAACGGCGATAGGATTTCTTAAGCTTAATTGTGATGCATTCCTCCGATCAAAGAGCACAAAGGGAGGTCTTGATTCATTTTTTGTGACCATAGAGGGAGGGCACTTCATGCAGCCTTAGAACCATTTACGTTCTCATCTGTGATAATGGGTGAAGCAATGGCAATTCATTAAGGCCTCCTACAAGCTATATATAAAAGATATCTAGGACCATCTTATTATTGAATCTAACAACTATGTCCTTATCTCCTTCCTCAATTGTGACAATACCGACTTGTCAATTATAGTGATTCATATTATCCAGATATATCTTATTTAACTTTCAATTTAGAGTCATGTAATTTTGCATATATTCAAGGGAGAGAAACAATTTGGTTGATTTTCTTGCAAGAAGGGTTCATCCCTGATGTATAGTTATATGGCCTAATTTCACTTCATGGTTTCTTGATGCTTGTAATTTGGAATCCAGGTGTATTATGTATTCTTATAAGTCGATTGCCAAGAAAATATGAAGGTAAGGTATAAGCCCATAGATGACATTGACCCATAAAGGCCCAAATTCTATCCGATGACTATCCAAGTTTGCCCCTAAGTAATTAATGAGTTGAGCCTAGACCTAACTTCAGCCCTAGTAACTGTTGGTTATCTGGTGTAGAAGTATAGACTAAGGCCTATATTTGGAAATTAAAATTGTGAAAAAAAAAAATCTTGGGCTAACACATAGGGCCTAGATGGTAGTTTAGAGACCAATATTTTGCGCTGATAGTGGGCTGGCTAAGCCTTGAGCCCGAGGTTTGATGTATTTATTTGTATTGGTAGGGGTGTCAAAAAATCCCAATCAACCCGAACCAGCCCTAGCCCGCCCTGAGCCGAAACAGGGCTTGGGCTGAGATTTCAGCCCATAGGGTGGGTTAGGGTTGAGATATGCAGGCCCGAGGCAGGGTTGGGTTTGGCCTGGTTGAGGTCTCAACTCAACCCAACCATGTTTAATAAGCATATAATCATATAAATATGCTAATAATTATTGATGGGTACTTATAGAAAAAGGTCTTTCAATTTCCACAATCTATACACATACAAAAACTTTGGTCTTTGGCTTCTGCAATACATCAAGATCAAACAATCAAGTAACCGATAGTATTGGGTTGGACTTGATTGGGTTAAACTCAGCCCAATCAGGGTTCATCAAGGCTGGGTTGGGTTGGGCTAAACCCTGACAGGGTTGGGCTTGGGTTGAATTAAGAGAAAACCCAGCCCAACCCGGCCCATTGACACCCCTATGCGTTGGGTTCCACACAAAAGTAATTATCCCAAATGGGAGTTGTTAGATGTAAAAACTTAATAGGACTTGAGCATCTTCTACTTAATAGCTTGGTTTTAAAAATAAGTTCTAAACAGTTCTCACCAATACTGATGGGCCATATCAGATGGGATTTCCCATTTTTTTTTTTTTTTTTTTACCATTTTACCCTTTGTTAGTAGTCAATATCAATCCACTGATACAAGATCGGCCAGGAATCAGTATTGGCCAACCCGGCTGATCAGATATTGATACCTCAAACCATGGATCCCATACTTGGATTTGTTGTCTCTCTCTCCCCCATTGAACAGAGCCTTATCAGAGCATTTGAGACATGTATAAAAAAGAAAGTGTTATGATCTTAATTATTGTTCTTTATAGATAAAGAAGCTTACATTACAGAGATGCTAAATGTAGTAAATCACAAAGACCCAACACAACCAACGCACCAACCCAACCCAGTAGGCTTTTTCCAGTAAAAAAAACCCAATCCAAAGTTGAGACAAGCACCCTTTGTGGAGAGCTGGGGTTCTCAACGGTTTTATTCACCAGAAGAATAATTACCTCATCAATTCTCTTGATCCTCTCTATGCAGCCACACTGTGGAGAACCACAGTCTCAACGGTCAGACCGGGTCCGAAACCAAAAAGCACACCCCACTCAAGCCCTTCACCGGTTGTCTTCAACCCATCTTGGGCCGATTTCTTCCTCATTTCATCCAATATGAACAACACACAAGCACTAGACATGTTACCATACTCACTAAGGATGTGCCTTGTGGCCCTTAGCTTCTCAGGTTTGAGGGCCAGCTTCTCTTCAACCTGGTCTAGAATGGCCGGTCCACCCGGGTGGGCAATCCAGAAAAGTGAGTTGTAGTCAGAGATACCCAGCGGCTCAAAAGCCTCAGTAAGGCTCTTCTCAATGTTCTTGGAGATGAGGCCTGGAACATCCTTGAGGAGATGGAAAGTGAGACCAACCTCTCTGAGATGTCCATCAATGGCACCATCACTGTCAGGGAGAATGGTTTGAGCTGCAGAGACCAACTCAAACAAGGGCTTCTCAACATTAGGTATTGGGTCAGCCCCAATTATGATTGCAGCTGCACCATCCCCAAAAAGAGCCTGACCCACGAGACTGTCAAGGTGGGTGTCACTTGGGCCACGGAAGGTAACTGCAGTGATCTCAGAGCATACTACAAGGACACGAGCACCTTTGTTGTTCTCAGCAAGGTCCTTGGCTAGACGAAGGACCGTGCCACCTGCGAAGCATCCCTGTTGGTACATCATGAGTCTCTTCACCGAGGGTCGGAGGCCAAGGAGCTTGGTGAGCTGGTAATCACATCCAGGCATGTCAACACCACTGGTGGTGCAGAAGACCAAGTGGGTTATCTTAGATTTGGGTTGTCCCCATTCCTTGATGGCCTTCACGGCAGCTTCTTTCCCTAACTTGGGCACCTCAACAACCACCATATCCTGCCTAGCATCCAATGAAGGAGCCATGTATTCACACATGCTTGGGTTCTCCTTCAAGATCTCCTCATTCAATAGCATGTAACGCTTCTTAATCATGGATTTGTCACCTGTAATCCATCCAATTTCCAATTATTTAAGAAACCCAAGAGAGAGAGAGAGTAGAAATTAAATCGAAGGGTTGGGTACTTACACATGCGCTGAAACTTCTCCTTGAGCTCTGTCTTGTGTTCACTCTTGGTGATGCGGAAGTAGTAGTCTGGGTAAGTGCTCTGGTCGACACAGTTGGGGGGAGTGGCAGTTCCGATGGCCATGACAGTGGCAGGGCCTTCAGCCCTTTGAGCCTTGCGGATGGCATCAACGTTCACCATTTTTTCAGTGGTGATCAGAATGAGATAGAAGCTTCGGATATATTTGTTTTCAGTGTCAACTTCGGAAGCTAACAACTGAAAACAATTGGTTGCTTGGAGAAGAATAGGCCACGGACTGTGGTTTTATATATGAGGGGTGGCTTGGTTTCCTGGTGGAGCCTGGGAGGGGTAGATAGAGGCGTGGAGGGGGATCAGGGGTTGTCACGTGCTTGACCAACCCATGGTCTTGTGGAGGGCATTGGCAAGTAACAACAACTCGGCAAAGCCAGCTGGTTCTCGCACGTGACACATGTGTCTGATGGTTTGGTGCATCCATCGGTG
>NC_056565.1:32373274-32375426 GCF_013358625.1 Macadamia integrifolia | reverse complement strand
AAATATCTCAAACAACAGATTGTCCAGAGAGATCCCCTCCTCCATTGGTGAATGAGATAGTTTGGAACATCTTCATATGGAAGGTAATTTCTTTGAAGGAACCATTCCTCAATCTTTGGCTCTTCTGAAGGGCTTGCAAGTTTTAGATCTCTCACTCAACAATTTATCAGGTCAAATCCCAAAAGATCTTGAGGGTGAGGTACCAAAAAGGGGAATCTTCGAAAATGCAAGTGCAATTTTATTGAATGGAAATGGCAAGTTTTGTGGGGGGATTGCAAAGTTACAATTTCCTGCATGCACAAACCATGGATCTACAAAATGAGGAAATCCCCATGCTTTAGAGTAGCATTGGAAATAATTCGTGTAGTTCTTGGTCTTCTTTTGATATCTTCCTTTCTTACTCCTTATTGGATAAGAAGATCAAAAAGTAAACCTCCACCGATACCATTAATTGGTGATCAACTCTTAAAGATTTCTTACAAAGAGCTCTTCCAAGCTACTGGAGGATTTTCTTCAACAAATTTCATAGGTTCCGGTAGTTTTGGCTCTGTATATAAAGGGATCATCAACGGAGATGAAACAATTGTAGGAGTCAAGGTACTCAACCTTCAAAATCCAAAAGCTTACAGGAGCTTTATGGCTGAATGTGAAGCATTAAGAAACATTCGACATCGAAATCTTGTCAAGATTTTAACTTCTTGTTCAAGTCTTGATTCGAAAGGCAAAGATTTCAAAGCCCTTGTTTATGAGTTCATGCCAAATGGGAGTCTAGATGATTGGTTGCATTTGCCTATAGAGGAACATAATCATTCAAGGAATTTAAGCTTTCTTCAAAGATTAAACATCGTAATTGATGCAGAAGATTAAACATCGCAATTGATGTGGCTTTTGCATTGCATTACCTTCATTACCACTGCTATATACCAATTGTTCATTGTGACTTGAAGCTTAGCAATGTTCTTCTTGATAGTGATATGATTGCACATGTAAGCGATTTTGGTTTGGCAAGGCTACTTTTAGAACCTGACGACAATTCATCCCAGATTCAAACCAGTACCATTGGGATAAAAGGATCTATCGGCTATGCTGCTCTAGGTAACAAATAAACTATACAATATATTATTATCTATTTTGTTGATCTAGATGCCCTACTAAGTTGTTGTTGTTGTTGTTGTTGTCTAGTCTGAATCTGATTCCGTTGTAGGGTATAAGACAAGACCCAAGTGATGATTTAGAAAAAAGGATCTAGACGTAAAGATCCTGTTAATCAGGGTTAATATTTCAATCCAATTATGTTTGGATATTCATATCTTGTTCTAGATAGTTGATGCGTATATCAACAATTTTTTGTATCTCAATTAGAGTTGACCATGGTTTTATTCGGATTCGTTTCAATTAGGAGTTGATTATTCAATGATCGCATTGAATCCTAGCATCTAATTGGACCGAATTTTGGTTGGTTTCCGACTAACGTAATCAGAAGAATCTTCCCAAATTGAAGAAATGACCATGTAGTTAGCTACTTTTGAAGGGAGTTTCGGCAAATTGGACATAGAAATTGGAATTGGTCCATGAAACTGGTTCCATTGAACTGAAAACAACAACAAATTAGGAAAACTGAAACCTAAATTTGGTGGAAGACTCCCTTGAAGTTGATTATCTCCAACATCAAAACAGTGAGTGAGGAAAGATTATCGAACAAGCCAGTCATTGATCACGAAGTTTTTATGCAATAGAATCCTTCGATTTTTTAATCCATTGATGCTTCGAATATGAGAACGGCCTGTGATTAAAGAAAAAGGGTATTTCTCTGATGGAAGAGAGGCGCTCTGAAGGTGATGATATGGATAATGGTGATCGTGAGGCTTTGGATCGAGGACCCCCTCCTCAGGGGCCGGAGGTGAATGCACCTACTCGTTCTTATGCAAGGGCGGTAGGTCTCGCCTCATGGCCTGCAATTGATTCGCTCCCAGAGCCGATTCAAGCAGGGAATATTACAAGGATCGTCATACCACATAATGATTATGAAGCAAAGAGACAGAATTTCAGGTTTGCTCTAATAGGCCGTGTAAATTTTCGTCTTCTATCTTTGGATGATTTACGTCAAGAGGCAAGAGATAACTGGAAATTGAGTCAAGGGGTTGTGATGCAC
>NC_056565.1:32339733-32373149 GCF_013358625.1 Macadamia integrifolia | reverse complement strand
AAATTCCTTCACGAAACTCGTGTGGGTTCGTTTCCCAGACCTTCCCTTGGAATATTGGCATGATAATGTCCTTCTCTCCATTGCAAAGGCGGTGGGACGTCCAGTTACCCTGGATAATCATACTAGACAAGGAATTTTGGGATATTTTGCCCGAGTGCTGGTTGAAGTTGATAGCTCGGAAGCTGCTACTCGGGTTGAGGAGGTTCAGGTAGAGAGATTTGAACCAGGTACTACTAAGATTTTTGGTTTTCGTCAGCGAGTAATATATGAAGATAATTGTGCAAAGTGTGGTTTCTGTAAGCGGATGGGTCATCAAGTAAATAATTGTCGACTCAAAAAGATGGAGGATGAGAAGCAGAGTGCTCATGACAATGTAAGGGTACCAGGTGCGGTATACGAGGAAGACGGAGTTGACTCGGACAGGGGTGACTCGTTGGGTATCTCTGGATCTTCTTTGGAAAGAAAATTTTCAAATCTGCCTCTCCAAAATCAGATTTTGAAAAATAAAGGGGAGTTACCTATTGAAGAGGGAAACGGCTCTGCTGGACAATCTCATAATAAAATCTCTTCTCAACTTCCAAATATAGAAGAAGGTGTGATTCAAATTAATTTGAATCCGGCTAATACAAATCTCCCAATTTTGGAAACTGTGGGATAAGCGCAGGAGAGAGCTGAGTCAGAGAAGGACTCTAGTGATGATGTGGAGGGGTCTGATTCTGGTTCTGAATCAGACTTAGAATCTGATTCAGACCAGAATTCTGGTTCAAAAGAGAGTGGACCGTATCAGGTCCGATCTTCCCCAGTCTATGATACGGTGGATACTTCTCAGCAGGAAGTCTCTTTGGCGAGGGTGTCGCAGGGTCCTGTGAGAATGTCATCGCGCACAAAGAGAACAGGACTGATTCAGGGATCCAGTCGGGGCGGCCTGACGAGCAGGGGTGGTCGGATCTCTTCCTCTGGGTTTGGTCCAGCCCCTACCTCTACAATTAGTAGAAGGGAGATTGCTGTGATGGGAGCTCAGGCAGTGGATAGAGCTGTTTTGCTGGGTGAGCAGGGTAAAACAGTGGGAGAAAAAAAGGGGAAGAAGAAAAAAGGAGGAGGTCAGACATCTATATCTGACAAGATCGCGGACTCAACAAGTTGATCATGCGTGTTCTTTTCTGGAATATTCGTGGTGTGAAGAAGGAGGCTGGTAAGAGATTTTTACAATCTCTTATTTCAGAGTATTCTCCAAATATTCTGTGTTTGGCTGAACCAATGGTTCAGGTGAGTAAATTCCCTGTTTTATTTTTTAATAAATTGGGATATTCAACAGAGTTTATCCATAATATCCGCCATGAAAGGTTGTCTAACCTGTGGATAATTTGGAAACGTGGTCTGAGTCACCCTTCCATTGTCTCAATGTCGGATCAACAGCTCTCTATTGAGGTCGACTGGCAAGGGAAAAAACTGCTTTTGTCCTTTATTCATGCTAGTTGCTTTAAAATTGAGCGCAGAGATTTGTGGTCGGAATTGGCGGCTGTTTCAGCAGCTTCTCTCCCTCTGCTTATTGTTGGTGATTTTAATGCGACGCTGTTCTCTAATGAGAAAAAAGGCCCGGGGAATTTTAATGTTGGATCGGCAGCAGAGTTCCAAGCAATGGTGGATTCTTGTATGCTTATTTCTACCCCTTCACAGGGTAAAAAGTATACTTGGTCAAATAATCGTAGAAGGGGTAATGTCATGGCTGTTTTGGATAGAAGCTTTCATAATGAGTTATGGATTGATGAATTCAAAAATATTTCTCAGAGAGTTATAAGCTGCACTGCATCTGATCACACTCCCATCTTGATCCATTCAAACGTGATCCAAAAGCCTAGCAACATTCCGTTTCGATTTCATAATTTTTGGATGGAAGATGATAGCTTTCAGTTGGTGGTGAAGCAAGCCTGGTCCCAACAGGTGGGTGGCTGCCCCATTTATATCTTGGCGCAGAAATTGAAGGTGGTTAAAGGGGTGCTAAAAGCTTGGGCAAAAGAAAGATTTCCTAATCTAAATGAGGAAGTGAAAAAAGCTACTTCAGAGCTAAAAAGAGTGCAGGATATTATTGAGGTTTCAGGAATGTCGGATGCCCTCTTTAATGAAGAAGCTGATGCAAAAACAGCCCTTTTAAATGCTAGTAAGATGCAAGAAAAACTGTGGTCTGAGAAGGCTAAATTACGTTGGTTGAAAGAAGGCGATCGGAACACAAAATTTTTCCATCTTTCAGTGAAGATTAGAAGATCAAGAAATCAGATTAGTATGTTACGTCGTGAAGATGGTTCTTGGATTTCTGATCAATTAGATTTGGCCAACTATATTGTGGATTTTTACAAGAATTTTCACTCTGAAAATCCTGTAGAACCACACTATGAGTTACTTGACCAGATTCCGACTCTCATTTCTAATGAAGACAATGCTTTCTTGGATGCTGTTCCCTCAAGGGAAGAAATAAAGATGGTGATATGGGATCTGGATGCGGACAGTTCTCCGGGACCTGACGGCTTTCCAGGTCAGTTTTTCAGAAGTTGTTGGGATATTGTGGAAAATGATTTCTGTAGGGTTGTTTTCTCTTTCTTTTTAGTAGGGAAAATTCCTAAGGGGGTAAATAATTGTTTCCTAACCCTTATCCCTAAAGCTGATGGTGCTTCTTCTTTGGATAAGTTTCGTCCCATATGTATGGGAAATTTTTACTGCAAAGTTTTGTCCAAAATTGTTGCTTCCAGGTTATCTCTCTTTCTCCCAAGATTAATCTCAGAAGAACAAGGTGCCTTCCAGAGGGGTAAAATTATTTCAGAAAATATAAGCCTTGCTTCAGAGTTGGCAAACCTGATGCACTCATCTGTTCGAGGTGGAGGTATGGGTTTAAAGCTAGATGTGCAGAAAGCCTATGATTCTCTGTCTTGGGAATTCCTCTTTGCAACCTTGAAGAAATTTGGTTTCTCTCCCAATTGGATCAACAAAATTCACCAGATGCTGCTCTCAACAAGGATTTCAATTTTGCTAAATGGAGGTCCAGTGGGTTTTTTTGGTGTGGAGCGTGGTCTCAGGCAAGGAGACCCTATTTCCCCAATCCTTTTTATTCTGGCAGAGGAAGTTCTTTGTAGGGGGCTGAAGAACTTGATTCTGGAAAGGAAGATGAAAGCTCTCCCAGGCCCCAGAGGAGCAATTACTCCTTCCCATTTACTTTTCGCAGATGATATTTTCATCTTTATGAATGGGTCAGCTAGGTACGTGAAGCATCTTCATGAGTTTTTATCCAAGTATCAGTCTTTTTCAGGGCAGAAAATAAACTTGGAAAAAAGTAAAATATTTTTTGGGAAGATTGCCCCTCATAGAAGTCATTTTATTAGTGATTTTCTGGGCATTGCCGCGGCTGATCTCCCTACAAAATATTTGCGGGTGGAGATTTTTAAAGGCAGAGTGAAGAATAGTCATTTGCTTCCTCTTCTGGATAAGATAAAGGGTCGGTTGGCAGGGTGGAAGGGCAAAATTCTTTCTATGGCTGGGAGAATTGAATTGGTTAAGTCAGTTATTTCTGGTATTCCCATACACAACTTCTCTGTGTACTGGTGGCCGGATGAAACTATTAAGGTGGTGGAACGGTGGATGAGGAATTTTATTTGGTCAGGTGATATGGAAGTGGCAAAGAAGATTGTTATGAAATGGGAAGGGGTGTGCAAGCCTAAAAAGGAAGGGGGTCTGGGAATTAGAAGGATGAGAGAAGTGAATTTTGTTTGTTTATGTAAACTGGCTTGGCAAATCAAACATGAGGATTCTCTTCTGAGCAGATTCTTCAGGGAACGTTTTATCAAGGAAGATGGGTCGCTGCGAAGGGGATATAAGTCTTCATCTATATGGCCGGGCTTGAAAAGAGTTTGGAGTTTCGTCGCGAAGAACGAGCAATGGATTCTGGGAAATGGGGAAAAAATTGATTTTTGGTTAGATAGATGGATTGACAATCAATCTATCGCTGAGAAGACAAACTTGGACCCTGTTTTTTTCTCAGATGTAAAAGAAAAAGTTTCTGATTTCATATGCCAAGCCGCCTGGGACCTCCCTCATGTGGAGTCGGTTTTACTTGCTGAAATTTGGGAGAAAGCTAAACGTATTCACATCCAAGGTGTGAACGACCAATGTCTTTGGCGATTGACCTCTTCAGGTATCTTCTCTATTAAATCTACCTGGGAAGAAAATAGAGAAAAATATCAGAAAGTGAGTTGGTTTTCTCTTAAATGGAACTCATCTAACCAACCAAGACAAGCTGTTTTTGCTTGGCGGTTAGTTCAAAATAGATTACCAACAGATGAAAATGTGTCTCGTCGTGGAGTGCAAATGGCTTCCCGGTGCAGTTTGTGTGGTAAAGATGAAGAATCAATGTCTCACTTATTTTATAACTGTGAATTTGCTTGTAGTTTGTGGAGAGCTTTCTGTGAAGGCTTCGATGTGCAATGGAAACCTTATATGGACATGCTTTCTTTTATTGCATGGTGGAAACAAACAGCAAAGAATCTCCATTTTAAAAAGGTGTGGATTACTGATTTCTCTCTGGTTCCCAGTGTCATATGGCAGGAAAGGAATGCAAGAATTTTTGAGGGGGTCTCCAAATCATCTAGACACTGTTTTGCTATGATTAAAAGTGAAATCAGCCTCCAGATGACTGCTGCTACAGGGTCCCCTCTCTCATTTAGCTCCTTACTGTGTGCCAAACGATTGGGGATCTCTAGGGTGCGATACAAACCAAGAAAGGTAATGGAAATTTTTTGGTGTCCTCCCCAAAGGGGATGGGTGAAGCTAAACTCAGATGGTTGCTCTTTGGGAAATCCAGGAAAAGCAGGTGTGGGTGGAGTATTTCGGAATGAAAATTCAGAAATATTACAGTCTTTCAGAACTTTTCTTGGTGTCCACACAAATTTTGAAGCCGAGATGATAGCTGTTATTACTGGGCTGGAATTTGCAAGAGATATGGGTATTACTCATTTGTGGATTGAGTGTGACTCAGTTGCTGTAGTTTTACTTATATCTAAGGGAAGAATCCCTTGGGTTTGTCTTCAGAGGTGGATGAGTTTAACCTCCTATTTGAACTCTCTTACCTGGAAAATCACTCACTGTATGCGGGAAGCAAATCCTGTGGCTGATTTCTTGGCAAAAACAGCAGCAAAATTCGAAGTTTCTTCTCCTATCCAATCCTGGCCTGCGCTGATTGCTATAGAGTTGGAAGTGGATGGTCAATCCCGGCCTAGATACCGCTTCTTTTAATGTATTCTGTTTTTTATTTCCAATTTTTGTGATTTGGTTTCTGTTGTGAGTTCTTTCTCTGCTGATGGCAATGCCGAAGGTGGAGTAGAATTTTCCAGAATCCAAATGTGTTATTGTTTTTGTATATTATTTTTCCCCTTCTTTTAATACAATGAATTTTTAGCGAAAAAAAAGTTATTAGAAATTGTGGGAGAGATTATAAAAAGTGACAATTGAGTAGTTGTAATAACCACAATTGTACGTGTATTTTTCTCATGAATATAAAGTAAGAAAAGAGGCTTAGATAAATCGGTTCTTACATTTTTTTCTCTTGAGAAAAAAGAGGTCAGGCTTCCACCGTAAATCCAAGAGGGCGGCTGCCTCCTAATTAGCTGAAACCTCTATTTTCCTTACTTTATCTCTTCTAGCTATCTTCTCTCTTTGTCATATTTTCTCTTCCTCTCTCTCCAATACGTATCATCTGGTATCAAAAGCAAATCCCACATGGAGCATATTTTCAACAAGATTCTAGATGCTCAATTGAGAAATCTGGATTTATTGGAAGCAATCTTAAAAAAGATTGAATTGCTGCCCACGACCATGATACCTGTGTACTCAGAGCAACCAACAAGGGAGGAAGAAAAAGAAGAAGCAAAGAAGACAAAGAAAAAGAAGAAGAAGAGGAAGGTACCATTCACCACTTCCTTCAAGGAGATACCCATCTCTACAACTAGATCGACACAACTTGAATTGTCCATTCTAGGTTCATTGATTGGAACTTTTACTATCAAGATATGAGATCCTGGTCGTCTTTGTGTCAAGGACAATTCTAGGGGGAGGGAATGATACGTGCCTAGACAAACTAGCTATGCTTACTTGGCTAAATGGGCACTTTATGCTTACTTCCAGGGGAAGTGTTTAATTAGTTATTAAAAATTGTGGGAGAGGTTATAGAAGTGGGAAGTGGGTAGTTGTGATAACTGCCGTTGTACATATACTTATTTGATTAATATGAAGTAAGAAAGAAAACTTGGATAAATAGGTGTTCCTACAATTTCTCTCTTGAGCGAAAAGAGGTCAAGCTTCCTCAGTAAAGCCAAGAGGACGGTTGCTTCTTAATTAGCCAAAACCCCTATTTTCCCTACTTTGTCTTTTCTATTTTCTCTCTTTCTCATATTTCTCTCCCTTTCTCTCCTACATACTAGGTAATGCAATGTAGTATTTTTCACTTTTTAGCATATATCAAAAGCCACGTACTAAATGTGTTTCATAAATCCACCTTTAGAAATAGGCAGGGAATTTTCCATTTTTGTGTTGTCATGGTTTCCTGAGCATGTAGATCATCTTCTAATGAAGAATTCCTTTGCTTTGTCCCCGACCGCTCAGAACAGGGATAAGAATAATAGTTATCTTTATGCTCTTTTTAACAAACTATTTTCAATTTCTTATAAAAAACATATAAAGGCAAAACAAGGAGAAAATTTTGAGACAACTATTGCCTCAGAGCTGGTTTGAGATTTGAACCAATATTATGAATTTATATTTGGCCCAACTAATCATATTTAAGTACTTGAGAACCTACAAGTTGATGGGTTAAGCCACCTAGCTACCTAGAAATCATGGAAACCCAAGTGGGTTAGTATGATCACTAGTAAAAAAACAGACAATAACTCAGTATGTACAAGTGCATCCTCAACAAAAGAACTCAATATGTTGTTCATTTTGCAAGTTGTGTTGTGCATCCTTTTTTTTTTTTCTGGTTAGTGACGGGCATTCACGTTTTTGGCCTAATTGTCCCGCGGGTCATACTAACCCTAGAACTGCATGGATTGAGTTATATCGTGGTTACAATGAAAACCATTCAACTTTCATCGAAAATAGTGAAGAGCACTAAAAACCCAGTGTGAGTGGCCTCAACGAGGTAAGAGGAGTTGAACTTAGTATCACATGCTTCTTGAGGCGAAGGTCCCTAACCAACTCGACTACCCTCTTGGGATTGTTGTGCATCCTCAATATATTAATTTTGTTTACTATTTTCAAGAAGACCCGTACATGTATTTTCACTCCAGGAAACCCTCGCATGGTGTTGGATGTTCTTTCTCAAACAAGCTTATCATCTGCATTGGATGAAGCAAGATTCGTATACTTTGATGGTAGATTGCAAAAGATTGCTTTAATTGTTGCACAAGAGGTAATTGCAAGAAAGCATCCCACTTTCTTCTGATATTTGATAGCATTAAAACCTCTTGTTGCTTGGATGTAGAAACCTGAAAGTTGTCTTCTTTAAGAATCCTTGGAACATTTTTTTTTTTTTAATACTCATTGGGCAAGATTCTGAAATATATTATATTTTCTAGCATATCCATGTCTTATTAATTAAACTTCAATCGAGAATGAAGGAATGTATATGGTTTAACAATGAATCCAAAGTTTTGCCCTTCCATTATCAAAAAATTTATCTGCTTTGTTTAATGAATTCACTGCATATGAGCAAAAGGGAACTTGATAGCCTATCAGAGAAAAAAAAAAAGGAACTTAAGAGATGTTCGCACATAGTTTTAATTAATAGGTGTTAAAGTTTTTTTTTTTTTTTTAGCTTAAATAAACTTTCTATCTGGGTATTAATCAAGAAATTGTCTCACTCCTCAATAAATGTCCCTATTGGACAATTCGTCACCTTCCCCCCTCCCCATTGATGTAGAACTACACTCTGACGTCGTGAAGAACAAAAATGTGTATCAAGATTTTCTAGCACATCCATGCTGCTGCTCAATATGTCTCTTAATGTACTTATTGAGACTGCCACTGATATTGATACTTTAATCCTTATACACCATCTCTTGAAATATTCTAGGCAGGCAACTCAGAGGAAAATTCCTATTTTAATTGATGCCGAAAAACCCAGGGAAGGATTGGATGATCTTTTGTATTTAGCAGATTATGCTGTATGCTCAGCGAAATTTCCTCAGGCAAGTTCATGCTATTATTGGATAATACTGTGATTTTCGTGTTTCTCATAGAAGTTTAGATTTTGTATAATATCAAAGGGAGGGTTACTAGCATTCTATTATTGGTTAATGTTGTCTTTAATTTTGGAAACTCACATAGGTCACAAGTCAATTTTTTTTTTCCAGTTTCTATTGTATGTAGTCTTGAAGTTTGAGGAACTTCTCACCTCATAATCAGTTATGTGTTATGGCAGGCATGGACGAAGGCCCCATCAATTCCAAGTGCATTGGTATCAATCCTTTTGAGATTACCAAATGTCAAATTTGTGATTGTTACCCTTGGAGTTGATGGCTGCATAATGCTTGATAGATGTGTAGAAGGTGAGTGTGCTTCAATGCCTATTCCTGTGTGATTTTGACTTCGACACCTCTTATCAAGGTTTAAGATTTTTCTCTTGCCCCCCATCTCACTGATTCAAAAAAGAGAGATCTGGCCAGTATGCCCTATTCGACATTCTACATTCCCTAATCAACACATGACACAACATAATCATAAGAATTTAAAAGACATCATAGATAATTACTTAATTGTTTAACAATTAACATTGATGACTGATGAGTCACATTCACATACATTGAAAATTAAAGTAACTCCAAATGTGGATGAAGAGGTAGTATTCTCTACTCTTTAAGTTTAAATGAGTGTAGGAATGGAGATCCTCAAGCAAAATCACCAAAATCCTTGCTCCTTAGTGTTTTTCTTCAAGAAAGCAGAGAGAGTGGCGAGATCTAGATATCTTGGTCGAGTTTTTGTACAATTATAACTCGCCATACATCTCATCTCGCATTTCTGAAAAAAAGAGAGATTAGCGAGATCTCGCCAAGATCATATACTGTGCCTCTTATCTTTGTAGGAACACTCACATAGGGGTGTTTAGTGTTTTTCACTGTTTTCAGTGGATGCGGTTGTGGGGTCAATATGGGTCGGCGAGACTAGTCAGGTCGAAGGTCTGGCCTAGATACCCGTGGTTAGCAAAAAAAGGGGTCTATTCCTGTGCCATTGCCTCATCTTTGACCATCAGTGATGAAGCTGATCCCCTAAGTTTGGTGTTAAGAGAGTGGAAATCAAGGTTGATTTTTTTTAGTATTTTAAAGTTCTACTTAATTACCAGTTGATTATTATCTTAAGCAGAAGTTCCTGAGCTGGAAGAGATTGAGGTGGATGGGGTGGTTGAATTATTGAAACAGAAAATTGATTACAAAAACACTATCCCAACATGCATTTCATCCAAGGTATACAGCAGAAATTAAAGTTTGACTCAGTTCTTTATCTCCTTTTGTTTAAATTTGTTTTCAAATTTAGCCAAGTTGCAATTTTTCTTGAATCCCACAGTCAGTAATAAGGTTGAGAGCAAATGGGATTGGAAGATGAATGGGAGGTTACTTGTAGGAACAACTGAGAAGATACTAGCTTCAGAGCTTATTGACACCACTGGTGCTGGAGATGCATTCATTGGAGCAATTCTTTATGGTAAGTGAAACGAACCGTGAAATTTTTATATAGTTTTCATTGCCTTGATGTGTGTATGTTTGTTTGTATGTTGATGTATATATGTGCCTGCATGCGCATGTATGTATCACTCTTGCTCCATCTTTTCAGAGGTACCCTTGGTCACCTTTTTTTTGGAACTGTTGAAGGGGTTCTAATCCTTTTAGACATATTTGTTAAATTGGTGTACGTGGCTATATATATTTTATTTTTTGAATTGTTATGTTTGTTTTGAATTTTTGACCCCATTTTAAAGATTGAACCACTTCAACAAAATTTAGTGGTAACTGGAATAGGATTTTTTCTTAGGTTTGTAATGGTAACAAAGGGGTTGACCCGATAGGCCAAGCCCAGAGCCCATAAGTGATCTCGTATCATGGTACGGTACGACCCGATGGATCAACTCAACTTGGAGGAGTATATAAATGTATTATTGTCTTCTTAAGCAAGTCATTTGTGAGATTTCGGGTTTTCGTTTTTGGGTTTCTAGGTGAGAGCTTCTTGCCGCTAGTTTGAGTGTTCTTAAGAGATCTCCATTGTAATTTTTCTTCTAACATAATAAATCATCTTTTTCTTCGCCTCAACACATCATACCGATATGTGAATCTTGTTAAATCTCTATGTCTTATGTGAATCTATTTATTTTCATCACTTTTCCTTGATGTTTGTTCTAACATAAAGTTGTACTATCTTCAGAATATTCATTTAGTTTAACAATCATTTCAAAATCATCAGTATTACAATCTTTGGCATTTTCTTGGTATAAAACGATGATAGATAGGGATTTGCTTATTCTTGTTCTGTATTGATTGTTAGCTATTTGTGCGGAAATGCCACCAGAGAAAATGCTGCCCTTTGCCGCTCAAGTGGTAAGGATATTCCATCTAGTGCAAATATTTTGTGCAAAGACGAAGTTATCTGACTTGTGCTTGTGGCATTTTCTGCAGGCAGCTGCTCGATGCAGAGCTTTAGGGGCTCGAAGTGGTCTTCCATGGCGAACAGATCCATGTCTAGCTCCTTTTTTATGCTAGAGCACTAACATATCAACTATTTGTGTTGGAAATCAATTAAAGGGGTAGTTGTTAGATGCGCTAAGCTGCCTGAGCCCCCCCCCCCAAAGATGCCTTTTCTGGAGTGGTTTCTGTATTTGTTGTGATAGTATGTCATTAAGCATTGTATATTTGGTGTTTACCTACTAAAATTCAGAATGATGAAGTTTAATTTGCTCGATGGAATCTAATTTGAATGCGTAAAATTATTCGGAGTTGTCATATCCTGGCTTTGATATAACTTGTTGGGACTCAAGTGTAACTCATACTTAAAAATTAGCTGTTAAGAGAAGGATGCTTAAGTCCATTTGATGAAGTGTGGTGGAACCACATTTGGATGGAACTGTTGGACGGTTTTAGTCTCTTGGTCCTCATCGTCCTCCCTTGCATGGTTTTAAAAATTGGATCGGATTGGTCAAGATCGTCTAGATTAGTTTATTATTGGTCATGTTCGATTTTCGATACTGATCCAATCCTTATCAATCCACTCATAAGGTATAATGATAAAATGGTCCAAAATACCAATTAAAATGACTGATCTGACCTGAACCTTGCTCTTTGGGGTTTTAACCTCTTGGTCATCACCAGCGTCACCCCCCCCCCAAAAAAAAACATAGTTAATTCGAAAACAGATATGTACGATGATTAAACGAACTAGAAATAATAATACTTTTTAATAATTCGATACAACTAAAATACATACAACAATACAATACTGATTTAATATGTATAATACGGTTTCTGTAGAAGTTTAAATATGGCATATACAGCACACATAAAATTGAAATTTAAAACTAAATAAGCTTTAAATACCTATGCAGGATTAGTTGCAATGTCAAAGCCAAAAACTATTAATAGAGTATTATTGTGATTATTAAAACCAATACTTAGGTAAATAGTATTGTAAGCGATTACATGCATGAGATTGGGAGATGATTTCAAACTTGTAGTTATTTCCCACAAAATACATGTTAAAATACCTATTTGCTTAACGGAGAAAATTGGAAAAGATAAAAAGAGGAGGGAGAAATTGATACTTGTTTCTCACAAATTACTAGAAATATGAGTGTTTGGATAAATGGGTTGAGAAACTTACCAAACAAGATCATTTAATGCAATAATTATTATCTCATGATGTGGCACTTAACTTTTCCCACCCATTCACTTCCAAAGTCTTACCAAAATTAGAAGGACTTCATAGAAAAGTTGTTTTATGTCAATATTTCTTTCTCCTATTTCCTCTCTATTTTTATAGAATTTCACCGCACCTCCATTTCCTCTTATTCATTGAATTCCACTAAAATTTATATATATTCTATTACCTCATTTCCTTCTCTTTTCTTGTTGACCCAACCCACAACATGTGAATCCACTCTCAAAAGTTTTCTGCCCCTTTTTATCCGACAAACAAATGAGCCAAATAGGGAATCCACATCATGATTTGAGGAATCGGATCAGAATTGACCTTGACCGATCTTGATTCTTGATTCTTGATTAATAACATATTGGTAAATCAATATAGACAAAGGGTAAAATAGTCCAAACAACGAATTTTTTTTTTGAAAGCAAGAGTAATTCTATCATCAATATCTGCCTTGATGGATCTCGTTCTCCATACCAAGTTCTCAAACCTTGATCCACATCCCACCGCAATAGGCACCATCACCGCTTTTACCCCTTTTGTAAAATATCCTCTCTCTCTCTCTCTCTCTCTCATCACTTCATGAGCAGACAGAAAATGTTCAATATGGTTACCATCCTCAAGAAATCGATATCATGTTCTAAATTCACTCCATCACCCAACACCATTCCTTCCTTATCCATTCTATTGGAGACTTAGGTTAATTTGAACACAAATCCCATCCATTGAGATGTACGTGTTTCAAAGCTTTAGTTGCTTCAATAGTGAATAGTGCACTACCACTATGGAGATTAATTGCAGAAAGTGAGTTATCATTGAGTGGGATTAGTGAAGCCCTGTACTGCAGTGACAATATATAATCCCAATTTGTGGATGGACATGAAAAAATAATTAAATGCTTTTTTGATTCATTTCTCTTTTTTTTTTGGCTAAAGACGAGTATTCAGACCTTTGGCCCGGGGGTCTACACTGACCCCACAACTGCATGGATCGGATCATATCGGGGTTGAATGAGAACTATTCAACTTTCACTAAAAGCAATGAAGAACACTAAACACCCATGTGTGAGTGGCCCCAAGGAAGTCAGAGGAGTTGAACTTAGAACCACACGCTTCCTGAGGTAAAGGTCTCTTGTCAACTTGGCTACCCATTGGGGTTTTTGATTCACTTCTCCGAAATCTCTGTAATCGTTGAAAATTAAAATTAACCATGGTCATATCAATCTAAATTTCATCACCAAAGCCCGGGTAGAGATGCATGGTTGTGACTGAATGCAAAATTTGATCAAAGTGTGGTGGAACCTTTTAGTCAAATGAAATTCGCCAATTTTCAAATACACACACAAGTTACATAAAAAAAGAAAAGGTACAATTTATCAATACATAAACTGAAATCATTTGGTTTTGCCAAATGCATTTATTCAATCATCCATATGACAGTCTTAGATCCATTAATTTGATCCTATATATACTGTTTCAGAACTCCAGTGTTCGTGTGATCTTAGGCATCCATCAACTTCCAATATTGAAAGCTATTATTGCCAAGAATGAATCTGACATGAAAAGAACCAATGAGGCACTAGTAGCTAATTTGAGTATCAAAGACTTCAAACCAGACCTCCAAAGGACCAAAATGAGTGCCACACCTATAACCACAACAACAATTGATGTGGCTAAGGATACATTGCAAGCAATGTAGATGCACTTCAGTGTTGGTTTAGCTTTTCCTTTGCTAATTTGCAAGAAGGCAAAGATCTCGCTGGATGCTGCAGAAGTCAATAAGTTACTGACAATGAGAAATATTTTGTTAATGGAAATTCCTACCTCAAGACGATCAACTTCCTCTGTCCTAGGAGCCTGAACTTTAACTTCAACTTCCAATGTCCTAGGAACTTCAGGGTCTCTAGGTACTTCCTATAACTCACATTCAACAAGTAATTAGAACTCCATTTTCTTAACACAAAGATGCATAATTATCAGACTAGAATAATAAGGGGACATAGTTCATGTATAGTCCTCTAGCTTGCATACATTCATTATATTCTGACTCTGTAAAGAAAAAAAGAGGAGACACATGTGATACAGCGGAATTCACTACTCCCCATAATCCCATATCATAGCACATCAATCGGGAAGCTTGCTTATATTGGTTCAAAAAGAAAGGGAGGCAAGAGAAGAAAAGAGGAAAGGGGGTGATTCACCACCACTTATCTGGTTGGCCCATGCCATAAGGTGATGAGAAGATATTATCTTTTCCCACACCTTCATTTCATCACATCCAAAATCACTTCCATAATAGCTGATGAAGAAGAAATCTTAAGATCTCAGATAACCTTCCTAATGATGTTTGTGAACTAAGTTCTGCTACTGTGAGTAGAGAAGGACAGCTAGGCTTCTGCAAGTTCTTTTTATGGCTTGTCATTGCTCGATTTATGGGAAACTGTTCCTATGTTCCATTGTCTTGGCTTTCCTAGTAATGATCTTCAAGTACCATTTTCTTGGGTTTGTTTCTCTGGCAAGGTTTTTGGGGCCTTCTGAATCAGGGAAAGCCTTAAATTCCTGCCATTCTTTCTTCTTTATTGTTGATGGTTATGAACTAGGAGTTGATTGTCGTATCCTTTTATATAAAACTCATGTGGGTTTTTACTTTTTATTTTCATTATATTTTGTAAGGGCACATATTATCTAGATTTTTTTCTTTAGCTGGTTTTGTTTTCTGTGTTTAGGGTAATTGTTATTGTTCAAAGATGATGACCGGATTGGCCTTTAGTTTCCATCTATGTATTTTTTTCTTGTAATATCTATCTGCTATTTTATTGACTTCTCTTTTCCTAGTGTTATGATTTTGTTTCTATTTTTCTCTTTCATTTCTTCTGTACAATAAAATATTGATTGTGATTTGACTGTTATATTTAATTGGTTGATGATATTATTTTATCCATTCACCCCAATAGGTTTGAGTTGTTTGGAAATGTTTAGAATCTAGAAAGTGGGAGGATGAAAAGTTAAACGATACCAGTTTCTGTCTGAAAAATTCCACTAGTTGCAATATACTGAATTAACCCATCAAATTGAACGATACTCATGCTGCTTCCTATTGCTACTTTTTCTGCTATTGTGCTATCTAAACTTAGAGATAAAGAAAAGATACACGTGTTATATGAAAGCGAATGTTTGTTTTATGATTTTTTTTTTTTTTATTTATTGCTGTCATTATTCAATCAGCAATTAAATACTAGGATGAGAGTTTTTTTTAGTTTGGGGGTGGGGGGGGGGTGGCTTATGATTGAATCTTCCCAAATCTAGGGTTGTGATTATTATTTTTTTGGTAGCCTTTGTATAGAAGTAAAGTAAGGAGTTGTGTGTTCATGTTGTTAGTTTCATGCTTAGCAGGGCTGTCAAGAATTCGTTTGCTCAATCCTCTCATAAAAGTAAGTTGGGTGATAGATTGGCTTGGTGGTGGACATATATATGTAGAACGCTTTGGCTTTGCCAATCTATATCGGTACATTAGGTAGACAGTCGGCACATTATTATAGTTTGTCGTAATAAGCATGTGGCTGATGTATAGTGGTGTGTCAGGTAGACAACCGGCATTTTTTAATCAGCCATAACCAGTCAATCTTTTTGCATGGATCCTTGCGTTTGTCCTTGCTTGGAACCTCCATGTAACCGACTCCATTAAGTTGGGATAAGTCTTTGGTTGTTGGTTGTTGGTTATTATTCAATCAGAATTGCTCTCATTTTATTATCGTATGTGAGTCTTTAACTCAAACAAGTAGAGCAGCTGGGGATTCCTCAAAAGATGGTGGTTCAAATCCATCAAGGCTCTTCGAATTTTCTTAGTCTTATTTCCTAAATTTTCATGTATATAATACTTCAGGTTTGGAAAGATGGGATCCAGTATATTACTTGGTTAGTAGTTTCTGCCCACTAAAATCAAATTTTCTTTTAGTCTTATTCGTTTAGATTGTGCTTATTATCTATGGTTTAGGGAATAAGTCTCCGGATATCAGGATTCAAAATTATATATATATATATATATATATAATGCTGCAAAGGGCCCATCTTGATTCTGGAAAGCAAGAACAAAGCTTGTAAACAAAAATTCTAAATATTGGTACATACGGATATCGTCGATTGACGTGATTCATTGTAATAGAATTATTTTATTTTTGGCGATGGTAGTATGTTTGTTGTCACGGAAAATAAACTTCGGCGATGGTTTATTATCCTCCATCGTGGAAAATAAAATTTGAGGGCTTGTTTTCTTGGCGAGTTTGTTTTTTCTACTATCTGCTATTCTGTCCTCCTTCCTGCTTTTCTCTCTAACCCTAACCCTCATTCCTGCATGAACTCCCCCCATTCTCTCCTATTGTTCTCCCCCTTGAAATTTTTTTGAATCTGATTTCAGTTAATTGTTTCTACTACTTTTATTAATGTTCTAGCATATTTTGATCTTCTAAACATATTTATTCTGGTTGCTTAGGGCCCGTTTGATAACGTTTTTGCCGTTTCTGTTTCAAGAAATGGCAGAAACGTAAATTTCTGTTTCTAGAAACAGAAACGGAATTGAAGGTGTTTGATAAGTCATGTTTTTAGAAGTCGATAGTAACCAATGAAAGAATGGCCACAAGTCGTTTCTAGAAACGGCGAAACAAGTTGAACTTGTTTCGCCTAGGTCGTTTCTTGAACCATAAATAAATAAAAAATTTTATTTCTATTTCTGAAAATAAGTGAAACGGAATAGTTTTATCAAACGCTTTTTACTCCGTTTCTGTTGTTTCTTGAAACAGAAACGGCAGAAATGCGTTTCTTGAAACGTTATCAAACGGGCCCTTAGTTTCTGAAGAATTTCTGGTTCTGCAACTCTGTTCATGGGCTTCCTTGATCAATTAGGGTTTGTTATTGGTGAACCATATAGATATTCAGTAATGAATACGATGTGGATCCATTCCAAGGCCCCTTGTTCAAAACCTCAAGGCAGTGGGACGATTCCTTCTGTGCCCAAGCCCAGTACTTAAATCAATCCTGAAAGACGGAAGGAGGGGGACAGAGCATGAGGAAAAGGTAGGCAGAAATCAAAAAGGCAGGCGAAGCCATAAGAGATAGGTGGGCAATCAGGTAAGCAAAGAGTCCTAGGTGTTAACAACCATTTGAGCCACTATCGTTCAGAATTTATATGGTAATATTGTTGTGTCTAACCAAAAGACAATCACAAGCTCCTTCAATTAAGGGTTAATGAATTGCTACAGTAATTAATTTTTCTTATGTTTAATCTTTCACAGTCCGTAGAGGTAGAGGGTAGATGGGAAGAACAAAGGCTCTTGACTGTGAATGGACACAACCATGCTAGATATGACATTGCTATTTCTGTGTATATTTCCCCATCTAGGTATTGGACTTGATTGTGAGGCCGGATCAGGTCCACATACGAGATTGTTCTCGTATGGCCCTGGTCTGGTGGATTGGAGTTCATTAAATATGGAAAGAGAAAGTGAATTCCAATTCTCCGGACCAGGGCGTACAAGAACAATCTCGTGCGTGAACCTGGTCCAAACATGATTATAAGTCCCTGCTCATGTTACAAATGAACCTTGAGAAAAAGATTTTGGCCTGCCAGCTGAATTTTTTCCCTCTACATTTATTGAAAATGGTGGTTTTCCTCAATCTGATACTCCAGATACTCTCCTTAAACAGGCTATCCATGTTATTAGTTGTGGATATGTAGAAACTTACGGTTGGGGATAAGAAATTTAGCATTTGTTGTACCTCTAATTGCAAAGAGCTTGATATTGAAGACCTTTCTATGCCCTATGATTGGTAATATCTGTATCATCCATATGTTATCAGTCTAAATAAGAATAGGGATGTTGTTTTCCGTCTGGCTGTGTGTCCCTGTGACACAGGATTTGAAATGACCACCACACCCCTCCTAGTTGATGCACGAGCTTGTGATCTCATTGGCTAGGGCATTGGCGCAGGGGCCACGCTCCCAGACAAAAAACTTTTTGTCATAATTATAATCATAGATTCTACCCTGGTATAAACTTTGATTTCTGTATCATAAAAACACCAGAGTAAATAATATTCATCATTCAAGTTCTCACTTATCCTTTGTGTGAATATTCTGAAGAGAACTAAATATCATATAACTTTAACTTTTTTTTTCTTTTTTTTAATGAGAGAAGGAAAACTTCATTAACTGATTTATTTGAGAATATCGAAAATTGGTTTCTGTATCTAGAATTCTAATTTTCCTATACATAATCAAAACAGAAATATACTTAACTAATATCATACATTTGTTTAAGGACTTGAGACAAAAACTTATTTAGGAGAATGAGCCTTCTTGACATTGGCCCGCGAGGTCTTATTGGATTCAGTAGCTTTCATGATAGACCTACTTTTCGTTGGTTTAAAAAGGTTGTCTCACTGTGAATCATGTAATGGCTTTTGTTACTTTTGGGTATCTAGATGTGTGAGATCAGGTCTGAATAAATTCTTTGTCGATTGTTTTCAACTGGCAGTGTTTGGATCATAATAGAGAGTTAAGAAAGATTTTTTTTTGTTTTTGGGTGGGGAGTGAGGGGACATTTGATTTTCAGCCTAAATGTCACTGCCACTAGCCGGGATCTTTTGGTTTCTCTTGTTATCATGACATCTTAGTTATAAATTATGTGCTTGTATGGTGTTTCAATGAAGGGTAATGGGAGGATCTCCAGAAGGACCTGCATAATCCTTGATTTATAGCAATGGTTGCAGTTGAGAAAAACTTTCTGGATTCTAGGTTTGTCATTAAAGCATTCACTATTATTATTGAGATACAAGACTATTAGTGAATATCGAGTTATCCCATTCTGGGTAACTCAATATTCTACTTTCTCTCTCTTGGAAAGTCTATATCACATGTGCCATTCATGGAAATTCTATATTGTGTATGAGTCACTCTTAGTCACATACCATCAGCCAATTAGGGTTACCACCTCTTGTATATAAAACATCATAATCAATGAAATTCTCAACAAGATTCACAGCCAAAACATTGTGTTAGCATGGTATCAAGAGCCACAAAGGCTAACGCCCTCTAGCCCTAGTCGGCTTCCTCTTCTTCATCCCTCCCTCCTTCTTTCCCTCTTTCTCATCGATCCTCGGCACCATGTCCATCACGCCTACAATCGATGAGCATTTAGCCACCTCTGGCATTACCACCAGCCCCTCCCCTTCTCCCACCTATGGCTCAGCGCACCATTTTCTTTCCATGTGACTCCCATCTTCCAACTTTCTCCTATGTAAGGTGCAAGTTGTCCCCTTTCTCATCAGTCAAGACCTCTATGGTCATATTGATGGAACCAAACCATGCCCTACTGATGCTGCTAGTGCTTCTACATGGCTTTGTTAGGATGCTTGCTTCATGAGTGTGCTTATTGCTTCACTCTCTGAATTTGTTCTGCCTCTCATTCTTGGGAAAGATACCAGCAAAGACATCTGGACAACCCTTCACACAGCTTTCGGTTCAGCCTCTGCAATGCGTCTACTCTCTCTTCATATCACCGTTCAATAGATCACACAGAAACATGATGAATCTGTGACTGACTTTCTTCGACGTGCCAAGACCCTCGCCAATGAACTTGCTAGGGCAGGGAAACCTCTTCAACTAGAGGACTTCAATGTCCAAATTTTTTGTGGTCTGCGTAAGGATCTTTGAGATATCATCCCTACACGACTTGGGCAGCCAGAACTCATCTCCTACACCGATTTGCACGATCTCCTTCTCAGCAATGAATGTATTCATTCCTTCAATAAGGTAACACTATTTGACACAGCCGCCTCTGATGGTTCTATGTCTGCCGACACTGCTCAAAAGGATGGCTCCTCCCCCTCCGCCAACATTGCCTCAAGTCCTTCCTCCTCTGGCCGAGGTACTTCAAGAGGTCATGGGGGTAGGGGTGGTCGCGATGGCCGTGGCCGTGGTGGTCATGGTGCTTCTCAGGGAGGCAGTCTATGGTGCTCTATTTGTCAGCGCATGAACCACTCTACTGCCACCTATTACTATCGTCCCCCTGGCCTACCTTACCCATACCATTACCAAAACCAATGTCCTCCTTATAACCCTGCCTCTACCAACCCCTATCACCAACCAGCCGCCCATTACACCAATCCTAACCCCCCCCTCTCCTTCCCTACCCACCCCAACTGCCATCCAATCTAACCTGGTATCCTGATACCGGCGCATCTCACCATGTCACCCCAGATCTCCACTCCCTCTCATCCTATGACACCTATGCTAGCCAAGATCAACTACATGTAAGAAACGGTAAGGTTTTACTCATTCACCATGTTGGTACTTCCGCTTTGCCCTCTAATAATTCTAACATTCCTTTTCGCTTATCTAATGTTCTTCATGTACCGACTATTTCGAAACCACTTCTTTCGGTTTAGAAATTTGCCTGGGACAACCATGTTTTCTTTGAATTTCACCCATCTGACTTTCTTGTCAAGGATCAGGTGACCAAGGCAACACTCCTTTCAGGACCGAGTAGTGGAGGTCTCCACATCGTTAATTCCAGTTCCCCCTCTCCTAGTGTCCACATTGCTGAACGTACGTCCATTGACGGGTGGCATTAGTGTTTGGGTCATCCACACGAGCGTCTTTTGCGTCATATACTTATGGTCAATAAGTTGTCATGTCAGTCCACACGGCTTAGTCGTCTATGTACTGCTTGTCGGTTTGGCAAGGCTTCTCGTCTTTCTTTAGGCCCCTCCCCCTCTCATAGCTTGTATCCCTTAGAGTTAATTTATAGTGATGTTTGGGGTCCATCTGCGACTGCTTCCGTGGATGGTCACCGCTTTTTTGTAATTTTTGTGGATGCTAACACGAAGTTTATTTGGTTCTTTCCTCGTATTCATAAATCTGAAGTTTTCTCAACTTTTGTGCAATTTCAAAGTTTAGTTGAGCATCACTTTTCTCGTAAAATCAAAGTTGTCCAAACAGACTGGGGTGAAGAATTTAGAACTCTTCCCACCTTCTTTTTGAAGATGGGGATTTCCCATCAACTTGCATATCCCCACACCCATAAGCAGTAGGGTTCCATTGAAAGGAGACATTGCCACATTATTGAGACAGGTCTCTCCCTGCTTGCCCATGGGTCTGTGCCCATGAAATTTTGGCACTTTGCTTTTGAGTCTGCCATTTTTCTTATTATTATGGGGTCTTACATGTCTTTGGTTGCACTTGTTTCCCTTTCTTTAGTCCTTATAATCGTCACAAAACAGACTTTGGTCTGCAAAGTGTGTTTTTCTTGGTTATAGTCCTCGTCATACTAGATATCGGTGTCTAGATCTCTCCAGTAATCGGACTTATATCGCTCGTCACGTTCGCTTTGACGAGTCCTCTTTTCCATTCCGTCCCTCCTTTATACTTGGTCCACCGCCCATCTAATGTCCACCAATACTGCCTTGGGCATCATTGCCCATTCAGCCTCCCATCTCTCCCTCTACACCTACCACTCTACCCTTCCCAGCACTTCCCTCACCTATGCTACCACCCACTTTACCTCCCATTACTCCAATGGCCAGCCCTTCTCCACTTCAGTCACCTTCTCCCATGCCCTCACCCTTACCGTCTCCCACCACACCTAGTCTGGCCTCACCTCCCTCACCACCCTTGCGCACTCGACCCCTAACCGACCTCTATACCTCCCCATTAGTGCCTTTAGCATCCTCACCTATTCCATTGGGTCTGCAACTCGCCTCCTCCCCACCCACACCGCCAACTCCACCTACTAGACTGCACAGGATGCAGCTGTGACCTCGCTCCAACCCACCTCATGCCCGCACCTCCTCTCCCTCTACACTCAAACCCACCTGCTTCTCCCAAGCCAAAAAATCCCCTGAGTGGCATGCCGCTATGATAGAAGAGTTCAATGCTCTCATCTGGAACCCCACTTGGTCTCTCATTCCTCGTACCTCAGTTATGAACTTAGTTGGCTGCAAATGGGTGTACAGAATAAAGAGGAAATCAGACAGTTCTCTTGGGTGCTACAAAGCACGTCTGGTTGCCAAGGGCTTTCACCAACAACCGGGTATTGATTTCACAGAGACATTCAGCTCTATTGTGAAACCCACCATAGTGAGATCAGTCCTCACAATTGCCATCTCTCAAGGGTGGGCTATTCGTCAGTTGGATGTGCACAACGCGTTCCTCCATGGCATTCTCTCTGAAGAGGTATTTATGACTCAACCCCCTGTGTTTGAAGATCTCACCCATCCATCTCATGTCTGCAAGCTCCATCATTCCTTGTATGGCCTCAAGCAAGCCCCACGGGTATGGTTCCAAAGACTCTCTCGGTACCTCACTCGGATTGGGTTCTCTGCTTCTCAGACAGATCCCTCTCTCTTTATTTACAAACAGGGAATTGTAACCACTTATATATTGGTGTATGTTGATGATATTCTTGTCACAGGGAGCAGTGCATCTTTTATCTCTGATCTCTTGGGTAGGCTTTCAACCGAATTCTCTATCAAGGATTTGGGCAACCTTTATTTCTTTCTTGGCATCGAAGCTCTACCTCATTCCAAGGGTATAGTTCTGTCTCAATCTCGTTACATTTCAGATCTTCTAACATGGGCAGCCATGGTTGATTGCAAGACAATACAGACCTCTATTTCCACCACCTCAAAGCCATCTGCGCAAGGGGGTGCTCTGATGGCTGGTGCGACTAAGTATCGATCTCTTGTTGGCACCCTTCAGTACATCACCTTGGCATGGCCTGATGCCTCCTTCTCTGTGAACAAACCCTGTCAATCTATGCATGCCCCAACAGAGGACGATTGGTCCCTGGTCAAGCGCATCCTGTGCTATCTCAAGCTTACTCGCATGAATGGTCTTCTCTTGGAATGGTCCTCTGATGTGACTCTTCAAGCCTACTCTGATGCAGGTTGGGCTGGTAGCAACGCTAATAGACGCTCTATTGGCGGGTATGCGATCTATTTAGGCCCTAACTTGATATCATGGAACTCCAAAAAGTAGAAAACCGTGGCACGCTCCTCCACTGAGGCTAAGTATAAAGCCTTAGCCAATGCCTCTAAACTGATTTGGCTTGAAGCTCTTTTCAAGGAACTTGGCTTTTCGTTGCGCGGTCCTCTAGTTCTCTGGTGTGACAATATCGGGGCTACCTATCTCTCTACAAACCCAGTTTTTCATGCCCAGATCAAACATGTGGAAATTGAATTTCATTTTGTCAGTGAACAAGTCGCCAATCGCCTACTCTCGGTTCAGGTCATCTCTACCAATGACCAGTTAGCCGATATATTCACCAAAGGGATGCCCACAACCCGTTTTCAGTTCATACGGGACAAGTTGAAGATTCGACCCTCTGATTCTCCAACTTGAGTTGGTGTATTAGTGAATATCGAGTTCTCCCATTCTGGGTAACTCAATATTCTACTCTCTTTCTCTCTCTCTCTCTTCGAAAGTCTATATCACATGTGCCATTCATGGAAACTCTAAATTGTGAATGAGTCATTCCTAGTCACATACCATTAGCCGATTATGGCTACCACCTCTTGTATATAAAACATCATTATTAATGAAATTCTCAATAAGATTCACAGCCATAACACTGTGTTAGCAAGGACCCATGTAGTTATAACGTCAAGCCAAAAAATGGTTAAAAGAGCATTCTTGTGATTGTTGAAACCTGTAAAAAATAGTGCTTACATATGAAGAATATTGTACACTATCATGCACAGGAGAGGATCAGAAAGGGAATCTAAATGCTTTTTTGATTCAGTTCTCTGAAGTCTTTGTAATCATTGAAAATCAAAATTAATCATGGTCTTACGAATCTAATTTTCGTCACCCAAAGACCGGGTAGAGATGCATGGTTGTGACTGAATGGAAAATAGGATAAGTGTGGTGAAACCTTATAGTCAAATTGTTATGGCTAAAACAAGTATGACCTAGTGTTTGCCGAATGGCCTTGAGATGTAGGGGAAGCCAAACGGTCCAACCAACCATAATCCACCTAATCTAAGGTGGGCACCCAAGACAGGAGTCAACTGACCAACAACATTAAGAGAACTCCAAGAGTCCAACGGCATTAAGAGAGCTCCAAGAGTCGAATGGCTAGGGAAGCTCCACTGCAAGGGGTTCATGCAACTATACATCCCGAGAAGTTCAATCCATTAGCTAACAGGATATACGTTGCTCAGAACTAGTAGCCAGGTAGCCATGTCATCTACCCTCTGTCGATCGGTCCACGACCTTGACAGCATCGTCTAGAAGTACCCCGAAAAGGAGTTGATTGAGCGTAGCCTACGTACCATAAGACTCGGATCGAATCCAAGCAAGACACCCATTGAAATGTCAAATCTTCCCTCGAAGGAAGGGGATCTCACCATATTCTCCGAGATATGGCCAATATGGGAGAATCCCATAACGGAAACAATCTTCACATTCACTTCCCTACTACAACTCTTGCCAGATCTAGACTCCTACCTATGATAGACAACTACCAAATTGGGACTCTCCACAGAAAACTGTCATCTTCAGCTATAAAAACCCAGGTAAACCCCTTTCCAGATGATCGATCTTTTTCCATTCTTATTAGAATTATCTGTTTGCAAGGAATCTGACTTAGGCATCGAAAAGTTCCCTACCAGATCGGTCTGGTGTTCATTCTCTTGTGTCTGTTCTCCTGTGCAGGATCCAGAAGCAGCCTAAGTGCAGTTTTCTGGTGCAACTCAAATGAAATTCTCCAATTTTCACTTATACACAATTTACATTAAAAAAAAAAAAAAATGTGCAATTCATCTATACATAATGCACCACTGATTCTACCAAATGCATATATTCAATAATCCATATGACTGTCTTGGAACACCAAGGGTACGTAGTATGATCTTGTCCATCAACTTCCAATATTGAAAGCTATTATTGCCAAGAATGAATCTAACATGAAAAGAACCAAAGTGGCACAAGTAGCTAATTTGAGTATCAGAGACTTCAAACCAGACTTCCAAGGGATCAAAATGAGTGCCACACCTGCAACCACAACAACGATTGATGTGGCCAAGCATACACTGCAAGCAATGTAGATGTGCTTCAATGTTGGTTTAGATTTTTCTTTGCTCATTTGCAAGAAGGCAAAGATCCCGCCGGAAGCTCCAGAAGACAAAAAGTTACTGACAAAGAAAAATGTTTTGTTAATGGAAATTCCTGCCTCAAGACGTTCAACTTCCTCTGTCCTAGGAGCTTGAACTTCAACTTCATCTTCCAATGTCCTTGGAGCTTCAGGGTCGCTAGGTACCGGTTCCTATAATTCACATTCAACAAGTAATTAGAACTCCATTTTCTTGACACAAAAGATGCATAATTTTCAGAAAAGAATAATAAGGGAACATGTCAAGTAGTACCTCTAGTCTTCGACGATGGCCAATTGGAATTCCGGCATAGTTCATGTATGATTGTAACAATAGAAAACCATAAAGATTCATCAATCTGATATTCCATCTCGGCACATTTTCAGGAACAATGTCATCGTTACCTGAAAAGGAATTTAAAACATATATAACGGTGAATTGTGAACATGGTAATAAAAACCTCTTGGCCAAAGTTTCTTGGGAGGCATACAAATCCCTGTTTGGCAATGTTTCATGCCCTTGAAGGGCATAATAATGAGTCCCTCTTTGCCAAATTGTAATAATCCCTAGGACCTTGTGGGAGACATTGACTATCTTCAATAAATTGTTTCAGTGAAACCAGAGAGGAATTTGTGAAGAACATACCATGAGAAATATTGTTGGAAGGCATAATCATGTTGTTTGGTGATGACATCAAAGATGTTCCTGAGATCAATTGCAATAAATATCTTTAGATCAATCTTGTGAAGTTTATCAGTAACATGGACATGATAATCCAATCACACATTCACATCCAAATTAAAGGTTGACCACCAGTTTGACTAACTTTGAAGCCAGCCCCGCCCAATATTGATCTGGCCCAAGCCCAATCCACTGGATTGGGGCTGCAACGGGCAAAGCTCGGGCTTAATAACAACCAAGGGGCTGAAAACCACAGCCCAACCGAGATATTTTTTGGGTGGGCTTCCTGCAAACACTGGTTTTCGGGCCCAACTTGTGACCCTAATAAGTGGTATGTCAGTTTTTTTAAATTGGATTGCGTCTAAAAAAAAAAAGGCATACAAATACAATGATAGAGAGCATTAAATATACACATTTATATGGATTTCAAGCTCGTTAAAGATTTATTTATTTATTTTATTTTATCTTTTTTGGAGAACAAGAAAAACACCTACCTCCCATGCTTGATCTATATATAAATTTAAACAATATAATTGTTTAAATTGATTCAAAATATTAATTTTATAATTAGCACTCTCTTGAAAAAAATCAATTGCCTTTTAAGAGAAGACCCCTTCTGATTTTCATCTTCTCTACACCGAATCCCTTATCTTCTTTACAATCTCCAGAACTTTCCTCTTCATCTCCTCCCCCCTTTTTCTTCCTTACTCATCACCATCTTAACAACTCTCTCCACCTCTTCCATCCCAACCCAACTCGCCACTCCCCCTCATCAATTCCACATACACAGCCATCTCCTCCTCCATTATCTTCGAATCAGAAGCATGTTCCCCTGCAATTGGCCAAACTCTCCAACACCGAATTCCATCCACAGTGACTCAGAAACGCTACTATTGATCTTGGTGACAGAATCTCCAACTGAGGCGCCCATCTATTCACAACCCTTCTGGCAACCACTCTGCTTTGAACTCAGTTTTAATGTCGAACCTAATCGTTGACCTCACGACCCAGACGAAGGGCTTCCGACTAACCTCCAAACCCATTAAGTTTCATAATTAGGGTCGTTCTGATTGTGTTATGAGACCCAAATGAGATGTATAGAACCGAATCTGGTGGATGAGAACTCAACCAACTGACGCAGTTTTCTGCGGCGATTCCTGGTTGCTTTCCTGATCGAGAGAAGAACACATAATATTTGAGTAAATTACAGCCGGGGTTGTATGGTTTTATGGAGGAATCTTGCGGGAGTTGCGGGGGTAGGGGTGGGAGGAGAGAGAGAGATGGCTGATCCAACACCAATACCCAAGACCCTGGGGTGAGGGAGGATGGAAGTAGAAGGTGATGGTGGAGGAGGCCGGAGGGCGAGGGTGGCACGAAGGAGAGGGAGAGAGTGCAGGGAATGGGGCCGCGGATTCGCGGGAGAGGTGGAGGAGGGGGTGCGGGAGAAGCAAAGGTAGAAGGCTAGGGCCGGGGAGGGGAGATAGATTTAAAAAAATATATAATAATAAATAAATAAAATAAAATAAAATAAAAACAAATTTGGCGATTAAAGGCAAAATTAGGAATTAAAAAAGTTTTGGGGAAATGAATGCTCTTGGTCACATAGCCCTACGCCTAGAGAGAGTGGGTGGCAAAATGATGTTTCACCCTTGTTTATGTCCATTTGCAATGTCATTGGCCCTAGTGCTAACGCAAGGGCTATGGGATCTGGGAGAGTTATTTTTGCCAAAAGTTTTGAGGAGAAAAAAACTTTGTTAGTCTAGTGTTCCCTATGCCCAGATATAGTTGGGTGTGAAATAACCCAACTGCCATTGTACGCTCTAAGTATTTTCATACCCAAACATAAAACCATTGGGAAAGAGAATGCTAATTGATCGTGTGACCCCTGTACCAGCATGGGTGCCAATGAGGGGATGCACAAGAGCATCAACAAATGAGGTTTTCATTTTGTAAGGGAGTAGAGCAGTCAATTCATTTGGGGGGTGTCAGGGCTTAGGCCACGCAACCAATTTGTGTTCTTGTTCTCTAAAACTAATTAATAAGACACCCTAAACATAATATTTGAAACATAAAGTTCAAGTCCTTGAACATAGTTTTTATTAACGTTGGGTATCTCAGCTGCATTTACCGTTTTTTAGCAAGGGTAATTGTTAGTGCTATATGATTTTTCAGCGGTAAAATTACGCTGCCAAATGTTAATGGGGGAGATGTAGAGGAGTAACACAACAATATCAACAATAGAAACTGGTTGCTAACCATACATGTGATAAAATTTCTGGCATATGAGATCAAGACTGGCTGATTTATATATGACTGGGGGAAATAGAGGAGGAATACAATAATTCAAACAAAAGAAATTGGGGGCTGACCATACCTGTGATTCGAAGAGACTGCAGATCAACTATAGGAGAGAGTTCTCAAGCTAGCAACATAGAGGAGCCCAACAATGAGATGCCGCAAAACAATATATCTAGTATATACTATATAGGAACACAACAGGGTAATTTCATGCATGTGAGGAGAGAGAGAGAAACAAACCTAGGTTATCCTACTAGTTCAAAGTACCTTTTCCCTACAAATCAATTGTTAATGTTCTCTATTGAAAACTTCCATAATCATTCTCTCCCAATAAATCCATAGTATCACCAGAGACAACCTTTGAATAACTCCCCAAGGATCAACCACATAATTCAACCTTCAAAAAAATAAATAAATAAATAAATAAATTCTTAAGCTTATATCGTTTGAGAGGGGCTTACGGCTGGCATTAGCTTCTACTCTTCACCAGAGATGCAACTCTCATGGCCGCCACCACCTTTATTTAGACCCCTTCACCCCATCCTTCCCACCACCACATTACTTGAGAGAAAGTCTTCTTCAGTTGTCTTCTCTTCTCAATTACAAACAAACATAACCAATGATACTCCTCTCGCTCCTATGATTGCCTCAACACTTCACCTTCCCAAGCAATTCTGCCAGCTCCCCAAGCTGTCCCATTCCCAGAAGACTTCCCTGAGTATCCAACCAAGAACCAATTCATTAAGTACCTTGAATCCTTCCTATGGCAATATTTTTGAGATCAACCCAAGATTCAATGAGTGTGTTCAGTCTGCTAAAGACTGCCTTGACAGAAAGAAAGAGAGAAAGAAAGAACGAAAGAAATAATGAAGAAGCTTGAATATATGAGTACAGAAATATTGGTAAGCTGTGGAGTTTCAATCATGGATCTTGAGGTAAATTTGTTAAGAAAGCGAACTGAATATGTTAAAGCAAGCTGATTGACAAAATCATTTGATTTCCCAGAGTGTTTCACCAGATAAATGCTTACAATTAAACAGGGGAAGCTATAATGTAAAAACAGAGACAAACAGAGAAAGCTACCAACAGCAGGAAAGGAAACACAAGCTAATAGCTGCAATGAAAGTAAAGCCATCACACCATGCTCTCACTCACAATAAACAGATACACAAAGAGGAAACATTATAAGCAATATTATGCGTTGGAAATTAAAATATAATTTTGAACCTGAGTGTCGCCCCAACTAACAGATAGAAGTTGAAGCTGAAAACAAAACCCTGTTTCAATTTGTTAGGCTTTGGTTTTGGAGGAGGAGGAGCAAGCTTTTAAGTTAAAATGTTTTCGTTAGAAAGAGACGAGATTTTTCCGCTAAATTTATTCTCACTTTGGCATTATGATCTCCAAACTACTTCAATCCTTATTCCTGGAAGGAAAGAAAGCAAAGCAAAGGTACATAAAAGACAAAAAAAAGCAAAGCCCGAATACATTGCCCAGTTGGCAAACGAAAACGAAGAATGTAACACCACCCGAATACGAAGAGCGAAACTCCAACCGAAAACGAAAGCAAAGGTCAAAGTCAAAAATGGAGGCAAACACAACCTCTTGACCCCAAATTGCCCAGTTGGCAATAGCAGCATAAACATCATCCTTTCGATTAAAAGTTGAAGCTGAAAAACGAAAGCCAAGGTAAAAAGTGAAAAATGAAGGCAAACACATTGCCTAGTCAGCAATAGCAGCATTTAACATCAACATCATCCAATTTGTTAAGTTTGTCTCGAATTCTTGACCCGTTTTGAAGATTGACCCGATCTGACATATTTTGGTGGTAACCCGAATGAAAATTTTTCTGAGATCTGTGATGGAAGCAGGGGGGTTGGGCCGATAGGTAGACCCACGATTTTGGAGTATATATAATGTCCTGTTGCTTGTTGAGAAAGTCATTGTATTATAAGGTTTTCACGTAGCTAGGGTTTCAGGGCGAGTTTTTTCTCACCGCTGCAAGGGTGTAAATCTCTCTTCTGCATAGTGAATCATCTTCTTCTTCGTCCGAGGACATAGCACACCACCTTGGTATGTGAGCCTCGTTAAATCTCTATATCGTACGGATCTATTGGCTCTTTATTATTCGTGTTTCTTGGTGTTTGATCTAACACAATCGATTCTGGTAGACGAATCTCACTATAGTTTGGTTTCCAAGAGCGACTATAGGAGTGGAAGGCTCATTCCCATGGGAAATAGACAGTTAAACATTCCCCACAAAGCTTCTGAACCGTAGAAGTGCAATTTCTGCATGTACAGCAACAAATAAAACCATCAAAATCAATCGAGGATTCCCAGTCTCAAATACATGTTTGCTTTACAGAACATATACATAAGCAGTCCATCATCTTGTGATGCACTGCCCCTTCTTCGTGTTTGGTATAAGACTAATATGTGTAATGGTTATTTCTTCAAAAACTTGAGAAATTGCAAGAAAAATAATAAAACCTGATGTTACACAAGTGCGCCAAGTTGGATGTACTGATTTGGTTATCATTTGGTTTTGGATTGCATGCTTTAAGCTTTATCATCTCCATAAATGTGCAGAGAAAGGAGGAGCTTAACAAATTTCAGTTTTCTCTCAAGGAGATGGACTTTGTGATAGTTGTACATAGAAAATTAGGTCATGCTAGGGGTGTCAATTCGTGGCCCAACCCGACTCAACAGATAGGGACCAACCGTTTATAGAACGGCCCAGCCCGGAACGTTTATTAAACTTGTCGGGCTTGAGCCCGGCCTATTTATAAATAGTCAGTCTCAGTCTTGCTACTTGGACCATCAGACGTCCGAACGAGACCGACTGTATAACACCCGATCGAGACCGGCCTATTATACACTGGCCTAACCCGACCCTTTAATGATTGTAGAATACCTATTTTACCCCCCAAATTAAAGAGTAAAAACTAAAAAGTAAAGACATGTTCACATTTTAAATAGTGGTTATATTCGGTATCATTTATTGATTTATTGTCATTTTTTTTTACTTGCATGAGTGGGCTGAAATAAAAGAACACATTTTAAAGAGGGTCCGTTTAAAAACCGGTTAAAAGCCGTTTAACATTAAACATGTCCGTAGCCCCGTTACAATTTGTTAGGCTTTTAAGTTAAAATGTTTTCTCGCGATATATTTCAACCCTTATATCTGTACCTGAGTGTGGCACCAATTAAAATGTTTTCTCGTGATATTTCAACCAATTAAAATGTTTTCTCGCGATATATCGCGATACCCTTATTCCTACCAATTAAAATGTTTTCTCGCGATATTTCAACCCTTATTCCTACCAATTAAAATTAAAGAAGCATCTTCTTGCGGGATAGAAATGTGGGTAGATATAATGGATCCTTGAGAAGAATATAGAGATGGAAACCCAAACTCGTTGAGAAGAATGTACAATAAGATCAATACAATTGATACAATACCGATAACTAAAGTATCAACTTCAAGGAAAGAAATTAAAGAAGCATCTTCTTGAAAAGAAATTAAATGAAAGTGACAACAATGAAAGTGAAGCCATCACGCATGCTTACGATAAAAAGATACAAAGATCAAACAATATAAGAAAAAAAACTCATATTTTTCAACGATCCACCAACCAGTCTCTCTTTACCAAGAAAGAAAAAACCAACCCGCCTCTCTACCCCAAAACAAGCATCTTCTTTCCATGCAGTTGATTGGAATTTTAGGAAATTTAAAGTCAATTAAGTCTTTAGTGTTTAGTCATGGAATAAACAGGATAAGAATTTTAAAGTCAAATAAGTCTTTGGTGTTTAGTTGCATCATTCCCTCAAGGATGAGGATTCTGAGGGAACAAACACATTGTGAAGCGATACAGGAAAAAGAAGTAAAAAACACATTGTGAAAGATGTGATCGAAAAGGATTGAGTTTAACAATGTGAAACAAAACCTAATTGCGATGTATCCAAATGAAGTAGCAGGTAATAATCAAGATACCAGAAAAAGAAGTAGAAAATTAGAACTTAAAAACGATGCAAAAAAAATAATGAAAATTACAAACAAACAACATAGTTACACACAAGGTTTTACGTGGTTTGGCAAAAATATCTAATGAACTTGGCGTTTGACATTGAGAGGAGATGAATCAGTGTATTTAAAAATTCTTCTTTTTTAATTGTCAGCTGAGCACATTGCCAATAATCTATTCAAATGATATGATTGCTGATTATAATTTTCCTCACCCTGTGCAATTTACCATATAATCATGTAATACGCCCAAATTTCATCCCTAGGCAAACAAACATATATAAACAATCCTGTAGCGAGGCCTATTAACACATGCATCGTGCAACAGAGAGCACTCCAATAGATGAACAAATTACAATTAAAAATAATAATAATACCCACACTACTTGAATTTTACATGGTTCAACTATAAGCCTATGTCCACGGAGCAATTCCCAGCTTCGGGCTTCGTATTTACTCAATATTCAACTTGATGATTCAGGAGCACTCATGAAAAGTGAAAATTTCAACCATGTTGATGCTTTCACAAATGCTCCCATTGACCCCCTTGTTGGTGCAAAGGTCAGGCTGCCTTTCAAGGATTACATTTTGTGATGGTCCTCGACAATAAGCGTCATAGAATTAGCCCAAATTAAATGCCTTATTTAGATGTTTTTCTTGTAGTACCAAGAACTTAAGAGTTGCATTGATATTGTTGATTTTATCTATCTACTCTCATCTTGATTCATCCATGAAAATGTGAAATGAGACCAAGATTTGTAAATTATTTTTTCTACTGGTCAACATTAGGGAAGGCTGATGAGTCAGCCATGGTGCATGGTAATATGTTTATAGGTGGAGCTTTCAGTATGGCAAATCCGTTAGACACTTTAATTTTGTGGCAGTGCTTTTCAAATCATCAATTATTATTCTAAGTATATATCAGACCTTCTGGTCCTCATTAGCCCTTACCCAACCCCTACTCCCTCTCTCACCCCCACAAAAAAAACTTATTTCTTAGAGATAGCTTTTCTTCACATGGCTGTAACGGTCACCACTTCATCCTAGGGTTTACAAAACCCTAATATGTTCTCCCAAAATACCCTCCTGATACCCTAAAATGCATCTGAACCCACTATGAGGAATGGTACAAAATTATCATTTAGTATATCACATCCAATTCCTGAAAAAAAATATATATATATATATATATATATAGAGAGAGAGAGAGAGAGAGAGAGAGAGAGAGAGAGAGAGAGAGAGAGAGAGAGAGAAATTATCCGGCACCACCCTTAAAATTGAAAATAACTTGAAGTAACACCAAAAAATGAAAATAATGTCTACCGCAC